>NC_037544.1:27994854-28044499 GCF_001531365.2 Cynara cardunculus var. scolymus | reverse complement strand
GTAAAATCTGTATTGATCTTCTTTATCAATATATATTTTAAATTTGAAAACGTTGTGTTTGTATTCATCCCCCCCCTCTACAAACTGTTTAGTATTCTTGTAGACCCTTTTGGGACCAACAAGAATGTAAGTTTTTACATGCCCACGACACATGTCACACAGGGATACTACCAAGGAGTATGTAAACCTATATGGTCCCACACAAAGAATACGTTTGTTTCCACTCGTAGGAACCCATATTAAGTCAAATTGATTTTAGAAATAATTATTCTTGAAGGATAATTATGAAAATATGTGTTAAATAGTAGTTATGATAATTACAGGGTATTATCTTTAAATATGTATAATTATTTTAAAGTTTAAGTTAATTATATATGTTACAAATAATTATTAAACCTTATTTTGAATTATAGTCTATCTATAATTTAACCCATTTAAATAAGGTGTTAGGCCAAATTAGTGTGGATGATTCAATTCTCTGAATTTGATTATCAGTCTAAATATATACATATTAGAATTAGGATTCTTTTGGGATACCTGATGGAAGATCTACCCCTGTTCATATGCGGATCAATTGTAGAGGAAACCCTTTTTGGTTTTTAAGTGCTTGATCAAATACCCACCAAATCTACAAGGTACATATCTAAACACCCTATGGTGTGTTATATTAATTGTTTAGTTGTCATTAGATCTGTCTTGGGTTTTGATCTTTAGACATGATTTCTAAAATTGTAACCTAAATCTATTTTCCATTGCGTTTTTTTAGGTTACGAGATTGTTTAAAACCCTACATACGGTATCATGTTTCTTTTTCCATATACCATCTACTAACCAATTATAATTGGTATGCAAAATTTTATACCATGTACCAACCAACTATATTTGGTACCAACTAAATTGAAATCAACTTTTTCCGGTTGGTGCATGTTGGTATGGTTATGTACCAACAACACAAAAGTCGAAGCTATAAATTTATTTATATTTACATCTTTACCAACTAGATCTAAATGCACTAAAATCATCTAATATTCAAATAACATCTTCATATGTGTTGTATCATTTATCCCTACCTATACAAACATGCAAATAACCTTTATATAATACAAACATATACTAATAATTTAATAAACGTGGTTGTTGAGGAACAGTAATGGGTTGTGGAGGTGTGGATGAACTACTAAGGTTGTTAAGGTTACATGAATGAATTCAGTAAAATTGTATGCATCTACCTGCTTTCAATTTAGCAATAGTAAAAATAAGACAATTAAATTTAAAAAATCTAAATATGTTGTATCATTGATTAAACTTCAACTTAAAAAATAAGTTGGTATGATACGGTATTACCATGGTACATGACTTCTAATACCATGTACCAACCAAGTTTAGATGGTTGGTACATTACTGTCAACCAATTAGATTGATACCAACTAAATTGGTAAGGTTGATACAAAAAATGGTTGGTTCGTCTTGGTACCAAATTGGCAAACTTATTCTTTACATTCCATCGCATTGTGGTGGATACATAAGTAGTATGTGCATGTGTCTGTGTGTGCGTATGTATATATTAGATTAAGAACCTTGAGGACTAATCTAATCAATAGATTAGATTCAATTAAAAGGTATTAAAAAAATAGACCTATTTTAAATAAAATGGTAACATAAAAGTATTTTTGTCAAATTAGAAGAAAATTGAAAGGCATCTTAAGGTTTTTAAACCCAGTAAATGGGCTTTCATCTCAACCATCGCCTCCTACCTCACCAATCGCCTCCTGATGTAACTCGATCAAACAATATTTACTGTTTTGATTATGACTTTGGATCAACACTCTCATCTGCACTGTTTCATGTTGAATCCTATTGAAAATGCAAAAGAAGATCATAAATTATCTTATTTGATTTCCTCGAGTTTTCTTCATGATTTTCGAATCAGATCTTTATAAATTTAGTTAAGGAGTAGAAGAAGATCCTTTGTGATTTGGTAAGATAACTACGGGAAACATCGATTTTAGCATGCCATTCAGTTGGAAGAAGAAGACTGGGTGCACAAGATTTTCATAATTGGTGGCCAACGTCTTTAATCGTCGAAACACGGTGATTCTATTATTGTGGAAACCGGTTTTCCAACTTCTCTTATTGATCTCCATGTCAGGAATCACGGTCGATTTCGTAACTCGTTAGCGAAGAAACAGAGGGGGAATGATTCACCTTATTGTCGTCATTAGATTCATTGGTGGATTCAAATAATTTGTCATCTGGTCTTTCGGATTATAGGGGAAGTGATGAATTATCTAAGAAGATGTTGTAAGTGGTGGTATGGTTGTGAGTGGTGGTATAGTCGTTGGTAATAGTAACATCGAAATTGATGATTTTAGTATAACTGAAGTACAAAGGAACGTTGAAATGGAAAAGTTGAATTTGGTAGTTGCAGCTTCGCTGAAGGTTTCGTTTTTGGTATTACAATATTATTCGTTTTTTATCTTTGATCCAAAGTCAAAATCGAAACAATATTAGTGGGTAGTGTTCTGAAATAGAGTGTAGGCTTGGTGTGATCGTCGAATATGGTGATTTGAAGGCTTTAACCGGTGAAAGGTGTACAGATGATGTTAATTTCTAATCAGAAAATTGTATTTGGATTCATGAGGTGAAATAACATATTTATGAAAATTGTACTCTATTTCAAAAGGTGAAATAGCATGGTGAGTATGTGTTTCATTTGGTGAATCTGTGTGTTTAATATGGTTAGTGTGTGTTTCATTTTGTAAATCTATGTTTCATCTGGTGAATCTATGTATTTTGTTTTTCATCTTGTGAATCTGTACTACGAAAATGACGATTATGCCTTTTTCTTATTAAAAACAACTTTCAATTAAAATCATAGGTTTATAGAGTTTGGGGTTGTTTTCTAGCTTGGCTTGCGCTGCATATTATAAATTTAATGGTAAAAAAGATAGCACTACTACTAGCATGATGCATATTAAATTTAATGGTCGAAAGATGACACTAGCACTTGCATATTATAAGAACAGGGACCGCCATGAGTATGGTTGCGGGGTAACGATGTAAGTCTGGTTGTGTGGAAAACCCCAGGAGACACTGTATGTCGATTACTTTTAATCTTTTTGACAGTTTTTTCTGTTGCTTTCTTTCTAAGACATGTTGGATAAGATTAAATGAGAGTTTTGTTGGTTATGGATTGCCAATAACCAAAGCCTATAAATATGAATTAATCCAATCATTTTGTCTAACATTTTTCTTTCTATTTCCTCCTACCCATATTGTGCAGAAAATGATGATGTTCATGGAGATACAAGGACTTGCTGTGTTTTTCATCTAAGACTAGGTTAATCCTCGGAGTAAATTAGCCTTAACCCAACAACAACTAGTGGGGGCTAATATTATCCTAAGGATAGTGATTCCAAATCACATCCTAATCTTCTTTATTTATAGTTTCTGCAGTAAAGTTTTCTAACGGTCTCTCAACAAGAGCACCAATGATAGAGACCGATTCAAGATGGTCAATCCCCATGAAAAGCCGAAGCTTGAGAGAAGAAGTTTGGAACAATTTTTAGCTCAATTTCATAATGACTGGAAGTACAATACTTATAGTAATAATGAAGCAACCTCTAAAACTACAATTATAGATCCTACCCATGACTTCCTTAAAAGAAGGACATGTCTTTTACTGACCAAACACTAAATAAGAAATTAGAAAAATTAATATTAATAAAATTCTGGAAATAACTTGGGATGCCTTGGATCAGATTCTTCACTTGAACCCATTATATTTTTCATCAAAATTTCAAAATTGATACTGTTTCTACAATCACCATATATCAAAACGAGAAATGGTTATGCTGAGTTTGTAGTGTTTGTTTAATACCTGCAATTTTCATTTTATCTTATAATTTTTACAATAACTTCACCCTTTTTTGTGATTGGTGATGATACGACTCTCCCTATTAAAAGTATTTTGGCAAAGTAACATTAAAAACTACTAGCAAGCCTCTTGAGTTGAAGTATGTTTGTCATGTGCCTCAGTTAAAGCACAATTTGATTTTCGTCCAAAAATTCTGTCTCGACAATGACTGTGTTCTGTGTTTTGATGGTTCTTTTGTTTGTGTTGGGGGGGAGAGAATGGGAGTGGTCTTTCTCTGGGTCAAAGTAAAAATGGAGTCTATCCTCTTCGCCCACGCCTTCTATCTCCATCACGATCTATCCCTTCCCTTCTTTGTCCGTCCATAAAGAGTCCAGAGATATTTGGCACACTCGACTCGGTCACAAATCTTCTATAATTATAGGAAATTTATTCTCAAAAACAAGTATTTCATGTTCCTATAGTTTTAAAGACGATCGTGTTTCTTGCAAATTAAGAAAAATACATCGATTGCCTTTTTATTTGGTTGTACATCATTCCCCGTATCTATTGTACTTATTACACAGTGATCTTTGGCAATCTCCTTGGTAATTATTGATATTACGTTGATGTTAGACTAAAAAGCTAAAATACACACACAAAAGTATTAATACCTCCGATGCTTTATTAAGCATTCAAAGACTGAATAAATAGCCAATACAGGAAATGACTTACGAAAGAAAAGCCTACTATTGCTAAGGACGTGGAAACAAAAAAAAAAGAATAATTCAAACTTGATGACTCCTAATTTATTGCTATTAATCAAAGATAAAGTCAAAGACGACTCCGACAATGCCTCACCTAAACTGAAAGCGCTAGCCATCAGTTTACCCTTCACATATTCCGAGCTTGCTGCTAGCCTAGTGAACACTTCATGTGGCAGCAGCTTGGTCATTATGTTTGCTATATGATCTTCAGTTCCACACTGGACAAGTTCAACAACTCCATCCTTTTCAAGATCTCTCAAGAAGTGAAACCTCATGTGTTTGCTTCTCCCATGAAGCACTAGATTTTTAGAGAGCTTAATTGTTGAATTATTGTCACACATTATTGAGGTACAACTTGATTGCTCGAGTCCAAACAACTCCAATATCCTCCTCATCCAAATACATTGGCAAGCACAAGCAGCTGCAACAATGAATTCTTCATTGGTCGTAGACAAGGTAACAACTGCTGTTTCTTGGATGCCCATGCAACTGCACCTCTACTTTGCAAAAAAACATATCCACTCGTGCTCCTTCTATCATCTAAATCTCGAGCATAATTATTGTCTGTGAATGCATACAATCTTCCTTCAGTACCTTTCTTGTAAAATAAACCCATCGTCAAGGTGCCTTTCAAGTATCGAAGTACCCTCTTTGCCACCTGCATATGTTGTTTGGTAGGTGCTGTCATGAATTTGCTGAGCAAACAAACTGAGTACATCAGATCTGGCCTTGTAAATATGATGTACATGAGACTACCAATCAGGTGTTTATATGTGGTTTCATCTACTGAAACTCCTTCTCCTTGTTTTAAAAGTCTTGTTCCCGGCACAATCGGGTTTTTGACTCAGTTGCAATGGTATAAATTGAACCTCTTTAGCAGTGTCTCAGTATATCTTTTCTAACCAATGAATATTTCTTCTTGAGGTTACTTCAACACCAAGAAAATGCTTCATAATACCTAAATTGGTCATGTTGAATTTTTCATTAATGGACAACTTAAAATTTTCGATCATTGTAGCATCATTACCGGTAAAGATCAAATCGTCTACATATATGCTGAGAATAATAACCTTATTACCTTTATCTGGTTTGACTTACAGGATATGTTCGAACTCGCACCTAAAAAATCCTTCTCGCATGAAGTATCCTTCAATCTTGTTGTACCAACGCGGTGCCTGCTTTAGGCCATACAACACCTTGCTAAGTTTGTAGACTTTGTGTTTTTCTCATGTGTGTACAAAGCTTGGTGGTTGCTCAATATACACATCTTCACATATATCTCCATGTAAAACGGCGCTTTTATGTCTAATTGATAAATGTTCCACCCCTTTTGTGCTGCTAACGCCAAAAGCATGCGTATTGTATTCCATCGCACTACCAGAGCAAAAACCTCATTGTATTCGACACCATACTATTGAGCGTAGTCCTTGGCGATGAGTCTGGCCTTATGCTTATTTACTTCTCCTTTTCCGTTCAGTTTTATCTTGTAAACGCACTTCACACCGATCTTTTTTGCTCCTGGAGGCAAGGCAGTAAGCTTCCAAGTATTGTTTTTCTCTATTAACTTTATCTTACTCTTCATTTATTTCCTCCATACCTCATCTTTTACTATTTCCTCGAATGTACTTGGGTCTTCAGATCCTTCTACCATGACATTGTTAATGTTTCCTTCTTCTTGAGGAATTTCCTTTCCTACTGAATAAGCATAATCTTGCAGATATGAAGGAGGTCTTCTAGATCTTGTAGGTCTTTGTGACCCTTCATCAATGTTGTTACCCGTTTTTGGCATGGAAGAGGGAGCATCTTGTTCTAGCATTGGAGAAAGTTCTTGTGTAGAAGGGGAAACATCTTCTGATATCTCTTCTAAGTCATCTTCTTGTTCCTTTTTTTCTTCTCAACTTCACTATCATATCCTTTTCAAGTGAGTTGCTTTTCTACAATCTTTTTATCCCACATCCAAACTTTTTCTTATTTAAACACAACGTCATGATTGATAATTATCTTAGAAATGACAAGATTAAATAACCTGTACGCTTTTCATTTGTTACTGACTCCAAGTAGGACACAAGGAAAACACTTGTCCTTGAGTTTCTTTCTTCTCTGGTCTGGTACATGAACATACGCCAAACACCCAAACATTCGAGAGTAATCAACGATCGGCCTTGTTCCACTCCATAGTTTTTATGGAGTTTTTCTTTTTCTATAGAAATTAGACTTCTATTTAACACATAAGTTACCCATTCAGCTGCCTCTAGCCAGAATTCCTTGGGAACGGCTTTGTCATTCAGAACACACTGCACCATGTTCATTAATGGTGTGGTTCTTTCATTCGGCTATCCCATTTTGTTGTGGGGTGTAAGCTTTTGTTAGCTTCCTGCTTATTCCTTCATTCTTGTAAAACAGGTTGAACTCATTTGAGGTGAACTCCCCTCCTCCTCTATTGGTACGCAAATAACTCAAGCTTAAATCAATGTTCTTCTCTATGTAAGCTTTAAATTACTTAAAGATAATAAAAACATCAAACTTGGTTGCCAAAAAATAAGTCCATACCTTTCTGCTGTGGTCATCAATAAATGTCAGCATATACCTCTTTCTGCTATTGGAAGATGGAGATATCGGTCCGTAGAGATCTGAATGAACCAACTATAGTCTTCTTATTGCACGCCATAGATGTTTCTTGGAATTGATTGTCGATGTTGCTTTCCGATGAGGCAACTTGAACATGAGTTGGTTGAACCTTTGAGTTGAGGTAATCTACAGACCATATTTCTATACTTCAACATCCTTAAACCCTTGTAGTTGAGATGGGCATATCTCATGTGCCATAACCGAGTAATATTATTAGTGGAAGTTTGCAATCATTGAGGTTGTTCTTTTATTCGTTCTCCACCTTTAGTTGCTGCCAATCCGACTATCCTGTTCGTTGTCATCCATGTTTGAAATATAAGTCCCTTCCGTGGATGATAAAGCTTGCAAATTCCATGTTGAATGAGAATTGTCACTTCCTTCTCTTGCAACTACCCTAAAACTCAGCAGGTTACTGCATAAGTCTGGTATGTAGTATACATCGGCGACTATATGCATGTTGCCATCAATCTGTAAACATACATCTCCTTTCCTCATCACCTACAAAGGATAGTTATTTCCAAGCTTTATGCCAAGCTTGAACCCTTCATCAAGAGATAAGAACCACTCCTTATTTCCACGCATGTGATTGCTACACCCGGAATCTAGAAACCACACATGATTTTCTTGTGCTTTGTTGGTTTCTATACAAGTCATGAGCAACATATTCTCTTCTTCATCATTCTCTATGTAGTTAACATCGTTGTTCCATCTTGGGCATTTATACACAAAATGACCCAATTGATAACAGTTATAACATTTTATGATCGCCTTGTTGAGCGACCTACCTTGTCATCGTCCTATTTCACGAACCATAGAGCCTCTGCCTTTGCCTCTTGCTCCTCGTTCATCATACGAAATCTTTTGAACCTTTGCTCATGTACGAGCAGAGAACTTTGCAAAGCATTGACAGAGATTTGGTCAACGTCCTTGAATTCTTTGATAGAATATACTATGTAGTTGAAGTTTTCAGTGAGGGTACGTAAGATTTTCTTCACAATCTTCACATCTTGCATATCCTCACCATAGTTTCACATGTCATTGGCAACCACCATGAATCTTTCGAAGTAGTCGGTCACTGACTCTCCACTCTTCATCTTTAGTAGCTCCAAGGTTTTTCTTAGGGATTTTAGCATGGAACGTTGAACCCTTGCATTCCTTTGGTACTTCGTTTTCATTGAGTCCCATAGTTGCTTCGATGTCTCCTTTTGCGTGATAGTTTAAAGAATCGTCTTGTCAATAGCACTGAACAACTAGTTTTTGACTTTGAGATCCTTTAGTCTTGCTTCTTCAATGACTTTCTTTTGGGGTGCAGGCAAAGCATCTTCATTGTCGATCTCAATAAACCCATTCTACACAACGCTCCAATATTATTTTGACCTAAAGAGATTCTCCATAAGCAAACTCCACTTAGTAATACCATCGAACTTAGGAATGCTTGGTTGCAAGTTACTGCTTTCAGCCATCTCTCTTTTAGGAAGCACTCATCTCTCTATTTCTCACTTGTAGGCCAGGCTTGTGAAAGCTCTAATACCATATGTTAGACTGAAAAATGAAAATACACACATAAAAGTATTGAATACCTTCGATGATGTATTAAGCATTCAAAGACTGAATAAATAGTCAATACATGAATTGACTTACGAAAGAAAAGGCTACTATTTCGAAAGACATGGAAACAAAAAAAGAATAATTCAAACTTGTTGACTCCTAATTTATTGCTATTAATCAAAGACAAAGTCAAAGATGACTCCAACACTCTTTGTGAATGACTTTTCACCATATACTTGGTTATAGCCTGTATGTAAGAAATCTGATGTTCATGAACATTTTATAACAGTTACGGTGGTCGGGAGTTTTTCAACTCCCCTCCACTTCATCACTTTGCTCATAATGGTAATTTTTCAAAAAAAAATCCTGAACTCAGGCTCAAAATGGCGACCTTAAATGTAAACATCCGCACATAATTCAAATGGCACGAACATTTTTAATTCAATCTACTATGCCTCCTCAATTTTGGGTTGATGCCTCCTTTACGATGACTTACACGATCAACCGGTTGCCTATCCCGGTTCTAGGGGGCTGTCGCCTTTTGAAAAGTTGTTTAGAAGGGTTCCCAATTATAAATTCTTGAAATCTTTTGGGTGTGACTGCTTTCCGCTCTTGATGCAAACTTCTTTCCGCATGTTACAACCTAAGTCTAAAAGAAGTGTATTTCTTACATATGCGGTAAACTACAAAGGGTATCAATGTTGTGATCCAATTTTTGGAAAAGTTTTAATTAGTCAGTCATGTCTTATTTCGAGAGCATAAAATCCCATATCATGACCTTGTTAAATCCTCACCAAGTATATCACTTATGTCTTGTACTACAACTCCTCTTGTGTTTGTCTCGGATTGCTCCCTTACTGTGATTGGGTTTTCCCATTTGCCTTCGTCTCGAACCTAATCCTCCCATAGTATGTCACATGTTTTCCAACTTCATATATTACTGCCAAACAGCTTTTTCGTGCCTCATACAACGATGCTCAACAACTCTATTGTATCTCTAATCAACCACCCTCAAACGCATAAGCCCAATAGCCCTCCAAAAAGTCTGTCCAATAGCCCCCAACCGGATCTGCCCAGAAGACCCCTGTAGAAGTCATCCCCCTTGTGTCATATGCTCCCTCTCTCCATCTTCTGTGGTGTCAAGCCCGTGCATTAAGTTATCTCTTAGTCTGTCCATCTCAACCTTCGCATCACATGGTCGCTTGTTTTAGAGAAAGTATCACTAAATTGCGTAATTTAATAAATCTTAGCACTAAATTACTTGCAACTGAACCCATGTCATACAAACAGGCGTCTAAAGATTCACATTGGCAACAAGCCATAATTGATAAAAACACATGGGAGATTGTAGCAAAAAACCACTCAATGTAACTTGCTCGGTCGTCAGTGGCTATACAGGATAAATTTTCTTTTCTGACGGTACAGTGGAGAGACTCAAAGCTCGACTAGTTCTTCTTGGGAACCATCAACAGGGCGATATTAACTACTTCGAAACCTTTGGTCTCGTTTTTAAACACACTACGGTGCAGTTCGTTCTCATTCTTGAGGTCACTTTTAAATGGACAATTCGTCAATTAGATGTCAAGAACGCTTTTCTTCATGACTTCTTGAATGAAGAGGTTTACATGAGGCAACCTTCTGGGTTTTTTTATCTGTCTCAAGAAGTCCATCTATGGTTTGCGCCAAGATCCTCTAACATGGTTCTCTTGTTTTAGCAATTTTTTCTTGCCTTAGCAATTTTTTCTTGTCTATTGGCTTTAAATGCAGCAACAATGACACTTCTACGTTTACTATTTGCTAGCAAGGCCATATTATTATCTTACTTTTGTATCTTGACAATTTTGTGCTTACCGGTAGTAGTTCGTTCATGGTTCATAAGGGCATTCGTTTGCTTTCTACTCAATTCGTGATGAAGGAGTTGGGAGATTTAAATTATTTCTAGGTTGCACGTACTGCTTCAGGTTCATTCTTGTCTCAAGACAAATATATTATTGATCTTCTCTGTAAGTTTAACTTGCATACAATTTAATTTGTATGTACTCCCATCATCTCTAGGGTCACATATTATCTCACAGTGATGGAGAGCTTCTTACGGATCCCTCTAATTATCGCAGTATGGTTGGTGCCTTGCAATATTTAACAATGAATCGTCCTGACATTGCTTTTGCTATTAATTTTGTTTCCAAGTTTATGCGTGCTTCCCATACTGCTCATCTTCTTATTGTGAAAGAATTTTCAGATACTTGCAGGGTACATTTGATCATGGACCTTTGTTGCACTCTCATAGCTCTCCTTTTGTTTTCATTTTGTATTATGTTAGGGAAAAGTATAAACCAGAAAAAGGTTGGTCGATCACGAATCAGATTACTTGAGAATCGTTTAAGATATCACTTTTTGAATTGATATTTCGACCATATGCCTGGGATACATGAAATTTTATATGGGATAAGACTCAAAAGAGCACTTTTGCTTTAGGCACAAAAATGAGAGCAAACTTACTGGAGACTATATTAGGATTGTTCAAAAACCCTGTGTCTAAAACATAAGCATAAAAGTTATTTATGCTCATAAAATTAACCGAAAAGATAATCATGGCTCAATTTTAGGAGTAGTGGACAATTATAAGACTACACATTAAAAATAGTGGACAGTTACAAAAACTGCTCATTAATGATAGTTGACAGTTACAAAACCGTTCTAACCATTCCAGACATGAAGCCGAAAAGAGGACCAACCAGAGCCCCTCTGATCCATAAGGACTAGAGCCCCTCTGGTCTTACCAACCAGAGGCAAGTCTTACCAATCATAAGCAGGAACCAGAACCCCTCTGGTCTTACCAACCAGAGGCAAGTCTTAGCAATCATAAGCAAGGAACCAAAGGCTCTGAGGTAAGGAAGACCAGAGCCCTTTTGGACCTTAACAACTAGAGGCAAGGAACCAGAGCCTCTGGTCTTACCAACCAGAGCCTCTGGTCTATAACAACCAGACTCAAGGTCGTCCTTAACAACCAGAGTTCTGGACGACCAGAGCCCTTTTGGACGACCAGAGACTCTCTGGTCCTTATGATCAATTTCACTACAATGCAAGGGTGCAGCCCCTTAACTCCCACCAGGGTCATACACATCTTATAACAAGTGTGCACTCCGTACCTCCTGACTTGTATTAGAACACACTATGAAACCCCCTTAGAATTCGATGTTACTTACAATTACACTTAAATGTTCTAGTGACACTAAAATCACCTACAATCCTCCCCCATTTTAGTGTAACCCATGAAATAACACTTTAAAATGAACAAACCAAACTTGCACATAAATGAAAATATCGAATCAATTGAATTTCCATGTTAGTATTTTACACATTTCAAATACTCGGGAATCAAGGTGTCCTAAGGATTGAAACCATCAACCTATTTGAATACCTGAAGATAAAATATATACAAGTTTACAATACTCTTTCAACAAAATAAAATCACACTATTATAAAGTCGTGTGTCCTAATCCTCTCATGATTGTATATATGGGCCAAGTCCCCAACCCTGTTGAAGTGCGGCTACACTTCATAAACACATAGGTAATTCATTTATTCATGTACCTGCTTACATTTTATCAAAGGAATTATAAAGAATAAATTCAACCATTCAACTATTGGACCACACACATTAATCTGGGATGAAATCAAACATGTGTTCCAAATCTAAAAATGTGAGCTTTCCACATCGAATTCAGCCTCTAATGTCATACTAGAAGGGAATTGGGTGTCTCACCATTAAGGATTTAAAAAGACTTTAAACTCATCCTAATCATCGAGTTGTGCACTAAGTCCCGTGCCAAGCTCTTCGTAAGATGGTCCGCTAAATTATGTTGCGCCCTTACAAACTCCATCGAGATCACACCATTCATGATTAATCCTCTAATCATGCTATGTCTATCATCAAAGTGTATAGATTTGCCATTATAAGCTTGGATATAAGCCTTAGCCAAAGTGGCCCCACTATCACAATGGATAGAAATCGGTGCAATCAGCTTTGACCATAATGGAATCTCATAAACTAAGTTTCTTAGCCCTTCCTTTTCATTACCAGTCGTGGCTAACGCAAGAAACTTATATTCCATCGTTAAGTTTGTGATGCAAGTTTGCTTCTTGGATTCCCAAGAAATGGCACCTCCCCTAGCAAAAATACCCAACCACTTGTAGAAGAATGATCCTCTACATTGGATATCCAACTTGAGTCCAAATATCCTTCTAATATCAAAGGATATCGAATACAATGCAAATCATAATCCATGGCTTTTTTTAAATACTTCAATACTCCCTGAATTGCTTGTCAATGTTGAGTACTAGGATTACTAGTATACCGACTTAACATTCCAACGACATAAGCAATATCGGTCCGGGTGCTTGTCATGGCGTACATCAAGTAACCTATAGCTCGTGAGTATTCTAATTGTGAAATAGCATGCCTTCATTAGGCATTAATTTCATGCTTGGATCAATAGGGGTGCTCATGGGTGAACAATTACTATAATTAAACTTTTTGAGAATATTCTCAATATAATGAGATTGTGTCATCGAAATCCCTTTATTCATTCGCTTAATCCTTATTCCAAGGATCCATCAACCTCCCCTATGTCCATCATGGAAAACCTTGATGACAACAAACTTTTGGTCTCATCAACTTGATGTTGATCCGTACCAAATATCAACATGTCGTCTACATTTTTTCACTTTTTCTTATTTCATTTATCCGTTTTAGTTTCCCAAAATTCCACAAATTGAGTCTTTTTATTTTATTTTTCTATCTTTTTTATATTGAAGCTAAATTGATGTGATAAACATATTTACTTCTTGGGTATGTGTTGATTTTTAGGAAAAAGACATGTTAATAGGTGTTTTGGCTGAAACATGTTATAACATGTGCTGTAGGATGATTCCAGGGTCATTTTGGATAATGGTACGGAGAATCTTTTGATGTCTTATCCTTCTTTTTGACACCCCATCTCCTGCATATTTGAAGATCTCATAGTACAAGAGGAAAATATTTTCTTTGTACTATTTATTGGGTAGCATTGCTTTATCCTTTGGACATTTTAAAAAGTTGGATATTAGTTTTATTTTTTGGTTCTTATGTCCCCTTTTCCTACTATATAAAGGAGGGAATACTTGGCATTTGAAGGCAAGTAATTTTGCAATTAATTTTAGATGCAATTTGGAAGTTCACTTGGGTATGAAAGTATAATTTGGAAGTATCTTTAAACTCTCTTTACTTTCAAGTCTTCTTTATAATTATTTTTTTTTATTTATTTCTTCTACTCTCTTTTCTTTTCTTGTGCTTTACTTTCTATTAATATATTTAATTATTTATGCAATTAATTTTATTATTTCAAGTACGGTAGGTTAAAAAAATAGCTTGGGTGTTGGGTGATGTTAAGAGAAATACCGATGTCGTTTGTAGAAAAATAAATAATAAATCTTTCCAACTACGTCATTCAAGTTTATATTGCAAAAACATCATCCATGGACAAGTTGATCACTTGTTTAAAATTGTTAAAGTGTGTTGGATTTAGAGATAAACCAACAAACACACGTCAACTTGAATGATATGGAAGTAGGTTCAAGAGAGCTACTTAGAATCGAGGAGACTCTTTTTCACTCAATTTAGCTTATCTAAGGAATAGTTTGAGCCAATGTCGAGACTCCAGCCTTGCATAGAGATATGAAGACTTAATCTATGACTGTGCATCATTCTACATCTCGAGATAGTACCTTAAAGAAGCTATTAGTTGTATATACAAGTTATTTATAAAGCATGCTATAGAACCATGTTGTAGCATGCTGTCTACTTAAAGATCGGTTTAATATCTTAACAAATCCTTACACCCTAAGCTCTCTTTTATTACTTGTTCACAACAGTAGTGTTGAACCAACTCACCACAACTATTTCTTCGAACTCACTATCTGAAATCATATCTTTACTTAGACTTTTAAATAAACTTTTATTTCTTTTCCCCGTGGACGATATTCGGTATTTTTACTACTTTGTTACTTGTAAAAGGTGATAGTGTATTGATAAGTGTATACTTACACTAATCTCCATTTGCTAACAATCCGAGAGATTTATTTTATATAATTCTCGTAACACTATGGCACCAACTTTGATGTAACTTACTCTTTTAGTTAAAATAAATTTCGTGTCTTTTAAGTTCCAAATATTGGAATAAAGGTTCGATTGTGTTGATTTCAATTTGGAAAAGAGAAACCGAAAAAGAAGGATGCACCAATCTTAATCCAGGTTTTATCCTTATATCCTTCTATATTTTGTTATTTGGGGTTGTGGTTTTTATGTCCTCCCCTTTTTTATTTTTTTTATAATTAATAAAAACCAACATGGGGTTTAGACACCTAGCTTGAGTAGGTTCAAAACCCTTTAAAATTGTATGTTTCATCATTTCATTTGCTTAAAAAATAGGAATAGAGGCATTTTTTAGCATATTCGCACAAGTCATCAAAAACCCTAGGACTGTCCCTGGTGGTACATGATTCCAATATTGTCTACCAATTAAATTTGCGCACTTAGTACGGTATTACCAACAAACTTTAACTGGTACCAATTAAATTGATATTGCTTTAATTGTTATGGTTGGTAACACATGCTGGTTAATGGTTGGTTTGACTTGGTATAAAATTATCACCCTATAATAGTGTATCTTTAATTACTTTTTATTATAATTTTTTTATTAGAGCATTGTATTTTTAAACTATTTTTATGTTAAATTGTACTTTGAAAAGATATAGTCATAACAAGAGGAAATGAATTTCAATAACATAACATAAATTAGCAAAATTTTATGTTATGTCATGTAATATATTGTTAATAGGTCGACAAATTGATGATTGAATATGTCACTTAGGTCGCTTGTCTTTGGCATCAATGACCATAAGAACGAACAATCAAACACACTTAGGCTGCATTTGGTACATGAGACAGGACAGGATAGGACGGGACAGAACTTATTGTCTCACGTTTGGTGCAACATAGGACATGACAAGAACTCGTTGTCCCACGTTTGATGCGACATGGGACAGGGATAAGAAATGCGACAAGGTGGGACAACGTGGGACAAGACGGGACAAGAATGAGATAGAAACTTAAATATTACTAACTAACTCTCGTTTGATATATAACCTTAACATGGTATTTGTTTTGGTGGTCACCACCACTAGTTACAGTCACCACCACCATAGGTAGCCACCGTAGGTGACTTCCCCCCTCTTCCACCACCTCCACAACCACCATCGACTACCACCATCTCTTACAACCTCCATAACCACCATTGGACACCTACCACTACTGTCTATTGCCACCACCACTACCACCGTTGGCCTCCTCTACCTTCTCTTCTATTACAACCTCCTCCACCACCTCCACAACCATTGTCGTCCACTGACCACCACCATCCATTGCCACCACCACTACCACCGTTGGCCACCTCCACCTTCTCTTCTACTACAACCTCCTCCACCACCTCCATAACCATCATCCATTGCCGCCACTAACACCGGTGGCCACCTCCACCTTCTCTTCTACTACAACTTCCTCCACCACCTCTACAACCATCTTGGGCCACCAACCAACATAGTTCATCGCCACCACCATGGGCCACCTGACCTCCATCATCGACTACGACTACTATTGCCCGCTACCACTACCACCATCGGCGACCAATATTGGCTACCGCTACCATTATCTACCATATTTATGTTCTCCATAACCACAACCGTCCATCTCCACCACCAATATTATCATCGGCCACCACCAGTGTCCACCATCACACCTACCTCCACCACATAGGCCACAACTACCTCCTCCACCACTGTCTACCACCATCACTTCCACTATCCACCATCTCCACGTCCTCTATAACCCCTATCGTTCACTAATTACCAATGCTTATACCTACACAACCATTTGTGTTGCAACAATCTTTAGCGTGCCTTCACCAATTGTTAAGGATCTTCGAAACCGAATAAAACATAATTTCTCCTTTGTATGAATCAGGTTTTATCAAAATACCATCATTTATATAAAAACATTCATTCAAATTTGGTACTATTTTGTATTTATTTATAGGAAAATTTTATTAAAATATTTATAAATTAAATTATTTACTTTATTTGTGTTAATTATAACTATTATATGATATATAAAAATCACATTTTATAACTATTAGGGGCAACTTATCTAGTTCTTTCATGTCCACTCCTAGTTGTACAAAACACCAAACAGACACTTGTTCAGTCTAATCCTGTCATGTCCAATCCTACCCTCTTGTCTTGTCTAGTCATGTCCAGTTCTGTCATGTTCAATCCTGTCCAATCATGTCTGTGTACCAAATGCTACCTTAATGTTGTTGGTCTGAAATGGATATACAAGATTTTTAAATGCAACATTTATAGAAGGGGAGATGAATACAAACAAACAATTTTCACTTTTTAAATTCGTTTATTGATAAAAGAAGATCAATATGGAATTACAGATTGTTGATTAAGAAGATAAGGTTAAGATCAAATCTAAACAATATAAGAAGCACACAGTTTGCACAAAAAAAGATAAGAAATAAGAGAGAAAATAGTTAGAAGGAGAAGAAGATGCTTGCTGAGAAGAATAGTCTTCTCATCTATTTATTCCCATTGCGTCTAGAGCAAGTTAGAGGGTACAAGCCATGTGGAAAACTTCTAGTGGATAGCTTGTCCTTTATCTTCACATATGAAGGCTTTTGGCCTCATATGAACAGTTGTCTTTCATAAAGTTGGTAAACACGTTTGAGACAATAAAGTAACTTTGTACTTGAACTTTTTGTATGAGGTATAGAGTTTCCTTTTTATGCATGAGGATAAGACAAAAGCTAATCTTCTAGAGCAAGATTCATTTGATCACTGACACTGATTCATCTCCAAATATTCTTCAGTGTGCATTGAGTCTTAGTCAGATTTCATACTTCGATTTAGACATACTTGTTATCACTGAATCCCCTTCAAATCACAAATTGTTATGTCTTTATCTTCAGCTACATCTTCCACATTGTTGAAGGTTACTTTAGTGTGAGTTTTGTCTTTGAAGAATACTTGTTTTTGGAGAAGTTTACAATATATGTTCATCGATCACTAAATAGACTCAAAGATGATCGTTGAAACTGAACAAAAGTTGAACAAGTATATTTCACTAAGTACGGAGAGTCATCATCAAATCACTGAGAGAGTTTGGATCAACAATCTCCTCCTATTTGATGATGACAAAACAACATAAAACCAAATTATTATGTGTTATACAATGGAAAAAAGAACTTGTAACATACATGTCCCTTTTACTGTCTTGGGATCTTTTTCAGTGTTAGAAAGTGGATTGCTAAATCACTTAAGTTGTAAGAAGAGATTACAAGAAAATGAGATAAACAATTGAGAAATTATAATATTGAAAGCTTGTTAATTGATAAGTAATTTGAAGGAAAATCAGTGAATGAAAAGGAAAATGTAGAACACGTAGATGCTTTTGTCCCAGTTACTGTTTTCAGGGATCTTTATCATATTATATGGAATAGTTCATTTGAAATTTCATTCATGATAATATTGAAGGATTACAAAACGAAATAAAATTTACAAAGAGGGAAGAACTATTAAAACTGAAGGACTGATTACAAAAGATTTATGTATCAACCACAAGGGTGGTGCCTGATTAGTTTGAGTTTGGGTTCCAAAGGTCAAAAGTGCCTAGAGGTTCCAGGTTCAAATCCAAGGAGGAATAAAAATCCCCTAGTGGCCACGGAGGTTCATATGTGGTGACTCCCGGTTACCCGCAAAGCAGGTGGTCGCTCTAGGATTAGTAGGCTCGCATAGCGGGTTAGATTTACAAGTTGATAAAAAAAGATCTATATATCTGAAAAATCTATGTAAGAGGTGTAGGAACCCAGAATCCTCTTAAGTATCAAGAAACATAGTATAAAATAGAATTAGAGTGGAAGCAACTACTGTGTAACTGGAATTAGTCAACATATTTAAACAAAAACAAATATGAATGAAAACTTGATTGAATAAATCGGTTGCTTTGTTATTAGATGAAGAAAATACAAATAAACTCTCAGCTAATAACTAGGTTCTCTTAAGATTTCTCTATAATAGGAGCGTATTAGAAGTTGGCAATTCTTGTATTTTAACCCCAAGGAGGACACCTCCTTATATACGTCCATGTACAAACAGAATCTCCAAAATTCTAGGCTTCAAACTCTGACTTCTTGTTAGAATCTTCAGCCTTCACATTCCTTGGAACGTGGAACTGCTTATGTGTACGTGGAAGATTCTGAATGGAGATTTGGAGATAAGGTTGAACCATTTGTGCGTAAACTAAGGGCATTGGAGACTCAGAGGCTTTGCATGTATAGTGTAGAGGCTCTGTGTCTAGAGTGATAGCTCTGCATCAAGTCCTTAAGCTTTTTGCTGCTTAAGACTTGATCTTCCTCTGTTTGGGTATGGGCTTTGTATGAGAGGTTCTTGCTCTGTATGAAATAGAGCTTTGTCTTTTGGTGACCTCTACATCCAAGCTCTTGGTCCAAACTGCTTCTAAGACTAAGTCCAGTTTAACTAAAGTAAGAGGCTTCTTACTTACACTTTTACAAATAGGGTTCTAACAATCTACCCCTGAGTGTAAATAAGCAAGGCTCTTACTAGATTGAACAACTATTATAAAAGAAGCCAGAGGCCAAAGTGGTGCTCTGTATTTACATTGACTATCTAAGTAATTACAGTACTTAGAAATGGAAAATTACAAAGATAAGAAAAGTTGAAAAATGGTACTTACAAAATGAGAGCCCTAGAGATATTGAAGTTTCATGAACCTCCTAAAAAGCTCACGAAATTCAAGTACATTATTGATTGATCTAATAAGAATGTTGGCTCTCTTTTTTGCTCCAAGGGTCATATCTCTGCTTCTTAGGATGTTGTTATTGATGAAGCACAAAGTAGAGTTAGAATACTTGAAGTGTTGGTCTTCACGAAAGAACACCTTTTCTCCATGTTCGTTTCTGAAAACCACCTCGAGCTCTGGTTCCACTAATACCGTCCAAGAGGGATATACTTAATGCCATCAAATTTTTTGATTGGCGTAGTGACACTAAGTTGGTCGATCCTATATCCAGAGCTATCTGAAAGTCTAGCATGCACCGGAAGTCCAACAGGTCAGTCATCGTCTGTCTGATAGCAGAGTTGGCAAGAGCGTACATCATCCCTTTATCCTTTTTGTGATCTGTGAAGAAGTACAGGGTAGGAAGATCCCAAGGGTTGAGATTGATTAGATCGCAATCTATAAATAAGTTGATATGCTCCTGAGATCGTTCGTTTTGAAGATTCCCTACATGTAGAGGAAGGCTTAGACGTCTTCCTTTTCTTTTTTGATGTACCTTTGTGGGAGCCATTGCCTTGAATTTGGAGTCGAGGAGCTCTACTATTTTTGCCGCTGCTTGGGAGGCCTTGTTGATCTCCATGTTGGCGCGGAATTTGAATACAGCTAGCGAGCATCGCATTTCTGCAGCCGTCTACTTGGCCGTGTTGTTAAATTCCTACATGAAGTCAGCCACCTTCTGAAGAAGACGATCACCCAGAGCTCTCATTTCTATCTGGGTGATGTAGTCTGCAGGAATGCTCAGAGGGGTGAGCATGCATTGGTCTTCTTGCACCTTCGAGGTTAAGGTAGCGTCCCTTTGAATGACATAGACGACCCCTCGCAAGGTCTCCGTGTTGGTTGTCGTCAATTCCAAGAGTTGTTCAATATGAGTAGCATTCGTTGTAGACTCAGCCCTCAATACTGCCAAGGATGAATGAACATCATCTAGAGTAGGTGCAGAGGTAGATGGCTCTACACGAGCCATGTTGAGTTTAAGCTCTTCCAAGGAGCACAACACAGAGGTGGCAAAGGACTGGAACTCGTCCCTTGTGACATATGTTGTAGGGGTAACCTCTGGCTCAACACATGGGCCAGATTTAGTCCTTGTTCCAAGGACACTTTCTTGTACTACTTGTTGGATGTTGGACGTAGAAAGATTTCCAGCCGATCCTTGTGCCTTTCTTGAAGGAGAAGGCACTACAACTTTTCTTTCAAGAGGAACATCCTCACCAGATTTAGAGTCTGTTGAAGAACCCTCGTTGAGTAGACTTAGAGACTAGTCGAGAGTCTCTAAGTCGTGTGCACCTAACCCTTGCTCTAAACAAGGAGGGGAAGAAGCTAGTGCAGAGGAAACAAATTCCTCTGTTGGGGGAGAGTGGCATGGCATGAGGAGACTTGCCACTTATCTTTTCAAAAGATTCATCCTTTTGAGAGGATGAATCTTGGGACATGGATTCCCTTTGGCTTAGATGGCCAGAGGCAGATGCGACCTCTGGCTGGATAGGCAGGTGAGGGTTCGAGGTGTGCACCTCTATTTCAATGATCCATGTTGCTCGACCAACTGGATTAGGTTGTCTACTTGTGGTTGGAGTTGGGATAGAAAAATGAATGTGCCTACCTTGTACCATAGCCTGCTCTGGCCCTTCTTGAGCCAGGGCAGCGCCTCCCTCTTCTTTATCATCACCTTCAGAGCTTTCCTCGGTCGAGCTCTCTTCCTCGCTCTTATAATCCTCTTCCTCTGAGCTCTTCCGTGTCAGAACTTGAAGTATGTTTTGTTGATTGACGTAGAGACTCCTCTTTATTCTTCCTCTCTTTCTCCTTTCTTCTTACTCTTTCCTTTTTTTCCCTCTGTCTTCTCTCTTTCTGCCTTTTCCCTCTGTATGTGGGCAGCCTTGGCTACCTCTTCTTCTTCCTTCTTCTTTTCTTCCCACCTCTTTCTTTTTAACTCTCTCTCTCTCATTCTCTCTATTTTTGTTCCCTTTCATTTCTTTTTTAGAGAAAACAACAAATATTTTTTGGTTTTAACCTTCTTCCATGGTATTTACATGAGGTTTTTCTTTCTTATTCTTAAGAAAGTACTCGAGAGGGCATAGTTGATCCATGATTTATGTTTCATCTTTCGTTTCCTTTATGTTTGTTTCGAGAAATATATCAACTCTCATGTTTAGTTGCCATCATTGAGTTTGGAACCTTGAACATATCAACAGGTTGCTTCCTCTCCCTCTTAGGATGCACCTATGCTTGTCGAGGTTTGATGTTTTTGTTCTAGTGCCTCACGTACACGTCTGTAAGCTCTCAGCCCCTCCCTTGTCTTCATGTATGTGACCAACTTTGTTGGGATGGTTCGCTCTGTTGGGTAGCCATCCTTGTGCATGGTTGGCTTATATGTAGAAAGCACATTTACCTTGTGCACAGAAAAGGCAGAGACATCAATGTTATGCTCTTTAAGACTAGGCCTTAGAAGAAGGCCTAGAAAGCAAGGAAAAAGTAGAGCTGGCAACTCCTTTCCCTTTGGAGACGTCAAGGATCTTTTTTGCCACAACCGACTTGAACTCTATGTACAGGGTGAGGGAGTAGTCGAGTGGGAGATCAAAGAAGATCCCATAGATGATCTGAAGAATGTTCATTGAGCATATGTTCAGGCTCCCAATCTTGCCAATGAGGGTGCGGTTAACCAATGTGAACAGATTGTTCCATATTGGGGGCAAGAACTGCGACGGTATTGGGACGTGCACTATATTTGCTGGTTGTACCCCAACAACTTTAAGAATGCGACCAACTCGTCCACGGTTGGGAGCGGTGCATACTCGTCCAAACCAATATTGGTCTTGGTTAGTAGTTGAAGAAAATAGGAAAACAGGGACCTGGAGTCCGTACGCTAACGTACTCGTTGCTTTCGGGGAGATAATATTCACCAACTATCCCTCGTTGAGAGTCCGTTATGTCACATAATTTCTAGAACTCCTGAATGAAGTGCTCGGGAACGACATCATTGGCGTTGTTAAGGGCAAGGTTCAGGAAGTGGTGGTGGAGAACGTCTATTATAGGATGATACTTGGAATCAAAGTTATCCAAGACGAGGTACATGGTGTGATTGTTTGGTTTCAAAGGAAGGGGTGTAACATTGTGGTTCGTCCCCTCAATGGATTTGAGAGTGGTGGTGTGGGTTTGAGAGTTGTTTGATTCAGAGGAAGACATTGTTGCAGGTTTCTTGGAGAAGAGGTAGAAGATGACTGTTTTAGGGTTTATGAAGAACTTTTTAGGGTTTTTTAAGTTTAACGATGGAGTTCTTGAGAGGATTTTGATTCGTTTGTCTTTTTAGGGTTTTGAGAACTGGTGTTTTGCAAAGAACTTACTTGGAAGCTTGAGATCATTGAAGAACAGGGGCGATTTACAGGTTCGGGAGTTTATGGTTCTTCAATAAAGTTCTTGATGAAGTTCTTTACAGTTCTTGAGAGGAATTTGGGTATTTGAAAGCATAAAGAAAATTTAAATTGGGGGACAATCTCTCATTTAAATAGGGGATTTACTTAGGGCACGCGAGTGATTATCTGCCTCGAGCATCGAAATTGTAGGGTTTTCTGGCAAACCCTGTGGGGTGACGCCACGTGGCCTGACAGTTTGCGCGTCCCGCCTCCCTTATTTGAAAAATTAGGGATACAGCCTATGACCTTTCGCAGACGATCTCACAATATAATATTGTATTTTAAATTCGCCTTCTTTTTGAAAAAAAAATGACAAGTGTTTTTCAACCAGAGTGTTTGGAAAGAATGAAAATACCTCTATGTTGAATATAACACTTGGAGAAGAAAAAAATTGAAAAATAGCATACTCTAGGTCATAAAAAGCAAGACACCTAATTCCTTGAGACAGAGGCTTTTTGGAGTAAATACAGAGGCTCATGGTTGGACTATGCAGAGTTCATGCCTTCAAATGGAAGTTTGGTTAGGCATAAGCTCTGTATAGTGCATATAGAGGCTCTGTATCTTTGGAGATCCAAGGCTCCCCCTTGAGTTAGGCTGTCTATGATTCTCCCCCTTGAACTATGCTTGGACCAAAAATTATAAGATGTGTATGAGATATAGAACAAGGTACAAAGGCTTTGTATAGTAGATACAGAGGCTCTATATGACAAACTTAACAAATCATTATACTCGATCAAGAGACTCTGCATAGTACAGGCAGATGCTTTGTAGTCTTGGATTTAATAAGATGAGTAACAGGCTCTGCATAGTGCATGCAGAGGCTTTGTCTCAAGGACTTAGATGAAATAAATAGATATATGCTCAATGTATGTGTAGAAGCTCTGTATAGTACATACAGAGGCTCTGACTTATTATTGAAGATTGAGCATACCCAACTTGCTGACCAAGAAATTAAATCTCTTTTCATCGAGAGCCTTGGTGAATATGTCTGCAAGTTGGTGATCTGTGTTAACAAAAAACATTTTGATCATACCTTTCTCTACATGGTCCTTGATGAAATGGCATCGAACATCGATATGCTTTGTTTTAGAGTGTTGTACTAGATTATCCGTAATGGCTATTGTGCTTTCAGAGTCACATAGAATTGGAATTTTGTCAAACTCAATGTCGTAGTCCTTGAGTTGAGTCTTCATCCATAAGACTTAGGAACAACAACAGGCTGCGGCTACATACACTACTTCAGCAATAAATGTAGATATGCAATTCTGCTTCTTGGATGTCCAACTTATTAGCTTGTTGCAAAGCAATTGACAGCTCCCAAATGTGCTCTTTCGATCGAGTTTGTATCCTGCATGATTAGAATCTATATACGCAATAAGATCAAAGCCAGAATGCTTAGGATACGATAGACCCAAGAATTGAGTCCCTTTTAGCTATCGAAAGATTCTTTTTACAGCTGAAAGTGAGATTTCTTTAGGATTAGCTTGGTACCTAGCACCCAGACAAGTGCCAAACATTATGTCTGGTCTACTAGCAGTGAGTTACAACAGTGATCCAATCATTCATTGGTAAGTCTTAACATCCACCGGTTTTCCAGATGGGTCTGTGTCAAGCTTAGTCTCTGTTGCAATTGGTGTTCTCATGGTGGAAGATATGTGAAGTTGGTACTTCTTCAAGATGTCAGAGACATACTTGGCTTGGTTAATGAAGATACCATCTTCTTTTTGTTTTACTTGGAGCCTGAGGAAGAATGTTAATTCTCCCATCATGCTCATTTCAAAATCACCTTTCATTAGCGGCTAGGAACTTATCACAGTGCCTCTAGTTTGTTGAACCAAATATAATATCATCCACGTATATCTGGAGTAAAAGCATCTCGCCCTTATGCCTCTTAATGAACAAAGTGGTGTTGATTTTATCTTTTTTGAAAGACATTCATACTAGGCTCTTGGAGCTTGCTTGAGTCCATATAGAGCTTTGTCTAGGTAGTAGACATACTTTGGGTGTGTGGAACTCTCAACCCCTGAAGATTGCTGCACATAGACTTCCTCCTTTAGCTTTCCATTCAGAAAGGCTGACTTTACGTCCATTTGATAGACTCATAATCCTTTATGTGAAGAGAAGGCTAGAAATAGGCGTATAGCTTCTAGCCTTGCAACTGGTGCAAAGGTCTCATCATAGTTTATGCCTTCTTCCTAGCAGTAGCCTTTTGCAACAAGCCTGGCTTTATTTCTTACTACTATACCATCCTCATCCTTCTTGTTCCTGAAAACCCATTTAGTACCAATAGCAATTTTATCCTTTAGCAAATGAACGAGAGTCCATACCTTGTTTCTTTCATATTGTTGGATCTCTTCTTGCATGGCATCAACCCAACTAGGATCTTGTAGGGCTTCATGAACTTTCTTTGGCTCTACCACACTTAGAAAGTTTACGAATAAACATTCATTGGTTGTGGCAGCTCTAGCCTTTACTCCACTAGAAGGTTCACCAATGATTTGATGAATAGGATGGTCTTTAGTCCATTTTGTCGTGGGAGCTTGCACAGATGTTGGAGTCGTAGAATCTTGCTCCTCTGGACTGTTTGGCATTTGGCTCGTGGTTGGTAATAATGGCTCTGCATGCTCCCCCACGGATGATGGTATAGAGGAACCAGGTTCAGAGACAAAGGTAACGTTCTCTGGCTCTAAAGGACTGGGCTCTGATGCAGAGCTTGAAGGCTCTGGTTACGGATTAGCTTGATCACCAGAGGAAGCAGAGGCATTAGAAGGGCCAGAGATGGTTGTGCTTGAAGTCTGTGGCTCTCCTTAAACACATGCAGAGGCATCTCTGGGTGCACATACAGAGATTTCTTCATCACCAAATAAGTCTTCAAAAAGCTACCCGAGTTCCAATGTCCTTGACTTCGATAGGGAATTGGAAGTCATTGGGTTAAGCTTGAGTCCAGAGACAAAGTACTCTAAAGTCATTTGTTCTTTATCGTCGAATGAGAAGTTGATGCTTTCCATGACTGTTTTGATTTGTAAATTGAAGACTCTGTAGGCCTTGGAGTGTGTAGAGTATCTACAAATTTGTATTCATCAGCCTTCTAATCGAACTTTCCAAGGTGATCACGATCATTCAGAATGAAGCATCTGCAACCAAAGACATGTAAAAATTTAACATTAGGATTTCTTTGGTTGATTAGTTCATAAGGAGTCTTCAAATGTCTCTTAACCATGATTTCTCTATTTTGAATAAAGCAAGCGGTTGAGATTGCTTCTGCCCAAAAGTGGGTTGGAAGACCAGAGGCTGCAAGCATCGTTCTTACAGCTTCAAGCAAGGTTCGATTTTTCCTCTCTACAACACCATTTTGTTGTGGTGTTCTTGCAGCAGAGAAGTTCTGAGAAATTCCCTCTCTATCAAGGTACACGTCAATTTTTGCATTCTTAAACTGTTTACTGTTGCCACTTCTCATCTTTTGAATTTTGCTCTCTAGAAGGACTTGAATCTTGGTCATAAGCTTGATCAGCAGCTCTAGGACATCTAATTTATGCCTTACAAATTCAATCCAAGTATATCTTGTAAATTCATCAACAAGTACTAAGATATACTTCTTGCCAAATAGACTCTACAATGAGATTTGACTACAGAGGTCCACATGAAGCATATGCAGAGGTCTGACGCAGGAGACATCCATCTTTGCCGTATGGGATGCTCTTTTGAGTTTTCCCATTTCATAGGCGGGACAGAGATGGTCCTTTTCGAACTTCATTAATGGTAGTCCGTCAACCAGATTATTTTTCACAAGATTCTTTATATTTGAAAATTTTAGATGAGATAGCTTGTGATGCCAAAGCCACATTCTTCACACTTGCAGGACATGAGACAGAGTGTCTCTGAGTCATATCTAGGTGAGAAGTTCATAAGGTACAGATTGCCCTTATGTTTCGCTCTTAGCAGCTCTTGACCTGATTCTGACAATGGAACTTGATATTATAGCCAGAATCACAGAGTTGACTTATGCTTAGGAGGTTATGCTTTAGCACAGAAACATAAGCAACTCTAGAGACAAAAACCTTACCTTGATTGAGATCTCCATACCCTTTTATTTGTTCTTGCATATTGTCTCTAAAAGTCACCCGTCCTCCAGATCTGTCTTTGTAGGAAGAGAGCAACTCTTTGTTGCAGGTCATGTGCCTTAAGCATCCAGAGTCAAGATACCAGATGTGCACATGCGGCCTCTACAAAACAAATTAGAGAGATTTAGGTACCTATTTCATGATGGGTCCTCGATGATTAGGTTTTGAAGTCTCGGATTTTAGCTTTGGAGAAGGGTCTGTCTCAACATCTGATTTACCAGACTTGGGGTCTAGTTTGCCAGATTTGATCTTAGGAGCCTTCTTCCTCTGGGTCCTTTTAGATTTATTCTTAGGTGACCCAGAGAGAATGCAATTAGGACTAGAAAGGTGTTGCTTTAATTGTCGCAGCAGAGAAAGATATTTGCAATTGTGAACACATTTTTTATGACAAAACGCTTCACTGGATTCATAAAACTTTCTATTATTATTACAATAGTTCCTATGATTGTTAGTTCGAATGAACTTCCTATCTAGTTTCGATTGTTTATTGAAATCGGCCTTTATCTTCTCTGGCCTGCCTTTCTTGTTCCCTTTTACTTCTTTGGCCTTTAGAGGCCTCTCTAAAATAGAGGAATTGAATTTAGATTTAGATGCAAACTTTCCTTTCTGTTTCGGAGTGAACTTTATAGGATTTCGAAATCTAGACTTTGGAAATTTGGATGCAGAAGTGGTAGATTTAGTTTCCTTAGCCTTGTTTTCCTTCTCAAGCTCAAGAGAAGACTTGGCTTTTAAACACATGTCTACGAAGTCAGGACACATGGGAATCTTTTTCCTCTACTTCATTGCTGGAACATATTTATTTGAGATCCCACTTGGAAGTTTATGAACTTCTGGTCTTGGCTTCACTATCTCATTCTCAATCTGCTTTGCACTCGAGTCCACCTCTGATTCAGAGTTAGAGTCAAGAAAATCTCTTTGTGGACTCTGAGTGGTGGAGGTTTCTTTAGGACCATGAGATCTTTGTAGACATGTATCAACGCCTTCGTCCTTCTTTTGCGTCAATGAGGAACTTACAAAAGTTTCTTTCGAATATCTTTCTACATTGTTTAGCTGAGACACAGAGGGACGATTCAAGACCTCAAGCAGATCTTGCTCAAAAACTTGTCTCACTTTCTCTGTGAACTCGTCCATCAGCTTTGGATCCAGAGTTTGAAAAGATCATATTTCGATGCACTCTTGATCTCTTTTGGTTCAGTTTTGATTTCATCACCATTTTGCTTTGAAAGCTCATGATTATGGGTGCCAAAGCCAAGAATATCTTCCTTCTTCTGTATGCTTTTAAGGTCAACTTATTTGACTTCATGCACACATTTGGAAGAGTAAGAGATATTATCAAAATTTAGCTTTCTTGCTCTGACCCCATTTTCAAGTTTTACCCTTTTAAATAGTGAAGTTTTGGGCAGAGCAAGAAAATCTGGTTTTTGTTTTGCCCCTAAACGAAAGACTGACTCAAGAGTAGGTTTCTTCTTCCAGGTTAGGTCTAGTTCTGTATAACCTAGTCTCATTTTTTTCCTGTTGAGAATTTATCTTTTCGTACACCTACTGAGCATCTTGATATTTCTTAATCAATAGCTCTTTTCTTTGTCAACTCTAGTGTAAGAATTCCCTTTCCTTTTGAAAGTAATTTTTAAGAGCTAAGGAGTTTAGTCTGTCATGCTCTTTTTCTATTATTTTCTTATCTTTATTTTTTATAGCCTTCTTAAGCTCAGAGCACTCTATTTTTAAAACGTTCTCTGTGGAGAGTTTGGTTTTCAAAATTTTATCCTTATCTACAGAGTGCTCCTCTTTTTCTATAGTTAGAAACTTTGTTTCTCTCTCAGAGAAATTCATGTCTTTTTCTAAAGCTTTTCTTTTTTTGATTTTTCATCAGAGAGCTTCTGTTGTAGTTTTGCAAAATCTTGAGTTAAAATAGAGATGTTTTGCTCTAATTCAAAATGGGAATAGCCAGAAGTAGAGCATACCTGAGAGTCGGAGCCAAATCCATATAAGTGGGCTTGGTCCTCTTCATCTAAGGTAGAGTCAAAGACCCAATTCTCTTGTTCGGCCATAAGGCTCCTTTAAGGTAGATTGTACTTATATTTATTCTTGTAATACAAATCGTCTTTAACCAGAGGGCCTTTACACTCTTTAGAATAGTGGCTCATCCTTCCGCATCTTAAGCATCTGACCCCATGCTTCTTATTCTCAGGTTCTTCTTCCTCCTTCTTGATCAATTGAGAAGGAGGGTTCTTTGGCTCATACCTTCTGTCTTTTCCTTTGTCGCTTGTACTTCCTCTCTTATCAAATGCTTTTCTCCAAGCTTCCTCTGAAAGTCCTTGGTAATAAGAGCCAAGGATTGTGCAAATGCACTAATGTCGTCATCTTCAGAGCTTGATGCTCTGTCTTCGTCACCACTCTCTATCACCAGCACTTTCTTCCCTCTTCTTCTATCCTCTTTCGATATTCTTTCTCTGGATGATTGGCTAGATCCAGTATTTTTGGCGTCAGAGACAAGAGCTAGAGGTCCATCCCAGAGAGACCTTGTTCTCCTGCACCTCTTGTTCTTGTGCCTGCAGGGTGCCGTAGATGTCATACAGCGTCCACTACTCCAAATCTTGCTTCGCTTGAAGGGACATGGACAGGTTTTCCCATTCCGCATTCAATCTTTTCAAGAAGAGCATGTTGTTCTCTTCTTGTGTTCTAATCACATCGCACTTTTTGCACATGTTGATTAGCGTATTGAATCGATGATAAGTCAGCTCAAAAGACTCAACAGGGAGGGCCTGGAAGCTGTTGTACTCATTTAGACATTGAGCACGTCTGTTTGTCTTCATTTTGGTTATGCCTTCAAGCTGATTTGCCAATTGTTCCCATAAATCATTAGTAGATTCACAGGCATCCAAGAATTGGAAGATTTCATTCGGGAGAGCCATAATCAAATAGGGTTCTAACAGAGGGAATTCCAGCTCCTTCGTTTCTTCTTCTGAGCAGGTTCTTCCTTATTCTTCTATCAATTAGTCTTCCATGTATGTCATCTTCGTAGTATGTCATGACAGAGAGGAGATGATCCAGTAGTGCAATGGTTAGTTTAGAGCATCTTTGGAACTGTAGTTATCCGTCAATGTCAGTGAAGTAGATTCCGAGCTCTGGATTGAAGAGTACTCTCCTTGGAGGAAGGTTTCAAATTCAGCATAGACGTATCAGGGTATTTGGTCATGTTAAAAATCGTCTGCTGAGAACTTTGTTTCGTGTTCATTTCTGATGGAAGGTCCTTCATCAATGCTGATTTTTCTTCTCGAAGTCCTTTGTTGCAAAGAAGGGATGGGTACAACTTTGGAAACTCTATCAAAGAGTTTGTTCAACACACTTCAATGTATCCTTTGTATTTGGACTTGGACTTTTGTATATTTCCAACCATTCATAGAAGCCATATTTGTAAAAGAAAGATGGATAATCATATATCCAGTTACCATCATCCCTGAAGAGGAAAGAATATGTTTTTTTATTGGGTGAGGAAAAAGAACAGGTTCAAAGATGCATATAAGAGGTAAAGGTGATGGAATTTCAAAGTATGGAGAGTTGGGACTTACCTCATCATCTTGTGCCTTCTCTTTTCCTTTGGAAAAATATTTTTGTTGAGTCTCCCCCTTCGATGATGGCTTTCAGAAGGAGATGCTGCGAGTGGTTGAGGAGGTAGGTGCACTCTGGATGCAGAAGACGTCCTCATCATCATCATTTTCTTTGACGATGACAACGTCGTCCTTGATGTCTTCGTCCTCATCATCTTCTTCATCCTCCTCTTCAAAAAGATGGGCAACTGAAGTGGATGGATGGAAGAGTCGTTCAATATCGACTATCTATTTCTCAGCTTCTGCCTCTACTTGTTCTCTTGTCATCTCCCCATTTTTGTTTGTATTAGATCGAGGGAGAGGTGCCTTCTGGTGTAGTTGAAGAACTTCAGTTTCCAACTTGTTGAAGGACTCTGTCTGCCTTATGGTATAATTGACCACCATCTCCAGTATTTGACAGTGAGCGTTTTGAAAAGACGATAGTGGAGCAGGTAGGCCTTGAATAGCCAACATAATCTTTTGGAGCAGACCTGTATGCTATTGCAGATTTATTTCCACCTCCTCGGTGTCTTGACAGAAGGTTTGGTGAAGGGAGGTAACAACCTTGGTGTTTACAACAGCCTCATGTCTCAGATTTGTGACCTCAATGCTGAGAGAGAAGAGGTCGGCCTTTACTAAGAACATGGAGGCCTGTAAGTCTTGAACCCTGGATGTCATTCTCTAGACATTAGAGAGAACAGTATCCAAGGCTTGCAAACAAAAGTTTTATATCCTCAGCCATGTCGTAGTCACTGGCTGAGGGTTCCTCATAAAAAGGACCTAAAAGATAAGATATAAAAGTAAAATATGGAGCTTTGAGGAGCTTATGGTTAGAAATGAAAGAAAAGATGGGTAAAGATGAAGTACCTGAGGGTTCTTCAGAGTTATACAAAGGATCAACCCTGCGAGTGTCATCAATGCTATCATGAGGATCAACATTTGTTTGTCGAGGTTGCTCATGAGTAGCATCCTTAGGTCCTGTGCCTGTTGTGGCTTCAACACTAGTGGGGAAAACCATTGGTGCCTCATCAACATGTGTAGTAAAGACCCAAGATGGAGATGAAGTAATTGCTGAAGGCAAAGATACATTAATCTCTGTAGTAGTTGGGCTATGACGAGCCCTGAATCATATTCTCGATGATTTGAGTCACTAAAGTGGTGGATGTGGAAGCATCTATTTGTACCACTGTAGCTAAGGAAGTTGCCACAAAAGAGTTGGTGAAGGTTGTTGCAGGTGCCTAGGTGCTAATGCAGGGTAACCTGTCGAGAGGTTCCACTCAGAGTTGTGGCCTTCACCATTTCGGCTTTCTTAGCCTTCTTTGAAGGACTAAGGGACGTTTCAGATGGTCTCTTCAGAAAAGGGCATGAAACTTGGGTATCACTGAAGATAAAATCAGTGAATTAGTTTTAGAAAACAAAAAAGTTTTAAATTTAGAATACGAGGGAGGAAACATACCTCAAAAAAGACCAACATCTGTCTCCCTGACCTCGCTGACCTAGCTTGGACAATGGTACGTCCCCTTCAGTAGCGTGTTTGTCCTTGAAGATCCTTGCAAGGACCCCACTGACCAAGCGCATGTGGGGAATGACTTTTTCCCTTTGTCTTTTATTGATCTTGATGACCAAGTGATGAAAGATTATCTGAGCGTAATCTACATTAAGTTTTGTTGATCACGGAGTAGCTAATGTTCAGGGCTACTCTTCTTGTCTGATCCTGGCCACCAGTCTTTCCACCCATACTTTCGATGAAGTGAGGGAAGAGGTAGCTCTAGATGGTAGACATCCTGTTCTTCTCCACTTTGGACAGGGCTTTGTCAAGTTTAGTGGAGTCTCTCTTCGTTGGCTGATTGTAGTAGATGATATCTAATAAATCCACCATTTCTTCACGGTTGTTTCAACGACGTAAGGTGCAACTTTGGAAACTAAAGAGTTGAGCGAAGAGTCGCTGGTCCGAAGTTTGCAGAGAGATCATCAATTTTGAAGGAGATTCTGATGATCTCCTTTCCTTTGACGTCGGTTGATTGAACTACCTGAGTTGTGTACCAGAATTCGGTCAGGTATTACTTAATGATGATGGGCTTGAAAGTGAGAGCATAGCCAATCACGGAGTTCTTTAGAAATTTAGTAGCCTCCTGGAAGTGTGATTTGTTACTCAGGATTTCAGGGGGTACAAGATGGTTGTTGGGCTTGATTGAGCATTCATCGAGGTCAAATTGAAAATTTGATGCATCGGCCATTTCTGGTAAAAAAAATGTTTCAAGATAGAAGAAAGAAGTAAGAAAATAGAGAAACAATTGTTTTTTATACAAAATGTACCAATGTTGGTCCCAGCCGGGTCTACAAGAGTTTAGAGGCGAACAGTTTGTAGAAGGGGGGATGAATACAAACACAGAAAACTTTCAGTTTTAATAATATATATTGATATAGAAAGATCAATACAGATTTTTACAGATTGTTTGCGGAAATAGAAAAGGCAAAGTTAACCTATCTAAAACAATCTAAGATTACACACAAATATACTTAGCAAATATAAGAAATTTGCCGAATAAGATAAAGACAGAAAGATGTTCTTCTTAAGTAAGAACTTTAGAATTTGAGAGAAATTCTAACTTGCTTGAAGATAAGCGTATGTGTTCTTTTATGTGTTGTGGATGTAATGCATGAGGAGAGCACTCAGGTATTTATACCCATTGCATTAAATGCAATTTAGAAGAGTTAGAACACGTGTCAAGCTTTTAGAGGAAAGCTTGTACTTTGCAACAGTAAATAGTACTATTGTCTATTCATGAGCAAACATCCTTTCATGGAGTTGGTGGGCACTAGAGTCGACTAGTCGGCTCCGTGAAGTACAATCTTTTTGAAAGGATATGGGTTTGTCCTTTGTGTGTGGAAGGGCAAGACAAAAACAATTGTGCATGACAAGCTTCATTTGATTGTTGAATGTTGGAATAACTTTGGAGGTCTCTTCAGCATTCACTGAGGTTTGTGTAGTCTTCATACGTATGATGACCAGTTGTAATCATTGAATACCGCTTCAGATCACGAACGCGCCAATCACTACTCTTCAATTTCAGTCTTCGACATTCACTGAAGGTTCTTGGGTGTGAGTTTTGTCTTCTTGAAGTATCGTTGTTCCTGTAGGAGTACAGGGTATGTTTCAGCGATCACTGAACAGACTTAGTGATGATCGCTGGAACTAAAAAGACAGAAACATAATACTTCGAAAGGTAAAAGGGATTATCATCAAATCAATGAGAGAGAGGATCAACAATCTCCCCTTATTTGATGATGACAAAGCAACATAAAGAAAATTTATTTAAGGTTTAATAGTAAGGAAAAGTTACATATAAAGTACATGTCCCTTTTAACTATTTTGGAATCTTTTTCAGTGATGCAGTTTTTACTATATAAGTTTTCTTCAGTTACAAGTTTAAGAAAAAATACAAGAAGGGAAACTGAAACTGAAAGCATGTTCACTGACTGAAGATTGTTAGTGACTGTAAGAGCATACTAGAACTCATAGACATGTGTTCCTATTACTCTTTTCAGGGATCTTTTTCAGTGATACTGATGAAATACTTATATTAATCAAAGGAGAATTACAAGTGTTACAGTAGTACATTCTAGACTTAATTCATATAAGTTGTACACTGAAAGAAAAGACATAGAGAAATAAGACTTACAATGAGAGATAAAATTTACAAGACATAAATTTCTAACTAATCTAAGTCGCTGAAGTCGATGTAACCAGTTACTTCTTCTCCGACCATCTTTCGATGTTGAAGTTTGTTGATCCTAGATCTCTCAATAACACGAATATTCAAGTTATTAATAACCTAAATATATCGTGTACATGGAAAAAGTGAAGAACACTCAAGAACACAAATAAGAATATTCAAGAATATTATTGAGTGCCGAATGATTCACTTTTATTCAAATGATTGGCGGAAAAGCGTAAGCGATTACATGAGAGGTAAAGCCTATTTATACTAGAAATATAATAAAAGAGATTGCTATTTATGGAAGATATTTAGCAAATCTCTTACAAGGGAAATAAATCTAGATAAATGGAAAGTAAATATAGCTAAGTAAAGAATGGAGAATCCATCTGTCGATTTGCCATCTCCAGCTGTCTTCTAAGCGGCGTGTTTAACCATGTTTTGTGATCTTCTTCATCATGTACCTCTGGTTGAACTGTTGAGAAAAACTCCAAGTGTTGGTAACGAGAGGGGTTATGGAGATACGCAGTTCATCGCACCTATGGACGTTCATCACACCTCTGGTTGTATTGGGGACTTAGTCTTTTTGCTTGAGAATCTTCCATCGGCCTTCTGCTCTTTCACACTTGTTGTATTTTTCATTACTTTTATAGATATGAGTGATGGGATCTAACAATCTCCTCCTAAGTAATGAAAAGACAAACATTTACTAGTCTATGAACAATTAAAGAATAAGCGAAAGATAGAGGCTAAACTAAAAGAAAAACATCCTTTTGCCAAAAAAAATCATTGGACAAGGTGTTGGATGAATTCTTACAAAAGATGAATGAAAATGAAATTACATAATGAAAATACTTCAATCATGGTCTCCTCTAGATATTTTCCAGAATCGCATCATCAGTCCTCTGAATCGAATGACTGTGAGATACCATGAATGAGTTCCTGTCCTTCCTTCATCGGCACGTGTGGTCTGCCTAGTCTCTCTCTGATGACTCCCTAAAACCATTCAAGTGTAGAGGTTGAGTACTTGAAGGTCTTAGTTAGTCTGAAGAACTTTTTAAAACCAAACTCGTTCTTGAAGACCAATCCGAGCTCTGGTTGAGTCAAGATCGATGCAGATTGCGTCTCCTGTAGGCCTGGGAAATCTTCATCTGGAGGAGTGTAGGAGAGTCTCTCAATACCAAGTTCAAGAGCGATTTGAAAGTCACTCTCTGCCCTGAACTTCACCAAGGTTTCCATTATCTCCACTATCGCTTGGCCATCCCATATCTGATCCCTTGGTCCTGTCGCTGAGCTGTATGGCTGTAGAGGTCGTCAACTCCCATGGGTTGAGATTGATTAAGTCATTCTCATTGAAGACACTGACCATCCCATGTATGCGTTCCATGGTACACTCGATGTACTTGATAGCTCGATTAACGAAGGTTCTCATCTTGATATCTAGGACCATCTTGATTCCATCGTTCGAGAAGACGGCTTGTGGTGGAGAGGTCGTCTGTCTTACGAATTTGTGGCACAAGTGATCCATCAACTCAGGAGATAACATGGGAGGGTTGAGGACCAATTGTTCATCAAGGTCATGGTAGAGATACTGATCGATGTTCTCCATCATGACTGGTTCCCTTGGGGACATTGGCGGACATCTCCTTAGCGACTCAAAGTTTGCAATGATTTCATTGACCACGCCTTGAGGAGGAGGTTGCCTCGATGAGGAAGGTATGTCTGCTTACACCTGTGAGCATGGTTGGGTGATGGATGGTTGATGTGGGGTGATGGGTTATGTTTAGGTTATGGGTTGTATATGGGTTATGGGTTGAGGTGTGGGTATGGCTTCTAGTAGTGAGGGTTCAGGTTGGGTTGGCTTTGGTTGAGGTATAGTGGGTTGGGTGATGAAGGGTTCTAGTTGAGTGGGTAAGGCTATGGACGGTTCTATTTGAGGAGGTGTTGGTGATGGAGTGAAGGGTTGGTTTATTTCTGGCTAGGGGGAAGGTGGGTTTTCAGAATATGAAGAACTCACCACGATTGGTGAGAACTCATTAGTTGTGGGTATGGGTTCTTGGGTGCAAGCGAAGGGAACATGTACATTATGTACATCTTCAGAGGGTTGAGCCTCTGATTCCCTAGCTTGAGTTGCTTGGGTTCCTTGGGTGGTTTGGGTTTGTTGGCTTTGTGTTAGTGGAGCTGGTGGTGCAGCGGTTGCCATCGGTTCTTGTGCCGGGTTCTCCCCCTCATGAGGACCTAGACCATGATCATCTTGGTTAGGATCCTCATGCCTTTGCCTCTTTATGGGGCGGCTCGTTGAGCAGGAGGCTCTGCTTCTCTTCTTGGTCATCCTGAAAGAAGCGAGATACTTCCTTAGGGACTTCCTTCTTCGAGTCTCCTCCATCGATAGGAGGAGGTAGTTGGTGCATGCCTGTTGGATCTCAAGGCTCTTGGAGAGAGCCTTGGCTGGTTCTGTAGTCCTATGTGCGAATCTGGCACTAATCTTGTTGAACGAGAAGATGAGTGCCTTAGAGAGGGCTCGAAGATCCGCTTTGGTTGCTACTTCAGTTGGGTTGGAGGAGGAAGTTGAGGTGGGGGAGGGATGGAGGTTGAGGTTGAGGTTGAGGCGGATGGTGGGGTGGTGATGGATGATATCATGTTCCTCACCTCTGCAGCAAAGGAGGTAAAGGCTTCATCGAATGAGGGAGCTGCAGAGGGGGGGTGGAAGGGGGCATTTTGTGGGAGGTTGGCAATTATGGTGATGGGTAGTGTGGTGAGGGTGGTGTTTATGGAGTTTATTTGGGAGGCGAGGGAGGCGATGGCTTCATCGATCGTAGTTACCTAGGCCGTGAGGGTTGCAAGGGTGGCTGTGATGGATTGGTTGCGGGCGGTTGAAAGAGTGGATATGGTGTTGTGTTGTTGCACCACCAATTGTTGGAAAATTTGTAGGCGGGTGGTGTTGTCCCTCGATTGGGCCTCGAGGGACGCAAGGGATTGCTGAATCAATGTAAGGTCGATCGATAGAGGGGATTCATCAATCCTTGCCAAGCTGAGTTTAAGGTCATCCAAGGACGCTGAATCGAGTCCGTAAAGGCCTGGAACTCGGCCTTTGTGACCAACTCTGCAATGGGGGTAACCCCTATAGCAACGGATGCTGTAGGTTGAGCCTCAGTTCCAGAGGCGCCTTCAACATTGCCTTGTGTGAATGTAGGCAAGGAAGGACTTCCATCATGTCCTTGATAGCCCTCAAGTGAGGAGCTATCTCTTGATGTTGCGACATTAGCTTCTTCTTCATCGGATTGAGAGTCAGATGAAGGGAAGTAGATGCGTGTTCTCTTCGCTAGATCAAGTATCGAAGGGGATGTGCAGGACCAGAAGATCGCTCTGAACAATCGATAGGAATATCAAAGTCATAAGCAACACATGCTTCTGTGTGTGTGGGTAGTGGCGAGCTATGAGGCGAAGTAGCTTTTATTTCTTCATCACCCCCTGTTGGGAGAGAGGTAATGGATGGTGTGGTTCCTCAGTTTGATCATCTCTAGAGGCCCGAAGAGTGGCCTATGGATGGCTAGCTTGGGCAAGGTTTGGAGTGGGCCATCCTTGTTCAATACCCCTTTGGCCTTGATCGTCAGGGGTAGTAGATGTGGTTGCCCTTGGGGGGTGATGGGATAGATGTGCGGCCGAGGGATGCTGGAGGAGTGTCATCATCATCATCTTCATCATCCGATGAAGATGACTCCTCTTGCGATCCCTCGCTTGTATCGAGGGACGGCTCTATGTGCTTCGGGGTAGCTGGACTTGGTTGTTGGGCCGGCGTGGAGCTCTCATATGCCCTACGGCATGCAGATGTCTTGGGGATGATGCTGAGCATTGCCCATGAATGGGGCCTTTCAGCGGGATAGCCATCCTTCGAGATGGTTGGGCGATGGCCGTTCATAAGGTACTGAGGGGTGAACGGTTCTTCGCTTGGCAAGTTGTCCCTTCTCATCACATCCCTTATGAAGAGCGCAAGGAAACGCGGGAAGAGCACCGATGAAAGTGGCTTTCCTGCAGCCACTAACTCGTTCTTCTTGATGACAGCGTCATGTATCTCATTGTAGATCAGCAAGGCGTAGTCCAAGGGAAGGTTGAAGAACAGACCATACATGATGGTAATTATGTTGATGTTCCCTTGGTCCATGCTACCGAGTTTGCACGTGAGGGCTCGATTGAGGATCGAGAAGACCATGTTCCATATAGGGAGCCGAAACTGCCTCTTGAAATCTGAGGCATTGCGTAGGTCCCCGTTGTAGCCCAACATCTTGATGAAGCGTAAGATGTCAAAACTTGTAGGCGGCTCGACGTAGTAGTCAATCCCGAGCTCCTGACTTGTTGGAATGAACAGGATCTTAGAGATTTTGGCGCGGGAAATCTTCACACGGAACACACCATGCCGTTTGGGACGTCGATGTCCCCTATAATCCTGCGGTTTTTCGGGTAAAACTCGCATGTTTGCCAGTACTGCTGGACATATTTGACCGGCACCCCGTTGTCAGAGAGAGTGAGTGCCGATTGCAGAATACAGTTTTGGAAGAATTCGATCATTATAGCAAACTTGTCCTCGTAAAGGTTGGTGCAAAGGTCAATCGAGTGATTGTTCGGCTTGATTGGCAGGAAGACAATGGCACAGTTGTCGGCGCCAGTCAACTGCACGTGACTGTCATTGTTGTTGTGGGATTCGTGGGAAGCAAATGACTCCATTTTTGTAGAGTATGAAGTTGCAGGTTCGTCTATTTTCTTAAGGTTCTTGAGAGAGTATGTGCACGTAAAGAATGAAATGGTGGGGACGAAGGGTATTTATAGTGGAGGAATGGGAAAGGTTGGGTTAAGAAAAATGATTATGTTAATGGTGAAAAGAAGGTAAAGATGGGTTTTGTGAGACGTTTGGTGAAAAGGTGACTGTGATGGTGATCGTGAGCCGTAAAGTCTGCTCACGATCATAAATGTGCAGGTGGAGATGGACACGTGTCTAATGAGGGTGGAGTCTTTTGAGAAATGAAGGGTTTCTAGGGAACACCCTTTTTGAAATTGTCAGGCACGTGTGGGCAGGTAAAAGACTTTTGATGTATATGAAAATATTTTTAAAATAATTACTCTAAAGGATAAACCTTAAGAATAAATATCTAAATAAAATTTATAATTAAAAAAATTCCACCTTTATTGTAATAAAAACAATTTTCAATGAAATATGAGTTTTGATGGGAAAACAGGTCATGTCAATGGAACCAGAGGGGCTCTGGTTGATCATGACAATGATTTGGGGGAACCAGAGGGGTTATGGAGATGTGCAGTTCATCGCACCTATGGACGTTCATCGCACCTCTGGTTGTATTGGGCACTTAGTCTTTTTGTTTGAGAGTCTTCCATCGGCCTTCTGCTCTTTCACAATTGTTGTATTTTTCATTACTTTTACAGTTATGAGTGATGGGGTCTAACAAAGTTCTTTTCTGATCTCATGGTCTATCATTTCACTTTAAAGATCATCGTCCAACTAATATCTTAGATAATCAAGATGTTCTATAAGACGAAGACCAAACTCAGACACTTTCTGAAAGTTGTGTTCGCCTTCATAGTCAAGAAATATAAATCCAAACTCAAGCTTTATATGCATAGTATTGGGTATGTAAGGACCCTTCATTGGCAAAGAGAGGCTCAACATAGAGATGTTTAGCTTCTTCGAATCCTTTAGGACTTCCTCCAGGGAGAACTTTGTTTCATGTTCGTTCCTCAGAGTTGGTCCATCGTTAGGATCTGAATGTTTTCTTCTACCACCTTTCTTCAATATCGGCTTTGAAGGCACATCAACGAATTTGGACATCTTTTTGATAAGCTCGCTAAGTATGTCTTCAATTATTGGCTTGTGCCTTGACTTTGAGTGCTGAATGGCTTGGCGGATTTCCAGCCATTCACTGCAGCCGTATTGTCCAAGGTATGAAGGATAACAACTTCAAAGTTGTCTCTCGTGATGACAATGGAGATGAGAAGTCATCCATCTTTCATTCGTTCATTGATTGTGACGCTTGAGATGCGGTGAGAACATATTCTCTTATTAATACGACATTCGCTTCATTTCATGTCTCGGTCGTTCAACTTCCTTGCCTTTTCACGTTCAACTTCTGCAATTGAAGGCAACTTAGTTTGGGCCTCGACAGTGTTCACCTTCTTTTTAGACGATTTCTTTGGAAGAAGTTGAGTAGCAAGAGACTTGGCCAGCTTTAGGCTGTCCTCAATATGTTGTCATTGAATTCTGAGTTCTTCCTCGGCCTTGGGTGCTTCAAGTCTTTCAGCTTTAGTAAGGAAGTCAAACTCACCACAACTAGAGGTACGAAGAGGAATTTTTACTCTAGTTTGGTGAGTGACTCCTTAAGCTGAGTCATCTGTTGGTCTCTACGAACACTAGAAGTTGGGTTTTCAGGTACCCATTTCTCTAGACGACCACATGTAGTAGAAGGGATAGAAGAAGAGAGTTGACATAAGGAAGTGATTATTGCAAACCTGGAGGATTCAGTATCTTGAGGTACGACAGGTTTGAAGAGAACTTTGAGATTTCCTTCTTCAGCAACATCTTTGTCTTTTGAGGAGGTGTTCTGGTTCTTTGTGGAAGTCTCTTTCTCTTTTTCTTTCTCTTTCTCCCCATGGGATGAAGAATCCTTGAGAAAGACTCCTTTCAGAGCACTGGCAGATTTATGGTACTGAATCGTGAAGTCGTCGTCTTCATCATCATCACCACCAAGATCTTTTCCAGCGTCAGGAAGGGATGAAGAGTCATCGTCATCTTCGTCGTCATCATCTTCATCTTCATTTTCCTCATCACCAACATCAGCTGCATGGGTGATAGGAAGGTCTTCATCATGAGCTTCAGTATCAGCTCTGACGGCATCATCAACAACCTCAGCTTCAGCTTCATGGGTAGTGATGGCATCATCAACAACCTCAGCTTCANGGCATCATCAACAACCTCAGCTTCAGCTTCATGGGTAGTGATGGCATCATCAACAACCTCAGCTTCATTAGCTTCATCTCTTTGAGCATCAGCTTCAGCTAGTGTTGTAGGGACAACAACAGTAGCCAAGTCTTTTTCCCCCTCTTTGTCATCAACATGACGAGAGAAGAGGTTATCAAGACTCAGGGCTATTATGTCCATTCGCTGTTCAAGCATGGTCAGCGATCTAGCTTAAAGAAGACCAACTTCGAGAGCCTGATCCAGCGATAGGCGATCCATTGCTGTGAAGGAGGGTGTAAGAATTGGTACTGGACGTTGAAGAAGTTCCAGTGTCTGCTGCAACAACTCATCATGCTTGGCAAGCTGAGCATTCTCTTCATCGACTTTGCTGTTGAGAGTAGAGATATCCTTAGCGTATACGCATCGTCTTGCACCGCAGAAAGTCGTTCCTTCACGTCATTGACGTCATCTTTGAAAGCTGAGAGGTTAGAGGAAACGTCATCCCTGAGAGGCATGCATTTTTGGACTTGATCCATTTGAATTAAGACAGTCTCTATGGCCAGGAGAATCAGGTTCACATCATCACCCATGTTATAATCTTCTTCCATGGCTGGCGTTCCTTCATCGCAAGGACCTGAAAAAGAAGATGCTTAAGCATAAGATAGCTCGGAGTTAGAAGAAATGAAAGGGTAGGTTGGAAGATTATCTGAGGGTTCATCAGCACCATCTGAAGGATTGATGTTGGTTCTGTCTAGGTTGCCTTCATGAGGATAGGCTTCTATTAACTGAGGTGTTTCGAAAGGAGTAACCTTAGGTCCTGTGGTGAGTGCTTCATCATCAACGAGGACAATCACTGATGAGTCACGAGCACGTGTCGAGACCAAAGAAGGAGGAGAAGAGAAGATGGTTGAGAGTGGTGGAAGGGGGTGTTCAGCAGTGGCTATGCTAATATTTACACCTTCAGTTACTTGGGTCAATGAGGTGGTTGGGAGAGGAGCCACATATACGACAGTGACTGCAGAAATCACTGAAGAGCTTGGAGGAGATAAACCTGAAGGTGTCTCGGGGTTAAGGCTGGCTTCAATAGCTGGAACCTTTTGAGAGGTAACATCCAGAGATGTGGTCATCCCCTTTTTGGCTTTCTTGGCCCTCGATGAAGAACCAAGAGTGGTTTGAGAGGAGGATCTTTAGAAGAGAGGGTGGTGGCACTTGGGATAGACTCTGGGGGGTTTGCCTTAGCCTTGACCACCTGAGCAAGGGAAGAAAGACATACCATCACAGTTGGAGAAGTTGAAGAAATATATGCAGGCATAGTCACAATGGATGAGAGTACAACATCTTCAGCTTTCAGCTTATGATACAAGATTTTGGATCCAAGCTTGTAAATGGGTAGGTTGCCTTTCATGGAGTACTTGTTGCTAAATATTTTAACAAACACCATTGATAAGAATCTGGTGTAAGGTACTACCTTCTTCCTCTGGCGCTTGTTCAGCTTCAGCACCATGTCTTCAAAGATCACGCATGCAAAGTTGATTGGCCTTTGGCGAATGATGGAAACGCCAATATTTAACGCAACTCTGGACGATTAATCTTGTCCACCATTTTTTCCTTCCATACACTGGATGAAATGGGAAAATAAAAACTGTCATACCGTTGACATGCAGTTCTTCTCAATTTTTGAAAGCGACTTGAGGGGATCGCTGAAATCCTTCTTTGTTGTCCAGGCATAGCCAATATCATTCAAGTAGGAGATGATATATTTAGTGGAAGGTTCACTGTCATAGGGACCATTTGGTAGATGGAGAGCGGTCCTCAGTGTGCAACGCTGAAACTGACAGTCATCCTGTTAAAGGTGAAGGAGATGGGAGATAGCGAAAGAGATTCCAGTCTTGTCAGTCTCTTGAAGTACTTCAGCAGTAAGCCAAAATTGTTGAAGAACTTCCATCACCATGACAGGTCCATGGGAGATAGCGAAAGAGATAGGAGAGTTCTTGAGGAATGTAGCAGCTTCCTCGTACTAAGATTTGTTGGCCAAAATGTTTAACAGCACCACATGATTGTTGGGCTTGAAAGACACATTGTCAATCGAGAAGTTAACATTCTTGGCAGACATTTCTATTATAAATAAGAGAAAATAAGGAAGAACATATTTGTTAGAAATCCAAGATACAGATGTAAACTGTTATGTTTTGAACGATAAAATTTCTTTTGAAAAATCCACAAAGAAAATATTAGGTTTTTTCAAGATGAGTAAGTGTATAGACACTTTAGATTATAACCAAGTATAAGAATGTGTTAATAATATTTATGTTAGTTGTTTAAGAGAACAAGATCTTAAATAACCTAACGCAAGTTTCTTAGAAGAAGAACATATCAAAAAGAAAGAAGTGTTATCAACCTATGAGTCTTAGAAGAAGAAGAAGAAGGTTGAAGGGTTTTGAGAGTTCTTTAGTTCTTGCTTGCAAAAGATTTTGAGGCAGAGGTTTGACAAAAGTATTTGAAAGTGTAAAACAAAAATGAGAGGAGAAGTCTCATATTTATAGGTAGGAGGAGAGAGAAATGGAAAGAGGAGAGAGGAAAATACGACTTAAAAGTTGTGCAACGGTGAAAAAAATAGCACGTTCTCATCCACGATTAGATGGAATTTTGAGGGTTCGCGTGTGTCAGAACGGTACACGTGTCTAAAAAAATCGTATCTTTTAAAATAAAAATGACGTCATAAGACGTTTCATTTTCCTTTTAAACAAAAAGTATAAGATATTAAAAAAAAACATCATACTTAAGAATATGAAAAGTTTTAAAAAAGGTTCAATGATAAGAAGAATCACTGAAAAAAGTAAATCTTTTCTAAACATTGATCACTGAAAGAAAAAAGCTTCAACGATCGTTTTTTTTATTTAAGAAAAGAAAAATATATCTTAGAGTGATATATTTGCTTAAATGGTTCAGTGATGAAAGATTAACTGAAACAAAATTTTAAAACATTTTCATCACTGAGTATGAAAAGCTTCAATGATGGTTTTGTTTTAAGAAAAAAAATATATATATCTTAGAAAGATATATTTGCTTAGTGAATAAAAAAACACTGAAACAATTTGTAGAACATTTTGATCACTGAGTAAGAAAATATTTAGTGATAGTTTTAAGTTTTGAAAAGAGAGAGAGAGAGAGAGAGAGAGAGAGAAAAGTATATATACCTTAGAAAGAGAAGATATATTTACTCAAGAGTTCAGTGATAGAATAAGAACACTGAATCATTTCACTTACTGAGTAATGCTTATAGCTGAAGGAATTTAATCCTTAGCGTTTAGCATTCCAAGTTCGCTGATCAAGATGTTAAATCTTGTCTTATCAAGAGGCTTTGTAAAAAGGTCAGCAAGTTGGTAATCAGTTGGAATAAAGTGAAGTTCAATATTACCATTCATAACATGATCTCTGATAAAATGACATCGGATCTCAATATGTTTGGTCTTGGAGTGAAGAACATGATTGTTTGCAATAGCAATAGCACTGTTGCTATCGCAATAGATAGAAATTTGGAAAATTGAAGATCATAGTCGTTGAGCTGGTTTTTCATCCAAAGGACTTAGGCACAACAGCTTCCGACGGCAACATATACTTCAGTAGTTGATGTGGACACATAATTTTGCTTTTTACTTGTCCAGCTTACCAATTTTCCACCTAGAAGCTGACAGCCTCCACTAGTTCTTTTCTATCAATTTTACATCCTGTAAAATCACTATCCAAATAACCTATTAGGTCAAAACCTGAACCTTTAAGGGTACCAGAGACCCAAGTTAGGAGTTCCCTTGACGTATCTGAATATGCGTTTTATAGCAATCAGATGGGATTCCTTAGGTTCAGATTGAGATCATGCACAAAGACAAGTAGAATACATGATATCTGGTCGACTTGTTGTGAGATAGAGAAGAGAGCCGATCATTCCTCTATAAGCAGTAATGTTTACAGGCCTTCCGTTTGGATCCTTGTTTAGAGAGAGAGAGAGAGAGAGAGGAGGAGCCATCAGAGTTTTCATAGATGAGTTGTTGGATAGATCAAACTTTTTCAGCATATCTCTGACATTCTTACTTTGGCTGATAAAAATACCTTTATCTGATTGCTTGATCTGGAGACCTAAAAAATAGGTTAGTTCTCCCATCATACTCATCTGATATTATTTCTTCATGCGATCAACTAACCGAAAACACAAAGAGGGATTAGTGAAACCAAATATAATATCATCGACATAAATTTGGACTAGAATGATATGACCTTTAACTTTCCTAAGAAATAAGGTCTGGTCAATATTTCCATGGACAAATTTCTCAGAGATGAAAAATGAGGAGAGGGTATCATACCAGGCTCGAGGGGCATATTTTAACACGTAAAGAGCTTTATCCAATCGGTAGACATGATTTGGATACTTAGGGTCAAGAAACCATGGAGGTTATTCAACATAAACTTCCTCTTGAAGTTTTCCATCAAGGAAAGCACTCTTTACATCCATTTGGTAGACTTTAAAGTCTTTATGGGTAGCAAAGGCTAGGTTTGAATAGCTTCGAGTCTAGCCAATGGTGAGAAGGTTTCGTCATAATTGATTCCTTCTTCTTGTCTATAACCCTGAGCAACAAGGCGAGCCTGGTTACGGGTTACCACACCTTGTTCATCTAACTTACTGCGATAAACCTATTTGGTGTCTATCACAGTTTTGTCAAATAGACGTGGGACAAGGTACTAGACTTTGTTCCTATCAAACTCAATGAGCTCCTCTTGCATGGCAATGACCCAACTAGGGTCTGAGATAGCATTATTGATTTTCTTGGGTTTAACTATAGAAAGGAAGTTGACAAAGAGACAGATATTACCTAGACCACGTCGTGTCTGAATATATGCACTTGGATCACCAAGAATTTAATGAATGTCCATCACTGAGTTGGTAGAGGATTGTCATCTGAGCATTGATATTCAGGAACAGAGGATGAGGCTTCAGCTGCAGATTCTTCAGATATGCGTAGAATTGCTAAAGGAGCCTCAATGAGAGATTCAGCGACTGATAGAGGTTCAGATGCTGAAGGCATTTCATTCACTGATTGATCAGTGTTTAAAGTAGATGGAGGAATGCAACAAAGTGGCACTGCAACGATCTCGGAGAAGATTCACTTTGGTTATTAGTTGCAACTAGAATGATAAGTGGATCATCATCAGCTTCTAGAGTATCAGCATTGGGTTGATTGCTGAAGGAAGCTTCAGGTTGTCCAACATGAGAAAACATCCAGTTTTCTAATTCTTCATCATCATTAAGGATGAGTTTAGAATTAGCTGATTGAGATTCATCAAAGGTGAATGAATAGTTTCTTCTATGGTATGTCGACGTTTGTTGAATACTCTGAAGGCTTTGGATACTAAAGAATATCCAAGAAAGATTTCTTCATCAGCTTTGAGATCGAACTTTCCTAGTTGGTCACGATTGTTGAGAACGAAACACGTGCAACCAAATATATGAAGAAAGCTGAGAGAAGGCCTTTTGCTATGGAAGAGTTCGTAAACTGTCTTCTTGAATCTCTTAACGATTAGCGACCGATTTTGAGTGAAACAAGCAGTATTGACAGCTTCAGCCCATAAATGAGTAGGAAGATGAGATTCGCTGAGAATTCATTGAGCAACCTTAATGATTGTTCGATTTCTCCTTTCAGCGACCCCATTTTGTTGTGGAGTTCTCATAGAAGAAAAGTTGTGAGAGATTAAAGAAGCTATCCATAGTACTGTCCATGTCACTTCTGATAGATCGTACTTTAATATTGTTAAGTACTTCTATCCTTTTGATGAATGAGATAATTTCTTCAGGTGCTTCACTTTTAGATCTAAGAAAGAAGACCCAAGTCTACCTAGAGTACTCATTAACAATGACGAGTGAATATTTCTTTCCAGCTATGGATTGTACGTTGACAGGATCAAAGAGATCCATGTGCAATAGCTGAAGTGGAGAGGTCACTGAAGAGATTTGCTTAGACTTGAAGCTAGCTCTTCTCTGTTTTTCTTTTTCACACGTCAAGAAAAGGGATTCTTTTGTAAAGGTGTGTTGAGGAAGACCACTGACGAGACCATTTTGAGACAGCTTACTGAGTGTCTTGAAGTTGAGATGAAAAAGTCGTTTGTGCCATAGCCAGTTGATATCTGACGAAGCTTTTGAAAGAAAACTGTTGTTCTCAGTAAGAGGAGAATCCATGTTGATATATATACATTCTATAGGTGAGAACCGGTTAGAGCAACCTTATCATCCTTGTCAAAGACGTAGCAAGAATTCTTAGAAAATATTACTGTAAAATCTTTATCACACAGCTGAGTGATGCTAAGAAGATTGTGCTTCAGTCCTTCACCATATGCAACACGTTTGAAAGTAGTTGCACCATTGGTTAATACACGAAAATCTTTGGTATATCCTTTTCCATTTCCTCCAAAGGTTACGGAAGGGCCTCTTTCATCCTTGTAATCGATAAACAGGGATTATCTCCAGTCAGGGATTATCTCCAGTCATATTTCTTGAGCATCCACTATTGAGATACCAAATGCCTTTGACTTTCTACATACAGATATAGATGAAGTTTGCTTTGGTACCCATTTCTATTTGGGTCAAGTGGTGTTAGAGGCAACATCCACTGAAACTGAAGACTCAATGTCAGCAAAAGACTTCACTGATCCTGAAGAAGAGGCTTCAATGGTATCAGGAACAACAACCTCTGATGCTGAATACTTATAGTAAGTAGTTGTCTTCACTAAGCCTGAAGAAGAGGTTTTAGTGGTTTTCTTCACTTTAGTCATTTTTACAACCTTAGTGGTAGATTTCACCTTGGTAGATTTCTCATCCTTGGCTACTTTCTTTCCCTTGGATGGAGGACCAGCCTTGGCGGCAGAAGGACACTTGCTAGCAATATGTGTAGTTTCACCATAGTTTATACACTTCCTATAGCTGAAACCAGCTTTAGGGCCAGGAATTACCATAGGAACAGAAAAGGGACAAACTCAAAGGATTCCCTTATCATTTGTTCTAGGAGGAACAACTGAGAAATTTAGAGTCCGTAGGTGAAACATTCACCTTGATCTTAGACTTATATTTCTAAGAAGATTTCAGATATCTTGATCCCAGAAGAAGAAGAAGAGAAGGTGCACAAGCTGAAGGAATAAATCTTGATCTATGTGACTTGTTAGCCTTTTTGGGATGAGGTACTTTGATAATGGATTTACCTTTGTCTTCGCGACCTGATTCTCAAAAGAATATACTTAGCAAATATAAGAAATTTTCTGAATAAGATAAAGACAGAAAGATGTTCTTATTGGGTAAGAACTTTAGAATTAGAGAGAAATTCCAACTTGCTTGAAGATAAGCGTATGTGTTCTTTTGTGTGTTGTAGATGTAGTGCATGAGGAGAGCACTCAGCTATTTTATACCCATTGCATTAAATGTAATTCAGAAGGGTTCGAACATGCGCCAAGCTTTTAGAAGAAAGTTTGTCCTTTGTAACAGTGAATAGTACTATTGTCTATTCATGAGCAGACATCCTTTCATGGAATTGGTGGGTACAAGAGTCGACTAGTCGGCTCCATGCAGTACTATCTTCTTGAAAGGGTATGGGTTTGTCCTTTGTGTGTGGAAAGACAAGACAAAAACAATCATGCATGGCAAGCTTCATTTGATCGTTGAATGCTGGAATAACGTTGGAGGTCTCTTCAGCGTTCACTAAGGCTTGTGCAGTCTTCACACATATATTTACCAGGTCGTAATCATACCGCTTCAGATCATGAACGTGCCAGTCACTAATCTTCAATTTCAGTCTTCGACATTCACTAAAGGTTCTTGGGTGTGAATTTTGTCTTCTTGAAGTATCATTGTCGCTATAGGATTACAATGCATGTTTCAGCGATCAGCGAACAGACTCAGTAATGATCGCTGAAACTGAAAAGAAAGAAACATAATACTTTGAAAGGTAAAAGGGATTATCATCAAATCAAGAAGAAGAAGAAGAAGAAGAAGAAGAAGAAGAAGAAGAAGAAGAAGAAGAAGAAGAAGAAGAAGAAGAAGAAGAAGAAGAAGAAGAAGAAGAA
>NC_037544.1:27984469-27994385 GCF_001531365.2 Cynara cardunculus var. scolymus | reverse complement strand
GAAGAGGAAGAAGAGGAAGAAGAAGAGGAAGAAGAGGAAGAAGTGGAAGAAGAGGAAGAAGAGGAAGAAGAAGAAGAAGAAGAAGAGGAAGAAGAAGAAGAGGAGGAAGAAGAAGAAGAAGAAGAGGAAGAAGAAGAAGAGGAAGAAGCGTGAAAAATATTTGTCATGATGATTTTAACACGTCCTGAGATTTTGATTGGATGGGGAATGGTAATGGACATCGTGTGTCAGAAACACGTGAGACAACTATCCTTATTCAAAATGATTTTAATGACGTCATAAAAATATGATTGTTCATAAAATTTTGATCTTTTAAAACATTTATCACTGAATAAGGAAAGTGTTTAGTGATGGTTTTAAGTATCTTGGAAAAAGAATCAATTGGAAAGAGAGAGACGTACCTTGGTAGAAAAAAAATATTTTACAGGAGTTCGGTGATAGATTGAGAAACACTGAAACATTTCACATGTAGTACTGAGTAATGCTTATGACTGAGAAGATTAATCCTCAACTTTCAACATTCCAAGTTCGCTGATTAAAATATTAAACCTTGTTTCATCAAGGGGTTTTGTGAAAAGATCAGGTAGTTGGTACTCAGTAGGTACAAAATGAAGTTCACCATGAGACTGCCTGTTGGACGTCCGATGGCACCTTACTTCGACCTATGTTCAATTTGACTACAAACAATTCTATCGAAACCCAAAGTCTTTACTTCATCCAGGATATGTGATGTATATCCTATTCCATAGTGATCAATAAATCTTCATTTATACTTTTTTACTTCTTCTGAAATGTGGGGAAAACGGCCCCCTCTACTTCTATGGTCAATGTACTCCAATTGTTGTATTTCAATCTGTGCCTCTGATCCGGATTTCGTATCTATCTTTCTCATATTTGACTAATTTTGTATGCTCATGTCTAATCCTCTTAATTAGACTATCTATGCCTATCTTTCAATCCGGATTTGATATCCCTCTCTAACCTCTTCAAGGCATGGGAATCCTAATATTCCTAAAGAAAAATGGATCAAATGGGCTCCTCCTTTTGGTATTTCGAAGTTGAACACAGATGGTTTTACAAGGAAAAATGCCTAGTTTCATCACTTAAATCTGGGTTTAGATCATACCATTTCACTAGCACTTCTACCCCATATAAAATCAGTCAAATTTGAGAAAGATAGGTACGAAATCCCGATAAAAAGGATAATGATATGTTAGAACCTCATGGATAAAGATAAGGTAATGGAATGACTTCTGTCTTAGATCCTTTTCTTCTATGTTTTGTGCAGATCTTCAAACATATTTGAGTGTTCAATGTTTTATTCAATCCACTAGTGCAATTGAAGGAATTAGGGAAAGACATTTAGACTACTACCAATACCAAGTGCTTCTGGTACCATACCAAGGGGTAGGACTCTACTCTCCAAGCTTACAGCTTGATGTTTGCCAAACATATCGGTCTGAAGTTTCTTTGATCATTTAGGACAGACAATCTTTCTAAAAAATAAAAATAAGCAACAAAGACCTCAGAATGGAAACTTTATCTTAATAGGAAGTGGACAAGAATCCTCGCTCCTAGATAAGTATGAATGCTAGGATTTGAGATTAGGCTAGGTAGCTTCCTTTTTATAGCATTAACTACTAAAGAAAGCCCAGGCCCATTCTTTTGGATCTGTATTAGTCCTATTCTGGGTGCAAAACCTCTCTAGTCAGCAATCCTTTCGCACTTCTCTTAAGGGATAGTAAGAAAGACTTGGCTACTACTGATCAACTTCTTTATTTTTAGTGCCAATAACTAAGAATTGTTTTCCCCTACTTGCTGCCTCAAAAACCAAATCACAAGCTTCTGATAAAAAATGAGCAGTTCTAGTAATTTGACCAATTGAGGCATAAGGAAACAATGTTTTTGATTACTTATTCCATTAGGATTGGGCTTGGACAAACCTCAACAGGGCCAGCTTCAGCGGTTGATGTAGATATCGAGTTCTGAATCTTTCTTGTCCAACTTACCACCAAGAAGTTGATAACCTCCAGTAGTGCTCTTCCTATCTATCTTGTATCCTACAAAATCACTATCTAAATATCTGATTGGATTGAACCCTGAGTCTTTGTGATGCCAAAGACCTAGATTGGGTGTACCCTTCAAGTATATCTGAATATTCACTTTACAGCTATAAGATGGGATTCTTTAGGTTCAGCTTTATATCATGCACATAAGCAAGTAGACTACATGATATCAGGCAAGCTAGTTGTCTGATACAGCAAGGAGCCGATCATTCCCCTATAGGTAGTAATGTTCACGGGTTTCCTATTTGGGTCTTTGTTTACCATTAAGGGAGGTGTCATATGAGTCTTCATAGATGAGCTTTGGGTTAAGTCGAATTTCTTCAGCATATCTTTAACATACTTTAGCTAATGAATATTTCTTTTTCAGATTGTTTAATTTGAAGACCAAGAAAATATGTTAGTTCACCCATTATACTCATTTTATATTTATTCTTCATGCGTTCAGAGAATCGAATACATAAAGAGAGATTCATCGATCCAAATATACTATCATCAACATATATCTGAACAAGAATGATGTGACCCTTAGTTTTCCTAAGAAATAAGGTTTGATTATCTTTCCACATTCAAATTTCTCAATGATGAAAAATGAAGAAAGGGTGTCATACCAGGTATGAGGAGTCTGCTAGTCGATAGACATGACCTGGATACTGAGGGTTAAGGAACCCTGGAGGTTGTTTCACATACAATTCTTCATGAAGATTACCATTCAAGAAGGCACTCCTTACGTCCATTTGATAGGCCTTAAAGTCCTTATGTGCAGCATAGGCTAGCAATAGTCGAATTGCTTCGAGTCTACCCACTGGAGCAAAGGTGCATCATAGTCAATGCCTTCTTTTTGTCTGTATCCCTGAGAAACAAGTTTAGCCTTGTTTTGGGTTATAGTTCCATATTCATTCAACTTGTTTCGGTACACCCTTTCGGTGCCTATAACAATTTTTTTAGATGGATGAGGGACAAGGTACCAGACCATGTTTCTTTCAAACTTAATAAGTTTTTCTTGCATAGCACTGACCAGATTGGGTCATTGATGGCTTCATTGATCTTCTTGGGCTCTATAAGAGAAATAAAGTTGATAAAAAAAAATATTACCTAACCATATCGATCCAGAATACCTGCATTTGGATCACCAATAAAATGATCAACGGGATGATTCTTTGTCCATTCTTGAGCTGGTAGATGAGTTGAGTCAGCATCTTCAGAGATAGGGGGCTCAAACATGGAAAATGAAGCTTCAGTAAAAGATTCTTCAACATTCATTAGAGTTGCTAAAGAAACCTCAAGTAAGGAATCATCTACTGAGAGAGGTTCACTTGTAGAAGGAGATCCAGTGACCGAAGGATCAGCATTTGAGGTGTCAAATGGTGGCAAATGATTAATGGGAACAATAGAGATCCATGAAGAGGATTCAACTATACTATTGTTCATGTCGGGGAGAATATATGGGTCATCACTAGTTTCTTGTTGATCATCATTTGATTAGTTACTGCATAAAGCTTCAGTTTCTTCACAATGAGATATCATCAATTTATTCAACTCTTCTTCATCGTCAAGGATGGGTTTAGAGTTAGCTGAATGTGATTCATCAAAAGTGACATGAATAGTTTTTCAATGGTTTGTCTTCATTTGTTGAATACTCTGAAGGTTTTGGATACTAAAGAATATCCAAGAAAGATGTCACCATCAACTTTAGGATCAAACTTTCTGAAATTATCTCTGTTGTTTAGAATGTAATATTTACAACCAAAGATGTGCAGAAAACTGAGAGTGGACTATCTTCCATAAAAAAGTTCATAAGTCGTCTTCTTGAATCGCTTAACGATCAACTATCGATTTTGAGTAAAGCATACAGTATTGACAGCTTCGGCCCAAAATTGAGTAGGAAGATGAGATTCACTGTGCATTTATCAAGCAACTGCAATGATCGTTCGATTTAATCTTTTTACAACTCCATTCTACTAAGGAGTTCTCACAGTTGAGAAATTGTGAGTGATTTGCTTGTTCTAAAAGAATTCTTCCATAGTACTATTCTTGAATTCAGTACCATGATCACTTATTACTGAAAAAAAAATGAGGTTATTCACTACTTCCATTTTTCTCACAAAAGAAAATATTTCATCAGGCGCATCACTCTTGGATATGTGAAAAAAAATACCCAAGTGTACCTAGAGAACTCATCAACAATGACTAAAGTATGTTTCTTTCCAATGATATATTGAATGTTGACAGGGCCACAAAAATCCAATTAAGTAATTGAAGGGGAGTGGTCACTGAGGAGACTTGTTTTGATTTGAAATTAGCTTTTGTTTGCTTTCCTTTTTCGCACGTTGAGCAAAGAGATTCCTTTGCAAAAGAATGCTAAGGAAGGCTAGTGACTAGTTACTTTTCTTGACAAGTCATCTAGTGTCTTGAAATTAAGATGAGAAAGGCTTTAATGCCATAGCCAATTGACATCTGAGGAGTCTTAGAGAGAAAATAAATTTTCTCAGTGAGAGGGAAATCCATGTTGATAACATATATGTTATCTAGGAAAGTGTCGGTTAATGCAAGTTTGTCATCCTTGTAAATGACTGAACATGTCTTATTTGAGAATTTTACCATGAAGTCCTTATCACGTATGATTGATGTTGAGAAGATTATGCTTCAGTCTTTCGACGTAAGCATCTTGTCTAAACGTGGTTACTCCATTGGTTAATACATCAAAACCTTTGGTGTGTCCTTTTCCATCACCACCAAAGGTCACTGAGGGATCTTTTCCTTCATTGTACTTAGATAGTAAGGACTTAGTGTCATTCATGTACTTGCTCCAGAATTGGTTTGTCATCAACCATTTAGAATTCCAAGTATTGAGACACAAGGTATTTATATTTATTTGTACCATTCTCTTGTGCTTTATACTTGAATTCCAAGGCTTTCTATAATTCTCTAGGATCATTGATTGGAGAGTACAAGTCAAACCACTGGCCGGATAGGGCATTTTTTTTATGTGTCCCCAAGCCATGGTTTCTTCCTCCTTGTGGATAAGTCTCTGCTTCTCCAATTCGGCTAATTTTGCCCTATCCAGTTTTTTGCTTTGGGAACCGGAACATAGAAGGGTTTCAACATCATCAGCATGAATTTCACTTTGTCAGCCAACGGGTATAATTGTTCCCATTGAAACTGTCAAGCTAAATCTTGATTCATGATATGGAAGTTTCGGGATTCCGTTGATAAAACCTGTAAGATTGTTATAAAAAAATATTGAATTAGATAAAACCAATAAAGTTTCAACCTTTAAACAAATAAAATTCAAAGTTTTATTAATTAAGATGATAGCTTTAAATCTGAAATATAAAATCCCAAACCAATTGCACCACAGATTGAATATATCTTTCACGATAGATACAGTTAGAAGAAAGGGATAGAAACAGACTTGTTTACTTAGCGAACAGAAAATTAAAATGCAATACACGAAAATTAAAGCCAAGCTGTTGATGATGATATGAAGCAGAATTGCACGTACGGTAGAAACATGTCCTTAAAGGTTTTATACGACCACTCTATAAGTTGTAAGTCACAAAAGTAAAGCCCCAGGATATGTTGCAATCATGTTATTTCGTTCGTCAGCAACTATGACAATGAAAACCAGAAGCAAAATGTTGCAGAATAACGTAGGAAGAAAGCACTGTTGGATTTGAAAACAAGAGAGAAGGAAGCAACTTTTTAATATGTGCATTAGAGAGGAGGTTTAACCCAATATTTATAAATGCTCTTTAAATTTTCTCTTCCTACCAATGTGGGATGGAGGAAAACCTCCAAACTCATTAATATTTGGAACACATCGTTCAAAAGAACACATATAATGGATCCATCTCGAGAAACATTTTGGTAGTGGACATATCCAAAGTGTGATGAGCGATGCTTGATAGTCGTTATCCCTTATTATTTACTTTTACGTAGTTATTTATGCATTTATGCTCTAGTGTTTGGGCGTAGAAAATCTTTTGTGTAAAAAGCAAAATATTTGTGCCAAACATTCCCCGAAGGTTGCATCTATAGTTGGTATTAGAACGGGTTGCGGATTATATTTTCAAAATCCTTGAAACATTTTCATCTTTAAAGAAACGTTATATTATATAAAACCTCGAGTTTGACAAAAATGACATAAAGATTCAACTAGAAAATCTTTTGTGGAAAAATCAAAATAAATGTGCCAAACATCCCCACCCCCAAAGGTTGCATCTATAATTAGTATTAGAACACGTTACTCATTATTTTTTCAAAATCTTGAAACATTTTCATCTTTGAAAAAAAAACATTATATTTTTAAAAAACCTAAGGTTTGACAAAAATGAGACAAAGATTCAACTAATTCACATAGCTTCAAACTCTATTTGTTCTCCTTAAACCAAAAATATTACTTAGTGGTTGTTTAATTAAATGCTTACCCGATAAGTGCTTATCGATAGGATTCAACATTATAATTTATTTTGATACATAAGATTTTATTACATTAAAACATATTGAATGCAACAAGTTACTGGATAAGTGCTTACTTGGATAAGAATCGTCATCCTTAGTTACCGGGTAAGACTCTCTATCCTTTTCATTGCTCTTACCCGGTAAGATTTTTGGCCCTTTTCATGTTCATCCTATAAGAAAGTTTTTTCGATAAGCAACTTACCAAGTAAGTATTTAGTAAACGGCCCCTTATTCAACTAACAAGTTTGAGAGCTAAAAGTTGATGGAAATCCTTGAGCCACAAATGTAATGATAAATATCAAAAGAGAAATACAAATAGAAGGATTCATTAGATCTTCAAACTTGATGAATGAGGGCAATTGCAAACATAAAGAGGTCGTTCTTTAAGCTTGAATAATCAAACTCATGAAGTATGTATCATGGCCAATAAAGACAAACGAGGTGAGCTTTTTTTTATTTTGTTAACCGTAGGTGTCCAAACCAGCTTGTGCGGCACCTCGACTAATCCCAAGAACCTTTGGAGAACAGTCAGGAAAATCCCTAGCGGCCTTGTAGGAATCGAGCTGATGACCTCTGAGGAGAATTCTCAAAGACCTAAGTCTTATTATCAGTTGAACTAACCGATTCAAATGACGTTAGTTTTACTTTCAAGTCTCATTGGATGATTGGGATGCAATTTTTAATTAAAAAACAAGATGGGTTTTTAACTTGGTTGGTGTGATTTCAATAAGGACGTGTCACCATGATAACGAGCTGTAGATGATGGGTTTTGAGGCTCAGAGTGTGTATGGAAGAATCAAGTGTTTATGGACGTCCGTGGGTCAAAGCAAGCAAAACAAGAAAAATATGTTGGTTGGTAACGTATTTTGGACAACTTTACCTTGATGTCCTGTACGGATATATTGATCATATCACTTGTTGAAGCTCAGAATGAGACAATTCAAGAGGCTATGGAAAGATAGGGAAAATAGCTACAACTAGGGCTGTAAACGAACCGAACGTTCAGCGAACCGTTCGTGAACCGTTCGGCGGGAAGTTCGTTTATGTTCGTTTATTTAATAAATGAACGAACATGAACCATTTTTTGTGTTCGTTTAGTTAAACGAACGAACATGAACAAGAGTCCCGTTCGTTCATTTATGTTCGTGAACGTTCGTTCATTTACCGTTCGTTTACGTTCGTTCATTTATCGTTCGTTTACGTTCGTTTATATTCGTTTATATATTAAATTTAATATACAATATTTTATTTATTTCCTTTGAATTCAAGTAATATTTATTTATGTTCGTTTAGTCCGTTCGTTTATGTTCGTTTAGTCCGTTCGTTTATGTTCGTTCATTTACGTTCGTTTAGCATGTTAACGAACGAACATAAACGAACACGAACACACCTTATTGCTAAACGAACGAACACGAACACAAAGATTTTCGTTCGTTTACCGTTCGTGTTCGTTCGTTTGTTCGGTTAAGTTAAACGAACGAACATGAACAAGCCTCCGTTCGTGTTCGTTCGTTTGTTCGGTTAAGTTAAACGAACGAACATGAACAAGCCTCCGTTCGTGTTCGTTCGGTTCGTTTACAGCCCTAGCTACAACTTACTAGAGGCCTAGAAAACTTGAACTAGCGCTACAACAAGTAATCTATACCTCATGGTACATATTTGTGCAATGCGTCAACAAGTCGAATATCAAAACTAATAAGCTAGCTCAATCGTTAAGTAAAAGTTAGGTTTTAAGCGGTGCTCAAAAAAGCTCGCCGCAACAGCTGTCGTGGCGCTCCATGGCTTAAGGTTTGTGTCTCACGTCACGTTATGCCTGTGACACGCCATTGACCTAATGCGCGTTTTTATAACACAAGATTTGATTTTTCTTACTTTTTTTTAATATGTTATTTGTTAGTTTCCAATGTATAACCTAATTTAAATTATTTAATATCATTGACTTACTGAGTAATAATAAGAAATTATGTTTATATGTATAATAATTTATATCATATAAAGATTTACCACCATAAGTCACATCTTAAAAAGGCCGTGACCTCACCGTGGCTCCCAAGGCTTGAGGCTTGACTTCGCCGCCACGTCATGCCTTGCCTCTCGCCATCTTTAACGTTGGTTTTAAGTGGATTCATTTAAAAAGCTCTCCTTTTCTTAAATGATATTAGCCTATATTCCATTATTGTCAACAATAATGTATGGACAAATCAATATTTTATTGAAAAGAGAAAATAAAACAAGAAGTTAAATAAATATTTTATTCAAATCTGGCTCCCAACGGCCAACGTTTGTAATATTCAAAAGGATATTGTTTTTAAACTTTAAAAACTTGGATTCAGTCGTTCATGTTTGTCAATTCACAACGGTTTTAGTTCCTATGTTTAAACCTTTTTCATTAAGTCTAGTTAAATAAAAGATACTTTAGTCATTTTTAGTATTTTTTTTAGTTTTATATTAAAATAAAAAATATTATATTTTTAATTTTAAATTGTAAAAAAACAAGAAAGATAACCACCATCTCTTATTTTTCTTTTTCTATATATATTTTTTATTTTAGAATTCAAAGTTAAAAATATAATATGTTTTTTATTTTAATATAATAAAAATAATAAAAATGACTAAAGACCTCTTATTTAATTAGATTTAATTAAAAAAGTTAATGACCGTTAACGAACGTTAGGAATCGACAAATGTAAAGTATCAAACCTGAGTTTTTAAATCTAAGGATGATATGTGCTGAAAATTGAAAATATTAGGGACCAAAATTGAAGTTCACTCTTAATAAAATGTTAGGTGCACCATTCTTTGAAGAACTCTGTGTACTCCGATTTCTCCGATCAAATCTTCTTCCTCTCTATAAACGGACGAAGAAGGCGGCCATTAATATATGTGAAGGCTGCGTACCTCATCATTTCTTTCGCAGGTAGGTCACTCATCATTCATTTTATTTGTTTTGTTAATAAATTTGTACTTTTGTTTTATCATATGATAATATGGGGAATCGTAATCGAGCCCTTTCCCCCAATTTTAAAATGAGAAATTGGATTTTCTGCCTTACATCTTTTCTTTGAAAAACCTGGTTTCTGATTTTTGAAATTAAAATTATGGTGGGGATGCTTGTTGTTTACCTAGTTCGTCTGTTATAGCTTACTTTAATTCTGGGCTTGTATCTTAAAACACTATTGACAAATCAGGTTCACATGAAAATAGAAAAAGGCATCAGGTGAAGTAAATGCAAAAATAAAAGGTAAAAAAGAGGCAATTCAGTGGAGGTGAAATCATAAGAGGCTTTTGATTTCATGACAAGTTGGTATCACATCTCAAACAGAATATGTAATCCCAAAGGCATTGAACCAAGAAAACCGAACTCTTAACTACGTTTTTCAACATGGATA
>NC_037544.1:27958222-27984034 GCF_001531365.2 Cynara cardunculus var. scolymus | reverse complement strand
TTATAGGATATAATCAAGCAATCAAATATAAAAAAAGGTTATAGATTAAAGTTTTGAGGTATGGATATGCTTTGTCATGAAGTGCTCAATTTTTATACATACATACATATATATATATATATATATATATATAGGGAGATCAAATGAGAATGTTAACTATTTAAGAGAATACGGAAACGGCCAAATCACGTGCAAAATCACATGTGATTTTTCATTTACGGTCAAAAAAAGGTGTGTGGGTGACTTTGGCCTCGTCTTCAGGTCGTGGGGCAAAGTTGCATGAATCACATAGTGACTTTGGCCTCGTCTTCAGGTCGTAGGGAAAACTTGCGTGAATCACATGTTTATAACTATTCTTATCAATATTTTCTATTTAATAGTCTTAATTAGGTTGATTTGTTTCCTTCTCAATGAGATGTAAATGTGTGTGTAAATAGGGTCCATGGTTGTTAATAAAACTCATCAAAGCCTTTTCATCTCTTATATGGTATAAGAGCATTGATCAATTTTATTCCCATCCAATTTCTTATCATGGCAAAGAATGGCAACACCACCACCTCTTGCATCCTTCCTACCTTAAACACCACCACCCACAACCGCACCTTAAAAACCTATCTCGGCAATGGTGTCTTTATGAGGGTCATGTCGTTTCTTAATACTCCGCCTTCAAACAACTCTTCCTTCACATAGTTTTTCCCACGTTTCTCATCGGTCCAAATCCAACCCGAGTCTTTTGCTCGGCTCCTCAAACTAATGTTGCTACCTTCACTAATTTCCCTTCCTTTTCATGGCTCATGGACAGCGGTGTCACTCACCATGTCAAAAATGACATCGCCAACCTAGCTTTACATGCCCCTTATGACGGCTCCGATGATCTCATCATTGGTGATGGTTCCTCTCTGCCGATTTCTCATATTGGTTCTTTCTCTCTCTACTTCTCATAAATTATTTAATTCTCCAATGTTATATTTCTACAATCTATATCTGGAAACATTCTCTACATGGAAAATAATGCTCTTGTGAATTCTTACCTACCTCTTTCTGTATTAAGGATTGCTCGATAGGCCTCACCCTCCTTCAAGGGCCAACTAATGGGGGGCATCTATGAATGGGCCCATCACCTCCTTTCGTTCACCTCAAGCATGGTCGTTCCTCCCACCAATTGGCATCATCGTTCGGGTCATCCCTCTATTGATATTATTAATACCCTACGCAGTCAAGTGCCATTGAATCTTCCTTCATTTAAGTCTACTTGTAATTCTTGCAATATCTATATCTATAAAAGTCATAAACTACCCTTCTCCAAGTCTACTCTTACTTCTACCGCTCCGTTAGAACTAATATTTACGGACGTTTGGACGACCCCTATTCTTTCATTTGAAGATTTTAAATACTATGTCATTTTCGTTGACCATTTTACAAAATATATTTGGTTATACCCCCTCGAACAAAAATCTAATTAATACTCTTAATTAGGTTGATTTGTTTCCCTCTCAACGAGATGTAAACGTGTGTATAAATAGGCTCCATGGTTGTTAATAAAATTCAACAAAGCCTTTTCATCTCTTATAGCTCTCTTCTTCCTTACACCCCACTACTGAAAACACTAGAAAAATGAAAATTGGACCCTGATAAATTTTCAAAATAAAAATCAAACCTAGAAAAGTTTTCAAATGTTCTACCGAATAACCCCTAAAAATCCTCCTACCATAGCAGCAAAATCATTTCTATCCACGACCACAAGAAAAGAAGGCTATGGTCTCCTTCTAGGCAGGGTAGTCATCGACAAAGAAAAAATAGTGAAAGGCGGTGACGAAAAAAATTATGGAAGGCGTTGAGAAAGAAACAAACCCATGAATCTGTTGCCATCTACTTCTATCCTCCGTAAATGTTTCTTCTTGCTTTTTGGAAAACGAGAATTTTTAATGTATGTTTATGGAAAAAATAATTTTGACCATGAAATCAAAGTGGTAGCCAACTAGCTATTAGCAAAAGGAAAATATATTTTTGTATTTAGAGTTATTAGTTTTAGAATTTATTGAGTTGATTGGACAAACTTAAAGATCAATTTTTATTGTTGATTGATCAATTCATGTCAAATGTTAGGAAACAAACATGGTCTTAATGTAAAAACAACCAAACAACACACAAGGTTAAATTGGTAATTTTCTGTCATCCAAACTATCTATTCAAAACACTTCCATTCAACACTAAATTACACATAGTCTCTTAATCATTGTGACCACTTAATCAATCTACACCAAATCATTCAACAATAACCAAACAACCCCAAAAGTGCATTAGAATGCAAATTAGTTCAATTATGTTTTTTCTTAATTTCATCCATTTCACAACTTTTTCTTCATGTGTTGTGGATACTGGATGGTTATTCTTCAAGGAATGTGTGAGAGTGCTCTTATGCTAAGGAAATGCCTTCTCTTAAGCTAGGTTAGAGAAATAAAATCGTATAACAAAATGTGTCTCAAAGTACTTAATTTCTATATATATGACCAAATTGTATAGCACAAGATTAGAAAAACAAAATTAGGGATCTTGTTGGTAGTAGAGAAAGACTATTGGATTTTAGTGGGAACTTAAAGTGGGTTTGGTTTTACAAAAATAAAATGGAATTGAGAGAATTTGGATTTAAAATCCATTCCAATTGTTTACCAAATTAGAAATCCTTGTATTTTAATAAAATCCCTTAAACATGGGATTTGAAAATCGTTTTCGGAGGGGTGGCATTTAAAATTCAAATCCGGCAAAGAAACCTATCGCTTCCATCCTGCCTCGCTTCCCTTCCCTTCCCTTCCTGCCTCCCTAACCCGCCGGTGCTCTCTCCTCCTCGCCGGTGCTCTCTCCTCGTCGTCGTCCCGCTTGAAGCGGTGCTCTCTCCTCCTCTTCGCCGCCTTCTCTCATCAACCCGGAAAAAGATTTGTTGGGAGAACTGGAATTGGGGCTGATCTTCAATAGAAATCGGTGGCTTTCTCCTCCTCAGAAATGATCGATCATCCATTTCTTCTTCAAAGTACATCTAAATTTCAAAAATTTGTGCAACTTCATCTATCGCTGGCAAATCATCAGTTCATGATTTTACAGTCAAGGTATTTATAAAGGAAAAGTCCTGCTTAGGGTTTTGATTGTTTCAATTTCGTGTTCAAACGATGTTGTTTTTGTGATCAAACATTTGCTTTGTGATAATTCAGCTTCGAATCTTCGATTACTCTAGTTTAGGGTTTTGATTGTTTCAATTTCGTGTTCAAACGGTGTTGTTTTTTTTTTTGATCGAACATTTGTTTGGTGATAATTTAGCTTCGATTTACTTAGTTTAGGGTTTTGATTGCTGAATTTTGTGTTCAATAAGCGAAAACGTTTCTGAAATTGTGGTCTAGATGATTTTGCATTTTAAGAGATGAAACAAAAAAACAATAGTATCGTTGATTCACTTGACTGCTTCTTATTCATTCCCACCATTTTCAAATCTGTTCATCTCCTTCTAGCTCCTAAACTCGACAGTGTTCGAAGTGTTCTTGGMGAAACTTTTCATCATCTAAATTYGGTGAGAGTAGCTTTTTCCAAGTGATGAGAACATTAATGACTTGCTTAGGTGACTTGCTCATAGTTAGATTGTTAAATATGTATTTTGGATTAATAGGTTTGTTGGTTAAATAGGTAGTTTTAAGAAAATAAAAGAGATTTGGTGACTAAAATAATTACAAAAGAAAAAAAAATTTCAATCCAAATCCTACAAACCAAACATGATTTACAAAGTAATGGATTTCAAACCAATCCAAATCCTGCAAACCAAACACATGAATGGATTTTAAATCCCTCCAAATCCAAATCCCTCCTACAAATCCAAATCCCTCAGAAACATTCCTGCAAACCAAACGCACCCTAAACATAGGAATGGAAGAGATTTTGGAGGATTTGGAATTCCAATACATTCCAATCTCGTGTTTGGTTTGCAGGATTGCTCGGATTTGAAATCCATCAAACATAGGATTTTGAAATCCCACGGTGGTGGTTGGGATTTCATGGGATTACGTAGGATTTGTTTATTATAGTGTTTAAAAATATGTTAAAAACATTTGTTTGATAATAATCAATTAATAAAAAGGTAATTTAATTATTTTTATAATTCTTTATAACTTGTTTTTATTATTTAAAAAATGGAATCCAATTCCATTCCAAATCCTAAAACCAAATACCCTAAAGATCCCAAATCCAATCCCTCAAATTCCAAATCCTTCCACGAAATCCAAATCCCTCAAAACCATTCCTTCAAACCAAACGCCTCCTTAGTATTATTTGGTTGTCTTGTTCTTCTCCCTAGGCTAAATACCAAAATGATGATTATGAGGAAACATTGGTTCATGTAGCATTATGGCTGAAAAAAATATTTGTATCTAGTGGGGCATCATGTTGGTATATATGAAGAATGCATTTGTTAATACACTTGTTAAGGAGGTTTAGTTGGTTTATATGGATTAACCACTAACTTTGAGGTGGAGTAGACTTTCAGACTATGCTGTTACAACGGTCAAAATACAAAGTAGTGGGCAGGACTGATGTTTGAAATAGCGCTTATTGCGGTGGTATAGCGGTTCATCTAACATTTCTAAAGAGTTATATATATATATATATATATATATATTATATATGTATGCATACATGAAGATATTATATGCAATAATTAAAAATATAGTGTCAACATCAAAACATCAACTTAAACAAGTTTCACAAAACAAAATAGGAAACGTGTTCATAAACGATGATAGAAAACTCACAGTGTCGAAGAAGGTTGACTGACAACGATGATAGAAAGAAATTAAAACCTAAGATTCTAAGAATTTCTAAACCGMATGYTGGAGCCTGGATGATATTCGTTGAYGGTTAATGGATTAAAATAAMATAAGGGCCCAAATCAAAATAAAAGCCCAAGTCAAAATRAATGCCCAAAAACGACAAAAATGTAAGCATTAGATTCAGAACAGGTCCAACTGAGAATATCGGTATAGCAGATCGCTATTTACCTCAATATCGGTGAAATAGCGGTAAATTGCGCCGCTATTGTCGAAACCGCAATTTTCACCACTATTTTGCTTAGGACTGATAACCGCTATTGCACCGCAATTAACAACATAGCTTTTAGAGTATATCGTCTCTGTGTGGATGTGGCTTGAAACATAGTTTTTTCTCTAGATTTTCATTCAACATCATTCATAGACACAAAACTCTTGGACATTTAGCACTTCCTTATTCACTTCTATTGAACAAAACCATATATATATATATATATATATATTAATGTGTCAATAACAATGATACTTTATGGATTTTAGTTCGCCTATCTAAGTTCTGTTGACCGTCTTCTGTTTGCTTGTTATGGAAGAAAGACACAACTTAATAATTTTCAATTCTTTCACATGCAGGTGGAGTGTATACCTCTACTTWGTTCAAGCGAGTTTCTTTAACGATGATGATTTGAATTTTACATGTCATTTTTAGCATGAAAAGTGACAGTGTTGTTATAGAAGCTCTGTTAGCAATGGGCATCAAGTACCTACATGAGTAGCAGGATTTGGTACATTTATATACAAGCCATATAATATYTCATACCGAGAGACTATGTTTGAAATACAAAATGGAACAGAGGTGCTTTCTAGAGTTGCGGCACCCTAATCTTGTGTCTTTGCCTGGCTATTGTAATCATGGAAAAGAGAGATGCTTGTTTATGAATATATGCCCAATGGAACACTTGAAGATAATCTCCATACTTGGTACCCCTCTTTCTTGGCTTCAGCAACTCAACATCTGCATAGTTGCTGGTCGTGGGTTACACTACCTTTACATTGGTACAGGAATTCGGGTTGGGGTTATACATCGTGATGTCAAGAGCTTAGATATTAATATTATATTGTATAGAAGTTGGGCAACAACATATAGGACTGGGGGTTTGTTCAAAATAGGCCCAACGAATAAACTATCAATTTGTATCGACACACTTGTTCAAGGTACTTTTGGGTACCCGGATCTTGATTATTATGCAACTGGAAAGCAGAAAATCTGATGTGTATGCCGCTATGCCTAACATTGAACACATTAGACTTACTTGTCAGCTTTCGAGTTGTGTAATAGTTGGGATCCAGATACCCAAAAGTACCTTTATCATTGTCTTGATATAAGTGGATGGCTGATTAGTTGGCCTTGACAACCCAAAGTCCGGAAGTTTTTGCTGCCCAACTTTCATTTAACAAAATATTTGAGCTTTTGACATCACGATGTATAACCCCAATCAAAATTTGCGGTCATTTTCTTGGAAGTGCTTTGTTGGAAGCATGTAGTGGATACACTCTTGATGTGGACTGCTGGAGTTTTGCAAGATGGGCTCAAGAATTTATTGAAGAAGACAATCTAAAGCATATCATTGGTTCTGGTATAAGGGGTCAAATAACCCCAAAATGTTTGAAGGAGTTTGTTCTAATTGCAGAGAGATGTTTGCATGGCAATCCAAAACAGCTCTACCATACAGAGGTTGTGGCCAGTACACTGACCTCACCTGAGAAATTCAGTAATTCATTGCAACATGCAGACATGATAATATTTGGTAGAATGGCTGGTATGATTCCCTTCCCCTCCAAAGGAGAAAACTCTGGTATTTTAAGCTCCTCTAGATTTGCATGTAATATTCTGTGAATTTGTGTGTGATCGATCATCTTCACATATATAGCAGAATTTCAATGAAGACATAGAAATGCCATCTCTCAGTATTAAAAAGAACAAGGGTACTACTAGTTATTTAGTTGCATCAATCAGATGATAGATTTCTTTCCATTTCAGATGGTATTTCTTGGCCTCTTCATATGTTCAGCCCAACTTATTTAAGCTCTTTGGAACTACATTGTTTTTTTTTTTTTTTTTTCCATTTACGTAAGTTATAAGCAGTTAGCATAATAATAATTTTCTTTCCATATAGAAATGTAAACCATGTATATTCAGTGTATCTTACAACAAAACTGTTTCATGCCCTACCAGTTGAGGTAGGATAAATTGTCCCGAAAGAAATTTAAAAGAGGTGGAAGCCAAAAGAATTTTATTAAGAGGGGAATGTTTGTTTTGGAAGATGAATGAGGTTCTTCCACATACTTCTAACACAAAGTCCTTTGATATATTCGGCTCCCTTACAGCACTCTTCATTAATTCTCCCCCTTTAGTATTGCCCAACTTTTGCCTCTCTGAATGATCTCCTTTTGTACTATTTTCTGTTCTATACGTAAAAGTTCTGTATTGGATATGAATAAAACATCTTAAGTTATGTTATGTCAGCTATTCTCAACCATTGCCACTCCAACCTTCTCTTCTATATCTTTATATCTAATCCTATTCCTTCTTGTCTGGCCCAACGTCTATTTTAGCATCCAAATTTCTACTACAATCGTTTTATGTACATACTTTGATGGCCCAACGTTATTCTCCTGAAGTCATAGTTCCCATTTTTGCCTCATTTAGGACCAACTAGAAAGGCTGTCAAGTCATCATTAATCCACTTTGCTGTTATAGTATCTTCATCTTCRTAATACCAATTCAAACTAACAGAATATATCTTTTCTAACTACTCTTTGCAAACTGCAAAGCATGCTTACTTATCAACAACGCTAAAGTTTCACTTAATGTACTATGTTTTAAACAAGCTTAATCTAGACCTGCAGATTTTAATTTCTTTTATTCTTGCCCACCTTAGGTCTATCATCTTGCTTAGTCTCACCAGTACATGATAGTGGTTAGAATCATGCACCATTGTGTSCTATCTTGCATGTCATCCGTGAGTTCACCCATAACTAATGTAAAACGATAAAGACCCCATGCTGATCTATGGTCTAAACTGTGGTAATAGCAGTGTTCAAAACGGTGCGCCATGGCGCTATGTGGCGCAAGACGCGTCTCCGCCGTTACGAAATGGCCCATAGCGTTTCTGTAAGGCATAGCTCACGCCATGGCGTCTTGAAGCGCCCCGTGGCGTGCTTTTTTTTTGTAACACGCGATTTGTTTTCAATTTTTTTATTTTTTATCTTTTATGTTTTTATACTTTTAACTATAGATTTTACATTTTCATAGATCTAACTAATCACATCACTCACACTTTGACAAATTCATAGACGTTATAGACTCACGGTTAAAATGAAGTTGTAAAATTACCTTTCTAAGTTATATTTAAAATATTTAATCAAAAACATATTTTTATAATAATAATCTATATGATTTTTCTTCTTCTAGTATGAATGTTTTTTTAAGATCATTATCTGATTAGATAATATATAGAAAACATCTATGCTACATTATAAAGCAGATTTCATAAAAGTCTTAAAAACAACTTAAAATGCATAAAGTACAACCTTTTGATGCTTAAAGTCTTAAAAATATACAACTTCTTTATGCATAATGTATACAGTATAACCCTTTAATGCTCTCCACTACTCTCCTTGCATGCTACATTCACACTCCTCTAAGAAGATTGTCTTTCCAATACAAGCTCTCATCGCTCCGCACACTCTCATCACTCTGCACGCTCTCATCGATTTCCCTCCTAAAGGAATGATGCAAATTGACGATTCACACTCCTCTAAGAAGATTGTCTTCCCAATACAAGCTCTCATCGCTTCGCACGCTCTCATCGATTTCCCTCCTAAATTAATGATGCATAAATTGACGATTCAAGCTCCCGTATGATGATTACTTATTCAGGATCACCATGTAATGGCTCCACACACTCGCGATCCATGCTTCGAATACAGCTAGGGTTCCAATCGAGGTAATTATTTTTATTTTCCATCTTCATTTGGTTGGTTAGGGTTCTCAGTTTTCAATGGGTTAGCGAATTAATTGTTCCTCTATGTTGATTCCATTCAAGATTTCACTTATGTGAGTTTTAGGGTTCTTCCCAGATGGCCTTACTCTCGATCAGAGGCATTGGAGTGAGCTACAGATTATTATTCCCTTCTCCCCTTTGTGCATTTCTGTTTTACATTTAATCTTCACTGGGAAATGGCATAAGAAATTTAAATTTCCACTTTGTTTCAAACCTTAAAGGCCATTACCTATCATCAATCCTTGTTCAAAACAGTATATACTTTCATATTGTCATAAAACTCTTGGACAATTTCCACTTTGGGATACCCATTGCAGGCTACAGAGTTTTCTCTGTTAGAAGTTTATAGACTAAAATCTAAATGTCTGGGGATAGTCATTATTGATTTTGTTCACATGGTTTAATCCCTCCCAAACCAAATGTGAAGTTTGACTAGGCATATATTCCAAAGAGACTTTGATGTTGCAGTCTGGTTAGGGCTCGATCATCTCTCATCTACTCATTCCAATCGAGGTATTTTCCTTCTTTTGGTTTGAATATCTCATACGATTGTTTATCTTCCTTCCCCTTTTTCCAGTTCTTATTTTCAATTTTATCTTTTGTGTTCTTTTTATTGTATAGCCTCTTTCTTACCATGAAAATGGGTTAGGGCTGTTTAGATTTGCAATGGATTTTGGTTTTTCTCCAAAGCTTCATTTGGATTTTTTTTTATTATTTCTTACCTACCATCTTCACTTACCAAATATATTTTCGATCTTTGTCCTGCTTTTTTATGGGGTAAGATTCTTATTCCTTGTAAATTTGTAATCCTCACCGGGTAAGGTATAGTAAGGACCTGGTAAAATCTTACCCCGATCAGCATTTGGTATGGCAACTTAATGAGGTTAAAATAATGTGTTGCCAGAAAAAAAAGCTAAAAGCATTCATAGAGTGAGGTTAAACCACTAGCAAGCKGTGAGGAGATTATGTTTGCACATTTCTTGGACATCCTGGTTGGATTTGCTGCTTGTTTTCAAAACAGTTTGATCATAGTTCACTAATACTTGTGATCGTTTAACSTCGGTAAGTTGAATAAACTTTTACAACTCTGCTAATGATATTATATCGATGTGGAAGGAWTGTGTRTCACTTGGTGCTCACCCGATTCTTAATCATGCCTCTTYCTTGGGYATCACTGACGATTATCACCATGTTTATGATCACCGCCTGATCACCAACAGTTATAATCATCGATGGATCAACAAAAACAAGGTGGTACTAATTGACGTCTTACTTAGGGATCTTATCATCAACATATTTTCGATGTACTTTTACCGACAGATTATTGACAACAATATTTGTAATTCATTAACTGATTGCAACTTCTAAAATCTCCAATAACAGTGAAACAAACATAGCTTTATTGTAGTAGTTGATGACAGAGAGCACCCCACTATGTTAGCAAGTTTCCTATTATGTTTTCCCATGACATGTTAGCCGTATCTGGTATTAAGAGACCCCGAATAACTGTTGATGAACAGCAAGCTTCAGTCCATGTCATTTATAATTCTTTAACAAGGTATAAAGGAAAACGTTATTGTTCAATACTTCCTTCCTATTGTTTCTATTTAGATGTCCAGTTTTCACTTCCTAATTATGTAAAGTTCTATCACTTTTTGATCTTTTTATCTTTATTTTTTGGAGAATCAGTTTCAGATTGTGGGTATTTTTCTTGTATATTTTCATCTTATATTTAACATTTATAACAAAGTGAACTGGACATTTATATAGGAACATAGGGAGTAAAAATGCATGAATAGAGTTTGTTTTTTTGTGTTTATGGACAGTTTCTCATCCTGTTGATTCCATGTCAAGAGGATTGTGGTTAAAGAATTTATGTGTGAACTCTAATTGGATAACTTTGTGTATCAGAGAGAGTAAACAGAAGCGTGAGGAGTTATTACAGAAGTGGTCAGAAGGGCATACTCGACATCGTTCTTCAGCTCGTGTAAGTCTTGATTGTCCGATGTTGTTACTCATCTCATTGCAGTCTAACATTTTCTACAATTTGTTTTGCTGTAGAAACAGTCGCAAACTGCTTGTTTGTATCAAAACAGTCCCAAACTACTGCTTGTTTTGCTGTTTTCTTTGTGTTTTTCTAAGTAACATGTCCACCGCAAGTACATTTATGGTGGGTATGTTGCTTCCTACATGAGGGTGAGTGTTGTTTAACAAGAGATGTAGTGCATCTTTGAAAATAGAACATATGGTTTGAAAATAGTTGGTTTATATGCAGATTTTGATGGGAGATGAGCCGGAAAAGTATCGGTCTCACTTCTCTGAATACATTAAAGCTGGAGTTGACCCGTAAAACATTGAAGAGCTGTACAAGAAGATGCATTAAGCCATTCATGCTGATCCAACCCCAAAGAAGTTGGAGAAACAGCCTCCAAAGGAGCACACAAGAGGTAACCTTATTTTCTAAAATCTGTCCTTTTGATGGTAAAAAGATAATTTTGCAGAAGATTATGTTTATAAAAACAGAGAGATGATTATGTGTGTTGATGTTGTTTTTGTGGGTTTAGGTTCAACTTGAAGAAGCTAACATATGATGAGAGGAAGGAGAAGCTTATTGAGAGACTGAATGCTCTGAATGCGGCATCTGGTGGTGCAGATGATGAATGAAAACATGTTTGATTTTGAATTATTTGAAAAGAAAATTGAAAACAGTTCAATTTTGCATGCTTTGATGAATTTTTTAGAATGAGGGTGGAGATATTTGGAGACATAGTGGATTATCAATACGATGTTGGAATTGCCTTTGTAAGTTTCCATTTTCATTTCTGGGGATTGATGGTGTCTTTTTTTGGTTCAAGAAATTATCATATGCTAAGTTTATAGTTTAGATTTAATATAAAAGATTATGTTTGATGCATCTTTTATTTGTGCTTGTAATGTGAGATTATATATCTAAAGCAGCATATATTTTAAGCCAAAAATCTTTTACTATTTTTCATAAAATAGGCATGATGGTATTTACCTGTAAGAAAAATTACACCTATTGAACCCATATGATCAATTAGGTAAAATAATTGTATAAGTTTGTTTGGTGATAGCGTAAAGGGAAGACTACAGATTGTTACCTATGCTCAAATTTTGGTACGAAACCTGTGTCGTTGCTCTATACTCTTTGGATTTTAGGGGCCGTTTAACAAATGCTTACTCAGGTATGCGTTTACTAAGTCATGTTACTTCATTGGATGAATATGTCAAAGACCAAGAATCTTACCCGGTAAGAGCGAAGGCAAGAACTGAAAGTCTTACCCGGTAAGTGATTTTACCACGGTTAGCACTTATTGGGTAAGTTGTTACATACGATGTCGTTTTGGTAGACTAAAATCTTACCAGGTAAGTAAGCGGTAATGTTGAATTTTACCATTAAACACTTACGGGTAAGTGTTTAGATAAACGGCCGCTTAGTTATGTGGTAAGACGTTTGCTCCAACCATATGTGTTTGATTAGTGTTAGTCATCTAGATATTGGGGCTTGTCTCAATACCCTAGGTGATTTTGCTTTCGGGTGGAAGTCTCACATTAATTAAGTGTACCTTTTGTCCGTTTATTTTTTTTAGAGGTGTTGTCCTCTTTCCAAAAAAGAAAGTCGTGATACATATCAAAATCTTAAAAACAATTTTTAATGCATAAAGTACCATACATTTATGCACAAAGTTTTAAAAATCTTAAAAAACAACTCATAATGCATTAAGTACTACTATTTTATGCATTCAATCTTAAAATCTTTTATATACAATTAAAATAACATATAGTACAAGTTACCAATGCACATTATTATTTTTCCTTTTCATGTTTCCAAGATACTTTTGACACATTTCACTCATGTCTTCACCCTCTCATACCTCTATGTCTTTTTCCCATCCCCAAGGTGAGATTCAAACTGATATTCACCATGATATATTAAAAAATTCTCTCATTCATCTCTCATTCAGTTGCTCTAGAACTCTCTCTCTTGATTCTTTGCTCTTGGTGTAAATCGAACACATTTGTGGAGTCGTTTAAATATGTTGGATTTTAAATTTATTGGTTTTTAAATTGTTATACAATTTTTTTCATCGATAGACTGTAATTGGAATCATAATTTTTATTTATTCAAATTGTATTAATATGTAAAAACCAAGTGTAACTTATATCAATGTTAAATCTTCTATAATAAAACCAATGAAACTTCAAAATCGTTAAAATTCACGGCTCCCGCCGCATTGCGCGGGTACACAACTAGTATATCTATATACATAATTGTATATATGACATACAAATTTGTCGCCTTATGTCGCGCCTTGAAAAATGCAGCATCCTCGCCGTGGCATGTAAGGCTTGAGGCTGTAACTCTCCGCCTCGCTATGCCTTATGCCTTTTTGAACCTTGGGTAATAGGAAAAATATTTTTCCAGTTGGTACCATGTAATATAATTTATTTAATAACATTTCCCTACACTGTAAGCACTTCTCGCATCACTTCCATTGGTACCCTACAACTCTTTGGAAGATTGATAAACACCATGTAAGATCCTTTTACATCCACAAATATTTAAGAAAAAGGTCCCTGTTGCTATGGATGTTCCTAGAACCAAGACAAAATTGGTTTTCAAATATCTTAGGGGCCGTTTTCCAAACGATTAGCAGGTAAGTGCTTTACCTGCAAGAATCTACCATCTGCACTTACCTTATTGGGTAACATTATCGGCCATTAGAATGGATTGTTGATGAGCTTTTTTTTACCCGGCAAGCGCTTACCAGTAAGATTCCAGTTCTTGTAATGCTCTCCCGGTAAGATAAGTGATAACCCGATAAGCGCTTGCCCCGTAAGCATTTGGTAAACGACCCCTTAGTCTCAACTCTTAACTTGCTCAATAACATGTTCCTGTAGTTTCATTGTTTTGCACTCAGCCTGATCATTTAATAGTTCACACTATTTCGAGTATCCACTTGTTCCTTAGTTTCATTGTTTCTGTAATTTCTTACCTTATCTGAGTCAACTTGCATACATCATTAGCTCCTCTTCTCTTCCTACTTTCTTATATAGTTCCTCTTATTCTCATGTGTACGCTCTCTTACTCTTCTGTGTCCACGTCTCTTGTTACTTCCATAGATTATCTTGTCTAGTTTGTTCATCTCTATGTTCAAGATCTTACGACCATCTAAGAGTTTTACATCATCCCTTGGTTTCTTTGTTAAAATTTCGTGCTCCTTGTTTTCCACCATCACGTGTCTTTGGTATAATCTGTACTTTGGGTACTTTATTTGAAGGTCTCCATCATACTTTCATACTGTTTTTATGTTCTCTACACTATTACATATTGGTGCAATGTTTTAGCCTTCTTCACCACACTTTTTCTTTCAAGATTACTGGGTGCACTGAAAGAATTTTAATAATGTATTTCCTTGGCTTTCTTATTATAAGAGAATATGACTTCTCATAAAACAATGAATATTTAAGGTTGTCAAATGGGCTATGCTAGCTAACCTAAGTTATAGGGGTTGCCTAAAGCCTAGGAGGAAGTGTGCATGAAGAGAGGCACCGTATTACCTAAATAACATGTATTTAAAGATGCAGTAGCTGTACAATGGTCATCTTGAAACTTGATGCCTGTAGCATATGGTCTTTGTGCAGTCATGCATATCAAAGATTGGTAAACAGGAGAACTCTTTCTTATTAGGCATATGGAAACCTAGTGGAACAAAAATCTGATTGGGTATCCACTTGAAGTATACTGGAATGGTTGTGGAGAAGTTGAAATAACGATTATTTATATAATCTGCTTGTATTAATCTGTTTCATCTCAGGGTGATTCAAAGCTATCAAGTAATACCAAGGGCAAGAGGAGAATTGCTGGTAATATGTTTGTGGACGCAAGAGAAGTTCCTGCAGATTACAGAATTCAAAGTTTAGAAGAATTTAAGTTTGCTTATTTGAATAGGGTTACAAGTAACTTCACTAATGATCAACTCTTGGTTATGGGAGGTTTTGGAAAGGCGTTCTTCGGGTTAGGTTGGGTTGCAGTACATGTTCGCCCCTTCAACACCTGGTGCAGGAATTGCTGGAGCTGTTAAAGAGGCTTGATGAAGCATAGTTGGCAAGGATCTGATGAATGGCATGGCAGGTAAGTTCCAATAACTGCATATTCAACTTATATCTATGATCAATATTTCCTGGACTCTAGATCTTGTTCCTCACATTAATTCATCTTACGTTTACTCATTACGGTCTAACATCATGACAAATATTAGAAAAATAGATGATGCTTGTACTTGAAGTTTGTGGTGGACCATTTCTCTAATGAAGTCTAAATGAAGTTCAACCTACAAGGTCTTGTATTAAAAAGGAGTGAGAGATGATATGATACATGATTCTGGTTGAATATACTGTAGTAAAGACTGGTCTCAGCATAACGGAGGCCTGAGTTTGATCACCTTAGAAGTAAAGCTGAGGTTAGCCATGAATCTTAGTTCTTGCTATAGCGAGTATCCCTTGAAACCTCTAGCAGCATCTTATAAACAATTCATATCTGGGTTCCGCTAACACGTAGAGGCTCAGGTAATATGAAATTTCATGGGAAAGGACATTTCAAAGGAGAAGTGAATATTTTATGATTGATATTCGACTCGGCATATGTTCATTATCTTCATTATGCCTTTTATTTTGTGATTCAATGAGTCAATCTGTTTGGTAGAACAATACTAGAATTAATTATGCTTTATCAATCTCTTGGCTAAACATAGCTAAAAAATTGTGACATCAGGCAGAGTTGAGAGTGCTAGGACAGTTGGCTTATACAAATATTATTAACCTCTTGGTATATTGTAATGACAGAACATGAATACTTGCTTGCTTACAAGTACATGGAAAACCCAAGTTTTGATTGCCTTTTATACCCATACTTGAATCTCTCTAAAATTATTGTTGGATTGCTTTTAACACAAAAGTTGAATTATTGCAATGAAGGAGCTTTGTGACATGAATAATTTTGCACAGCTACTTTCATGGGAAACACGACTTAGCATAATGATAGGAGTAGTTTGTGCACTTGCTTATTTGCATCTGTCAAGAGATCAAATCATATGTCGTGGTGTTAAAAGTTATGATATATTGCTATATCAAGCTATTCATGATTTATGATGGTGATCAAACCACTTCAATATCTTATGCCATTGAAGTTAACCGTTTATTTTTACTCTTCCTACTCCAGGATTTTAATGCAAAATTGGGGGATTTTGGATTGGCGAAATTTCAAATGTGTTGCACTCGTGTTCGGATGTTTTGCAAACAAACCTAAAGATAGACCAACCAACAAGTGATGAGGTTTTACGGAGTTTGGGACAAATATATATTGTTAACAAGTACTTGAAAGGCGACTAGAGACTCGCTTCAATATGCATGAAATGTGTTGATTTAAACTTCAAATGTGGGAAATTTAGGAACATGACCTTCAATGATTTGTCTTTCCCAACCCTTGATGTTTATATTGTCTTTCAAAACCCTTGTCAAGGGTACCAAAATACACATGGGACTTCCTAAGCGACCTCTCCCCCCAAATTACGTATGGGGCTTCCTACACAAATTCCAAGTCGTCTTCTGAATTATGTACAATGTAGCTTAGGTGACTTCAAAAGTCGTGCACGATGTAGGTTATCAGTGAATGACTAAACCAGCCGAATATATTATAGAATCACGTTTAGGATGATATATGACCATGTTGCCCAAAAGCAACAAAGAATGCACAACTAACAAAAGAGATTCTTACATTTAGGTACATCATCACATTGATCTGTTACCACATAGTTGTGAAAACAATTAACAATAGAAATATCAATCATAGAAAATTGAAATTCTCGAAAGTACATTGAAGTGTCATCTAGCATTCATGCATCACTAGGTCTCGAGTATCATTGCATCACTTGCTAACAACATATGTTTGTTCCAACGTCAACAAAACTTCATGACTTGATGGTCTATCACGAGGTTCGTTTGATTTACATCTTAATGTGAGTGCAACATATTTGAGAACACCCTCTTTAGGGTAATTTTGTTGAAGACCTGAACCTATTATTTTCTTTAGCTTTACCAAACTCACTTGCTCATCAGACTGGTCACAATCAGTGCCGGTAACACTCCCAAAGCATAGAAGCTTTTTTTAACGCTAAAATGACCTGTAACATCAAAGAATTTTGTAATCACAAAAAGAAAGGGATTAACTTTTCGAACCACCACGCTTTGTTTTTTTGTTTTGAAAACAAATCATCATCCTCATAAAGTACGAATTTTAGACCAAAAGTGACAAGTACAATGTATTTTTTGCTTTTACATTTCCATAAGTTATTTGAAAAGTGTCCATTCTTATGGTTTGTAAAAATGATGATTCATTTGTAACAATAAAACCGAATACAGTATTTGTATATCATATATGGACAGATTCTCAACGTCACTTAATTGTATAATAGCGTAACTGTCAAACAATATTCTAGCATTGAATAACCCAAGGTACAAAAAATACATGTACATGTGTTTTCCCGATTTCTGGACCACATCTTGTCGACCGAAAATCACCAAGTTTTGCTTGCATTAAAATCTCTTTGATAAGAAACAGTCGAAAGAAATGGTTAACTTCGATGGCATATAACCAAAGTGGTTTCATCACCACTTTAAATCATAAATAGCTCAAGAGTGCTTGATAAAGCAATGTCTCTACTTCTAACATCACGATATATGAAATGCATATAAGCGAGTCTATCAGCTGCTCCTCTCATTGTGCTCGGTCGTCCTAATGAAAGTGGTTCAACAACATCAAGTGTCTCAGCCTCTGTAAAACTTATTCATGGCTACTAATTGCAATAGTTCAACTTTGTAGGGAAGTACTCCAATAATAGTTGAAGCGAGATTTACTATAGTTTACCTGGGTATAAAATGCGCTCAAGGCTTTGGTTTTGCATATACTCGTAAACAAGCAAGATTTCGTGTTCCTTATCATTACAATATCTGAAAAGACTAATAATATTTGGATGAGCCAGCTGTTGTAACATGCCCACCTCTGCTTGTAGCAGTCACAGATTTTAGCAAAGATATTCATAAAACTAAAATTATTGTACTGTTCTAAGAAACAAACTCCTCAGTTGCGTTCACAAAATAAATAAAAGACTTAGGGGCCATTTATGAAACGCTTACCTGGGTAAGAGCTTACCAAGTCACATTACCTCACCAGATGAATATGGTAAGGACCAAGAATTTTACCCGGTAAGAGTGAGACAAGGACCAAGAGTCTTACCCGGTAAGTGAGGGCGACGACTCTTGCCACAATGAGCGCTTACCGGGTAAATTGTTACATGCGATGTCGTTTTGGTGGACTAAAATCTTGCCCCGTAAGTAAATAGTAGTGTTAAATTTTACCGGTAAGCACTTACCGAGTAAATATTTGGTAAACGGCCCTTTAGACAACGAAAATAAACATACTCCCAAGTCGAAACCAATCATAAAATTTCATCTCATTTCCCATAATTCAGAACTGCTACAAACTCTTGCAGTTTGAGCATTGATATGGCAGAAAAATACTCCTACAACCTCATTGTAGCAAGGCTCCTCAAGCTCTGAACATGAACGGAACCTGGACATATTTGAGCATCATTTGGACTTAATGCTACACCAAAAACATCAAAAGCAAATAAAATTACAAACATCATCATCATCATTATTTGGACTTCGTTAGATATTTAGGAAGTTCTAACGCTAAAAGGTTTTTTCATCACACTCTGGGGTTAGATGTGAGAGCCAAAAAAAGCACTTCCGTTCTCTGTTGTTTGGCTACACAAACCATCACATCCACAGATAACATCAACCTTAGCAGTTAGCAGTCTTCTCCACAAAAGTATTCTTTTGTTTTGATGTTGAGCGATGACATTTCCATATTTTCATTGATGTTCTGCTAATACATGTGATGATGGATGCACACAAATTTGAAGAATATCTCTACAAACAATCCTAGAGGAGCTTGAAATACCATAGTTCTCTCAAGACTGGCCACAACATCTGCCATAGTAGAGTGCTGCCTTAAATTGTTGGTGATTTTAGCCATTTAAATGTAATTGGGAATAACATCGAGTTCTAAGGGAGGTTTTATACTGTGTTCTAATACAAGTCAGGAGGTGCAGAGTGCACACTTGTTAGAAGACGAGTATGAGCCTGGTGGGAGTTAAGGGCCTGCACCCCTTGTATTGTAGTGGAAAATTGATTATAACGACTAGAGGGGGATCAGAGACGGACCAGAAATGCCGTCATGCAGATCTTTATATAGGCGAGCCAGATAACAACCTCATATTTTACATAACATAAAATACACAAAATGTGATTACACCTCAGATAATCCTTTAATTCACCCAAACATTCCATTGTTTACAAAGATATGGGTTAACAAAAACTTTGACTAATATACTTAAACGCATCTAAATATCATTGCTTAAACTTTCCCCTTGCCTTTGTCTTGTGAGGTATGATAACCTGCAAAACAGATTAGTCCAACAACTGAGCATTAGACCCAAAAGGTCTAGTGAGTGTATTACATTTATTCCAAACAACATATATTCAAAGCTTTAAGACTCATAATAAGTCTTGTGCAATTATCTATATTTTATCTGTTATCCTTTATAGTTCTCGCGGTTATACCGCCATTATCTCTCTCTCGCGGTTACACCGCCATTATCTCTCCCTCGCGGTTACACCGCCATTATTTCTCCCTCACGGTTACACCTCCATTATCACTCCCTCGCGGTTACACCGCCATTATCACTCCCTCGCGGTTACACCGCCATTATCTATTTGTATGAAATTCAATTCAAGCCAAAACTGATAGTAGAATCTAATCAACAATAGCCGAAATTAAAATCCGGTCAACATTATCCGGATATGAAATCCGGACAACCCAGCCGGATATAGAATTGGTTAACACTTGAACCAATTTTACAAAAGAATCCGGAGGATGCTTGAGCAGTTTAGCAATTAAACCGGATAGCCTTTGAGCGGGTTAGCTCTAACCTGGGTGACACCTTGAGCGGCTTAGGAGATATCCGGATAACATTTGATCCGGTTTAAGGGAATACCGGGCTATTTAAGGAGATACGGGGTGATGCCTTGTCCGGTTTAAGGGGATACCGGGTGATGCCTTGTCCGGTTTAAGGAGATACCGGGTGATGCCTTGTCCGGTTTAAGGGAATACAGGGTGATGCCTTATCCGGTTTAAGGAGATACCGATTGACATACTTGTGCAAATCATAACAGCCATATTCTAAGAACAATTCATACTCAAATTTGTAAAGTAGTGAATTAGTACACTCACCTTAAAACCAGAAAGCTTAGCTTTATGATCCCTTCCTTTTCAGCCGATGTTGATTTTTTAAAAATAAGGAGGATTTTTGTTCTAAAGAGTGTGTAAACCCTTATTTTTCATCTCCATTTACTATAAATAGTAAATGAGATTCCTCAGGGGCGGTGCAAAGCAGCCGACTCCCCCCCCCTATTATCAAGAATATTTTTAAACCAAAATACTCATTTTTACTTTTACATACCAAAGAATCCAAAAGTTGTTAATCCAGAATAACTCAAACTTTAACTAACTAATTAGATAATTAAATAAACCGATTATTACAATATTCCCTCCTTAGGAGAATTCCGTCCCGGAATTCCATTAAGCAAATAGGTAGGGATATTTCATTTGCATTTCTGACTCTGATTCCCAGGTGGCGTCTGGTCCTTTGTGATAACAACACTGAACCTTTACTAACCCCATCTCTTTATTTCGTAGTTTCTTTACTTTGAAGTCAGTAATGAGTTCAGGGGTTTCTTCAAAGCATAATCTCTCATCAACCTTAATTTCAGGTAGCGGTACTGCTACATCTGGGCGTATTAAACACTTCCTCAAATTGGACACATGGAACGTGTCATGAATTCCTCTTAGCTCCAAAGGAAGCTCTAACTTGTATGGCACTTCTCCAACCTTTGCAATAATAGGGAATGGTCCAATATATCTTGAACTTAACTTTCCTTTTTTACCAAAACGTACAATTCCTTTCTAAGGTGATACCTTTAACATTACTTTATCACCTACTTGGAACTCAATCGGCTTCCGTCGTTTATCTGTATAACTTCTTTGTCTATCTTGTGTCACTTTCATACGTTCCCTTATTAGGCAAATTTTATCCACTGTTTGCTAAACTAGCTCAGGTCCAACTAACTGTTTTTCACCTATCTCGTTCCAACACAAAGGAGTTCGACAATTTTGTCCATACAGAACCTCAAATGGTGCAGCTTGAATACTTGAATGATAGCTATTATTGTAAGCGAATTCCACAAGGGGTAAATGACTATCCCATGATCCTCCAAAATCAATAATACAGGCTCTAAGCATATCTTCTAACGTTTGGATAGTTCGTTCGCTTTGTCCATCGGTTTGAGGGTGATAAGATGTACTTAGCTTAATCTGTGAACCCATCTCTCTTTCGAAACTTTTCCAAAACATAGAAGTAAATCGACTATCTCTATCAGAAACAATTGATAGAGGAACACCATGACGTGCCACTATCTCATCGATGTACAGTTTAGCTAATCTCTCCATCGAATATGATTCTTTTATTGGTAAGAAATGTGCAGATTTGGATAACCGATCTACTATTACCCATATAGTATCATAACCTTTTGATGTCCTTGGCAGTTTGGTTATGAAATCCATAGTGATATGATCCTATTTCCAAACTGGAATCTCTAAGGATTGTAACTTACCATATGGACGTTGATGTTCTATCTTCATCTGGAGACATGTCATGCACTGTTCAACGTGTTTAGCTATATCCTTCTTCATGCCTGGCCACCAATAGTGTTGCTTCAAATCCCGGTACATTTTATTTGTACCTGGATGAACTGCGAAACGTGATTTGTGAGCCTCACTCAAGATATGTTTCCTGAGACCACCATAGCATGACACCCAAATTCTGTTTTGGAATATCCAAAATTCTCTGTCATCTTTCACAAATTCAGATATTAATTCACCAATCTTTCTTGTTTAATATTATCCTCCTTTATTGCCTCATGTTGAAACTCTTGCAATTCTTCCTGAATACGTGGTAGTAACTCAACTCGTAAAGCTATAGCCTTGATAGTTCCATTTTTCTCTTGTCTGCTTAGAGCGTCAGCCACTACATTTGCCTTTCCCGGATGATACAAAATTTCACAATCATAATCACTAACTAATTCCAACCATCGTCTCTGGCATATTCAGATCTTTCTGATGGAACAGATGTTGTAAGCTCTTATGATCTGTGAAAATTTGACATTTCGTTCCATATAGATAGTGCCTCCATATCTTTAAAGCGAAAACTACAGCTGCTAATTCCATTTCATGAGTAGGATACTGTCTTTCATGATCTTTTAACTGCCTTGAAGCATAAACAATTACCTTCCCACGTTGCATCAGTACACAACCTAAACCCATCTTTGACGCGTCACTATAAACCACAAAATCTTCCATTCCATCTGGCAAAGATAGAATTGGTACACTGCATAATTTATCTTTTAACATCTGAAAGGCCTGAGCTTGTGCTTCATTCCACTCATATTTTACATTCTTTTTTGTCAATTTTGTTAATGGAGTGGCTATACGAGAGAAATCTTGTATAAACTTGCGATAATACCTAGCCAATCCAAGAAAACTTCTGATTTCAGTTGGGGTCTTTGGGGCTTCCCACTTTTCAATGGCTTCAATGTTAAGAGGATCTACTTTAATGCCTTCTTTTGAAATAACATGTCCCAAAAACTGAACTTCTCGCAGCCAAAATTCATACTTTGACATTTTAGCATACAATCTTTCTTGTTTCAGCAATTCTAAGAGTAATCTTAAATGATGAACATGTTCTTCTTTTGACCGAGAATATATCAAGATATTGTCAATGAAGACGATCACAAATTTATCAAGATAGGGATGACATACCCGATTCATCATATCCTTGAAGGCTGCAGGCGCATTTGTGAGTCTAAATGACATAACCAGGTATTCATAATGACCATAACGTGTACGGAAAGCTGTTTTTGACACATCTTCATTTCGAATTTTCAATTGATGGTAACCGGACCGTAAATCAATTTTCGAAAAATAAGTAGCCCCAACCAATTGATCAAATAAATCATCAATTCTTGGAAGAGGATACTTATTTTTTATTGTTAATTTATTCAGCTCCTGATAATCAATGCACATTCTCATTGATCCATCCTTCTTTTTCACAAACAGCACTGGCGCACCCCATGGAGAAGTACTTGGTCGGACAAAACCTTATCCAACAATTCCTTCAACTGAGACATTAACTTCTTTAATTCAGAAGGAGCTAATCTATATGGTGCACGTGCAACTGGTGCTGCTCCAGGAAGTAATTCAATCTGAAATTCGATTGATCGATCCGGAGGTAGACTTATCAAGTCTTCTGGAAATACTTCTAGAAGTTCTCTTACGACTGGGATATCCTCCATCTTTTTCTTTTCTTTCTTCATGTCAATGGCTTAGGCAAGAAAATTAACACATCCCCCTTGTACATACTTTCGAGCCTTTAAAACCGAGATAAAGCTGGAGTAACGATTCCGTCGGTCCCTATAAATTACAACCTTTCCTTTTTCCGGTAAGTCTATATGGATCATCTTTTCGTCACAGATTATGTTAGCTTGATTTTTAGCTAACCAATCCATGTCTATAATTATATCAAACTCCCTTAAAGGCAAAGGAAATAATTGTATAGGCACCTCACACCCTTCTATATTTATGAGACATTCATCCATCATTTCCTTAACCGAAACTTCACTATCTTTTGCTGTCTCCACAATTAAATCCTCACTCAATGCTTTAGATTCTAAATGTACGCTGTTAACAAACGACGGTGATACAAAAGAACGATTTGTACCAGAGTCAAATAAAACTTTGGCACATACTGAATTCACAAAGAATGTACCTGTCACCATTTCAGGATGTTCTTCCGCTTCGCCTCTCGTCATCTGAAAGGCTCTTCCTTTAGCAATTGACTCCCTATCTCTCCTCGACCATTTGGATTAATACGATTTATTACTGACCCACAACCAATTGGAACATAACCAGATCCTCTGCCCCTAGAGTATCCAGATCCTCGGCCTCCAGCAAAACCAGACCCTCGTCCCTTAGCTTGTGGACAATCGGCATTTACATGTTGAGAGGAATTGCAGGTAAAACATCTTCGCACCATGCGACAATCTCGAGCTATATGTCCCGATTCCTGACATTTAAAACACACTCGCGAATCGGTATTGCAATTTCCTTGATGTATCTTATGATATCGAGTACATGCCTTATCAGCAAACCTTGGGACTGGCTGATTCAAATTTTCCATAAACCTTGGTCTACAAAAATCAGTCATTGTAGTTTCCCCTTTTCTTTTATCCCCAACCCTTTCTTGTGGTTGACGATTGATGTCCTGCTCCAGTATCTCAGCAGCGTCAACTGCCGCTTGAAATGTTGTTGGGTTTCTGGATATCACATATTTTCGAAGATTAGACTCCAAACCCCATATGTACTTTCTTACTTTATTGTTTTCAGATATGATGTAGGCTTCAGCAAACCGAGATTGTTTCATGAAAACTTCCGTATACTGAGGAAGTGACATGTTTTCTTGTTCTAAACAAAGGAAATCATCTTCCAGTTTTCGTACTGCCGCTTCAGGGCAATACTGCAGCTTGAATTTTATTACGAAATCTTCCCATAACATGGTTTTCAAAATGTTTGGATCTGAACTTAATAAAATCTCCCACCAGTATAAAGCACTTGACCTCAAACGGGATACTGCAAACATAACTTTATCTTCTTCTGCACTTTTGCTGATCTGCAGACTTAGCTCGATTTCCTGAAGCCAACACATGGCTTTAACAGGGTCACGCTCACCAGAAAATTTAGGAGGTTTACAGGCAAGGGACATTTTAATATCTCCTCCTTTATGAACTGAGGATGAAGTAAGGGGCACAGATGTATCTGTTGCCGGTGTACTAGCTAAGGCTTCTTCCTGATGGTCTGGATTCCTTACAATTTCTGGGTTATTTTGTGCCGAACGTCACAACAAATTCACCAAACTTTCTTGGAATTTTCCCAACTCAGCTGCCAGCATCTCTTGAGTAATAAAACCGGAATTAGGAACATTATGTCCACCCCTTGCTCTTCCTCTTCCACGGCCGGACATTGAACTTTCTTGTGCCGATAATTCTTGCTCCATACGAGTTTCTTGTCTAGTATTTCTCCCTCTTCCTCGACCCCTGCTTCGACTTCGTGTTTCTATAGTCATTATGTTTTCCGGGTCTTTTTCTTGGGTTAAATTCCTCTTCCCCGACCTCTTCCATAACCGGTAGAGGTTCTTTCTGATCGGTTAGGATTATCTGCTATTTCTCAGTGTACGTCTCTTTCTGTCACATTTAAACATATATGACTATTCATATAATCAAAGCATGATAACACATATATCCTCAAATCTATCCATAACTCATGATTACATCAGTCATATGTAATCTAACTTTGTCATATTTATTCTCATAATAGGTTCAGCTATAACATATTCTCATATTCATAGTCCTAGTGAAACCTATTTTTATATATCTTCCACACCTCCAGTTTAAGTCTAAGTATTAACAAATACCCAGATCCCTTAAACTAAGGCTCTAATACCAACTGTAACAACCTCATATTTTACATAACATAAAATACACAAAATGTGATTACACCTCAGATAATCCTTTAATTCACCCAAACATTCCATCGTTTACAAAGATATGGGTTAACAAAAACTTTGACTAATATACTTAAACGCATCTAAATATCATTGCTTAAACTTTCCCCTTGCCTTTGTCTTGTG
>NC_037544.1:27955300-27957582 GCF_001531365.2 Cynara cardunculus var. scolymus | reverse complement strand
CGGGTGATGCCTTGTCCGGTTTAAGGAGATATCGGGTGATGCTTTGTCCGGTTTAAGGGAATACCGGGTGATGCCTTGTCCGGTTTAAGGAGATACCGGGTGATGCCTTGTCCGGTTTAAGGAGATACCGGGTGATGCCTTGTCCGGTTTAAGGAGATACCGGGTGATGCCTTGTCCGGTTTAAGGGAATACCGGGTGATGACTTGTCCGGTTTAAGGAGATACCGGGTGATGCTTTGTCCGGTTTAAGGGAATATCGGGTTATGCCTTGTCCGGTTTAAGGAGATACCGATTGACATACTTGTGCAAATCATAACAGGCATATTCTAAGAACAATTCATACTCAAATTTGTAAAGTACTACACTCACCTTAAAACCAGAAATCTTAGCTTTATGATCCCTTCCTTTTCAGCCGATGTTGATATTTTTAAAATAAGGAGGCTTTTTGTTCTAAAGGTGTGTAAACCCTTTTTTATTCATCTCCATTTACTATAAATAGTAAATGGGATTCCTCAGGGGCGGTGCAAAGCAGCCAACTCCCCCCCCCCCCCATTATCAATAATATTTTTAAACCAAAAATACTCATTTTTACTTTTACATACCAAAGAATCCAAAAGTTATTAATCCAGAATAACTCAAACTTTAACTAACTAATTAGATAATTAAATAAACCGATTATTACACAGAGGCTCTGCATGGTGCTCTCCGTGCGATCAAAACCTCAAAGACTAGAGTTCTCGGACCAGAGCTCGCGAAGATCAGACTTCACGATGGACAAGAGATGGACCAGAGGATTAAAATCAGAAGCTTTGTTTCCTTGTCTATAGTTGTTAAGGACCAGACTAGAGGTGCTCTAATCGGCCTTGCCTCTGGATAATAAGGACGGTCTTGAGTCTAGTTGTTAAGGACCAGAGCCTCAGAGGCGAGGCTCTAATTCCTTGCCTTTGGTTGTTAACGTCCAGAGGGGCTCTGGTTTGCCTTGCCTCCGATCGTTAAGGACTGGTTCGTTGCTTATGGTTGGTCTTGTCTCTGCCTTCATGTCTAGAACGGTTAGAAAAATTTTGTAATTGTCCACTACCATTAATGAGCAGTTTTTGTAACTATCCACTATTTTAATATACAGTTTTATAACTGTCCATTACTCTTAAAATTGAGCCATGATTATCATTTCGATTATTCTTGTGAGTATAAATATCTTTTATGATTATGCTTATAGACACATATTTTTTGAACAATTTTTATATATTCTTCAACAAGTTTGCTCTCGTTTTTGTGCCTAAAAACGGAAAGGTTCTCTTGAGTCTTATCCCACATTGAATTTCGTGTAACCCAGGTATAGGGTCAAAATATCAATTCGGAAAGTGATCTCTTACACGATTTTCAAGTAATTCGGTTCTTGATCGACCGACCCTTTTTTGGTTCTAACTTCTTCCCCAACATAAACCAAAATCGAGATATGCTTTAATGTGTCCTCTTTGATAGAATCTTTAGCCCATCTCGCTAAATTTCGTTGCTCCTCGTCACGACTTATATCCAATGCACGCTTCGGACACAACACTTCAAACAATACCACCCCAAAAGCATACACGTCAGACTTCCTTGTTAGCTTTCCAGTTGCATAATAAGCAGGATCAAAATACCCAAAAGTGCCTTTAACAAGTGTTGACATGAGTCACTGGTTGATTCGTAGAGCCTATTTTAGCCAACCCAAAGTCTGAATTTTTAGCTGCCCAACTTTCATGCAACAAAATATTAGCGCTCTTGACATCGCAATGTATAACCCCAACCTGAATCCCTGTGCCGACGTGAAGGTAGTTTAACCCACGAGCGACACCTGTGCAGATGTTGAGTCGCTGAAGGCTGAAGCCAAGAAAACGGGGTACCAAGTTTATGGAGATGATCTTCAAGTGTTCCATTGGGCATATATTCGTATACAAGGATCGTCTCTTTTTCATAAATACAATAACCAATCAAAGACACAAGAGTACAATGCCGAAACTTAGAAAGCATCTCAACTTCGGCCCAAAACTCGGTTGCTCCTTGATCGGATATGGAATTCAACCGTTCAATAGTAGCAACGACAAGACTTGATCCACTGTTAACAACACCTTTGTGAACTTTTCCAAATCCCCCTTGCCAATGATTAATGATTCGTCAAATTCATAGTTTGTTAGAAGAATCTCAGGAAATTGGAAATGACGGCATGGTTGTGACTATTTTAAGGAGGGTGCATGCCAGGGCCGTCCATGGGCCTGTTAAATGTGCCATTCAGAACAGGGCCCC
>NC_037544.1:27940314-27954415 GCF_001531365.2 Cynara cardunculus var. scolymus | reverse complement strand
ACCAGGCGTGCAGACCAGACTACTCACCTCGTGCCCTCGTCGCCTCGATCTCCCCTCTCCTCTCTATCCGTCCCGTCCTCGATTATCGTCGATTGAATTCTTCAAAATGGCTAATGATTCGGACCATTCGGTTTTAGATATGCAAYGRCAACTAGRACAACGGTTAGATTTTAGATTATTTTTGTTAATTATAAATACATGTTTGGTCAAKTTGTTGTTGATTACTCGTTCCCTGATTACTATTCACTGTTATTAAATCTTATAATCTCAACAATTTGGTCGATTACTTATTGTTTTTTTGTTGATTTCATGTGTCATTTGTGTTGGTCTTGGTCAATTGGTAATTTGGTTGGACTATTRGTGAGTGAGTAGGTGGTCGATTTTAACCTAATTCCTAAATCCTAAAGGTGAGATAAAGTATCCTAAGTTCTTTATCTGTAATTATGTATACACAAATTGTCAAATTCGGTTCTTTTTTTTCATTATGTGTTGAATATTCCTAGAAGTGTTGTTCTGTGTGTAGTTCAGTTGTTTGAATACAATTTTGCAAGTATATGAAAGGTCTCCCTGGTTTGTTATTTTTMTGTGTTTGTCCAAGCTTCAATCTTCAGATTGTTTAGGAATTATGTTCAAATGATCAAATTATTATTTCTTATTTCTAATATATGTTAATATGTATATGTGTTTATCTCTTGCAGTGCAATCAAAATCTTTTGGGACTTGGGAGGACCAAGCATCAATAGCTAGAAGTAGTACTATCATCCTCACTCAGGTAATAATGTAACAGGGCCTCCAAAAAGATTGGGACGGCCCTGGTGCATGCTCCTTGTCCTTGCCATCGCCAGCAGAAAGAACATAGTTATTTGAAACAGTAGTTTTATGGCTACCACTACCAAACAGTACCTCTTTTCAAATCCGTTGAAAATTGGGTTCATTAAGGCCCAATACGATCCATTAAAACCCAATACGGTTCATTAAGGCCCAATACGGTACATTAAAGCAAATACGGTCCATTAATGTCCAATACGATCCATTAAGCCCCAATACGGTCCATTAAAGCAAATACGGTCCGTTAAAGCCCAATACGATCTATTAAAGCAAATACGATCCATTAAAGGTCAATACGATCCATTAATGTCCAATACGGTTCGTTAAAGCCCAATACGGTCCATTAATGCAAATACGGTCCGTCAAAGCCCAATACGATCCATTAAAGCCCAATACGGTCCATTAAAGGCCAATGCGATTCATTAATGTCCAATACAATCCATTAAAGCAAATACGGTTCGTTAAAGCCCAATACGGTCCATTAAGGCCCAATACGGTTCATTAAGGCCCAATACGGTCCATTAAAGTCAATACGGTCCGTTAAAGCCCAATACAGTTCATTAAGGCCCAATACGATCCATTAAATATCAATACGATCCATTAAAGCCCAATATGTTACACTAAAGTCCAATTGATCCATTAAAGCTCAATACGGTCCACTAAAGCCCAATCGATCCATTAAAGCTCAATACGGTCCATTAAAGCCCAATACGGTTCATTAAGGCCTAATACGGTCCATTAAAGCAAATACGGTCCGTTAAAGCCCAATATGGTTCATTAAGGCCCAATACGATCCATTAACTATCAATACGATCCATTAAAGCCCAGTTCGTTACACTAAAGCCCAATCGATCCATTAAAGCCCAATACGGTCCATTAAAGCCCAATACGTTCCACTAAAGCCCAATACGTTCCACTAAAGCCCAATACGTTCCATTAAAACCCAATGCGGTTCATGAAAGCTCAATACGGTTCATTAAAGACCAATACAATCCATTAAAGCCCAATACGTTCCACGAAAGCCTAATACATTCCATTAAAGCCCAATACGTTCCATTAAAGTCCATTAAAATCCAATACGTTCCATTAGAGTCCAATACGTTCCATTCAAGACCAATACGATCCATTAGTTAAAGACCAATACGGTTAAAAGATTTAATTTTTAAATTTTAAAAATGATTTTTCTTTATTTTTTAAAACTTTTAATTATTTTTCTGCCGGAAATCTGCCGAAAAAGGTTAAAAGATTTTTTAAAAATTTTAAAAAAAATGAATTTTCTAAACATATTTCCGACGGATTTATTTATTTTTTTTAAATTATTTTTTTCCGCCGAAAACTCTTAAAAGATTTATTTTTACTTTTTTAAAAATGATTTTTCTAAAAATATTTCTGGCGGATTATATTTTTTTAATTTTTTTTAATTTCCGTCGGAAATCCGTCGGAAAAAGGTCAAAAGTTTTTTTTAAATTTAAAAATGATTTTTCTAAAAACATTTCCGGTGGAATATTAAAGAAAAAATTAAAAAATTATTCCGTCGGAAATATTTTTAGAAAAATCATTTTTAAATTTTTTTCAAAGATTAATTAATTTTAAAAGATTAATTAACCCTTAATTAAGAAATCCGTCAGAAATACAATCAGTTTAATATTTCCGGCGGAAGTCAACAAAAGTTGATTTTTTTGAAGTCAGCCGGAAATCCGCCGGAAAATTACCGGCAGAAAACGTCTGCCGGATATGACGCCGGAAATACCCAGTTATCTAGTAGTGTACGAATAGTATGATTAAATCTTAAAAGTCAACCTACAAAACAATAATCTTATTCCAGAAAGAAGTGTTGAAGCCCAGCACTAGACATCTGCATGTAACTTCTTTTTTGGGTATGCTATTTTCATCAAAACTACATATGGTGTAAAAACCATCTTTTAATTATATATGAGCGAATTTTGAATTTCATCTCTGTGTTTTGATTTTTTTTGGTCTGGTTTCTATACCATGTTTATTGTGGATTTGGTCATTGTGGTATTCAATTTGTCCCGTCCATGAGCATGGTCCCTCTGATTAACATCGTTTGAAATAAATTCATTAACTCAGTTAAATCAAGGGTCATTTTAGTCTTTTAACACCTTCTCTCTCTTATTTTTCTTTTTTCCATTAAAGAAAGTAAAAACGATATTATATATACATACATATATAGAGGAGCAATCAAATGAAAACCACTCCAATTTGTAAAAACCGTAAAAACTACTATCATCCATCGTTAATCTTATGAAATTTTTTCATGAAATTGTTAATCTTGTGAAATTGTTTCATATAATATTTTTTTTATGAAGTTGTTTCATATATGGTTATGAAATTGTTTCATATACTATTTAATGAAATTTTAATGAAACCGTTTCATGTATTTATCTAAAATTAAAATAATGAAGATGATGATATCCATGATTAACACCCTCCACAATAAAAATGGTTAATCAACCTCTCATAATTACAAAAAGTTGAACAAAATGAAAAATTATTATTGGTTGAATGAGGTTTTCACGGTTTTTACAAATTGAGTGGTTTTTATTTAAACCCACCCCTATATATATATATATATATATATATATATATATATATATATATATGCATGTCAATATCGGTGTCAAATAAAATAAGATATCGTTTTTGATATGCTTAATGCTTTTTTAATTAAAAAATTAATTATACCATAGACGATTTAGATATTTTTTTTAAATTTAGATAAATGTGTGGGCTTCCAAAACCTCATATATTTATATGAAAAGATAATTTCATTTTTAATGTTTACAAAAGGATAAAATACAAATATTATAGAAATCGAAGACTTTATATGCATTATTGATTTCTACATAATATTTCAACACTTGTATTCTTCAAAAAAACACAAAAATTTAGTAGGTAAAAAAAACTTAAACGATTTATAGTGTGTGTGTATATATATATATATTATTGTTTTTACCTTTTTAGTAGGAAAAAGACAAAAAAGAAAGGTAAAAAGACTAAAATGATCCTCAATATTTGACAGATTTATTTTAACGGTGTTATTCAGAGGAACCATAGCTGTGACAAATTATATACCATATGGAACAAATCCATAACAAACGTAATATAGGGATCCTGGACAAAAAAACATCGGACCAAATCTATATTTCACTTTTTTTATAATAATTTTATTAATTAGCATCTTGACTCATATCACTTACATTTCACAATGCAGCGTGATACAAATGGAATTCATAGGTATAGGAAGAAGCCCTATCAATTAGAGATTTTTTCTGAGTTCATTCTCCGAGCAACTCCGTTTAACCGGTGGATTCCTTTCATAAAAGACTTGTTTTTGGTAAGAGATGGATATTACCATATGTAAATTCATCGCGATTTTAATGTTTCGTTTTATTCTGTCTTGTCAATGTTATAATACGCTTTTATGTGGTTTTGAAAAAACGATAATGTTTTTATGTTTGAATAAAATATAAATTAGAGATTCCATAAAAAATTTGAAAAAATATCGATATAAATATCAAATTAACTATTTAAAAATTCTCCGGTTTTTGTGTAATTTCTTTAATTCAAATTTTTATTATTATTCAATTTAGGTTTAATAAATAAATAATTTATTTTTGGTTTAATAATATATTTTTTTATAAAAATAATAACTAAGTATTCTCTAACATCCGTATTTTCTTAACTTTTGGAAATTCTAGAAATTTGAGTCTTTTGGTTTAAAACTCCTTTTATTTCATAAAAGTTTAAGGTCTAAATCCTTGCCGAGGTTTGTGGGAGTTCTAGGTCGAAGGACCAAATCAAGACTTCGGAAGACCAACATGAGGGCCAGGCAGCTTTTTGGGTGGTTGAGCTACTGGATGGTGCTCATATGCAGGCGGAGGAAAGTAACCAAAAGAGAAGTCAAGGAGCCTTGTAAGGCCGCCTATGCCGCACCAACATAAGTCGCCCACATAAAACATTTGGGGCACAGTGTGTGGTCGACGGCGTGGCATCAAAGGATGGGTGACTTGGACCGGGCAACCCAAGGCGAATGGGTGGCGCACGGGGTATGCTAGGCGCCTAAAGCGCAACGCCTTTTCTACCTCTTCATTTGGAACCTTTATTGTATTATAATTCTAGGCTATATCAAAAGGTGAAAACTTGATGAATAAAAAATCGATGCATATCAACCAACTAGTGTATTATTGCACAATATTCTGTTTCTCATGAAGAAGTTTATCTAGTCACGGTTTTAATAGGGTGTTATATAATATATACATATATAAATCATATTGGAATCTATATAATCTGATTTTTATGAAGAAAAAATAAATTCAAGAATGCTTTTATCGAAAAAAATCTGATAAATTAAATTGGTTTATAAATTGGTGTGAATTTAGGTTCTGATACTATTTGTTATCATTATATGGATTATCCTTAAGCATATAATAATAAAGATGAAGGCATAGGAACATGTACACGTATCAAAAATCGATTCAACATGATAACATAAAACGTTTAATGGGTGTTTGAGATTGCTTATAAAAACAACTTATTGACTTATTCCAGTGTGACACCGGTAATAAGTACTTTTAAGTGTTTGAATAAACAACTTATGTGCCAAACGTAATTAGGAGTTTTTAAAGAAATTAAACCATTCTAACTTATAATAAGTTGATAAACATTTTTCTAGAAAATCATAAGTTATTTCAAATAAGCAATCCCAAACATCCCCTTAGTAGAACTAACCTGAAGCACTTGAATTATACACACCGAGGTTCATTGAAGTGGAAGCGCCCAATGTTGTGTGTAGATTGAAGCCTTCTAAAGCTCTATATGGTTTGTTTCAGTATGGATTGAATTGAATGCAATATCGTGTAGGCAACAAGGAATTGATCACCTTTATTTATAGGCCCTAGAAATCTAGAGACTTATTCGACAAGGACTCATAGTTTATCTTTAGGTTTGATTTTCAAATAGGAGACGATATACACTTAATTAACTTAATGAATGACGTTGGTCCCGTTAGGGTCTATAAGATGTGTATAACAATTTGTAGAGGGGGGGGGGGAATGAATACAAACACAGTAAACTTTTCAAATTTAAAATATATATTGATAAAGAAGGATCAATACAAATTTTACAAGATTGTTTGCGAAAAGATAAGGTAAGTAAAACCTATCTAAACAATCTAAAGTTACACACTAGTTCTTAGCAAATAAAAAAAAGATTTGTTGTAAAAGACGTAGAAGAAAGTAAGTTCTTTTTAGGTAAGAACTATTTAGAATACAATAAAGAGATTTTAACTTGCTTTTGAAGATAACCGTATTGTGTTCTTAAATGTGTGTTCTTTTACTTATGAACGTAAGTTAGGGTTCAAGAGTAAGTATCAGTATCTCTGCATGGAGATAGAACACATCTATTTATACCCATTGCATTAAATGCACATTTAATGCAACGTAGTAGGGTTAGAACACGTGCCAAGCCTTTAGAGAAAGACTTGTCCTTTGCTACAGTGAATAATACAAAAGACTACTTATGAACAAACATCATTTCACAAAGTTGGTGGGTAGTAGAGTCAACTAATCAGCTTCGTACCGTACTATACTTTAGAAAGGGTATGAGTTTGTCATTTGCGTGTATAAGGACAAGACAAAAGCAATCGTGCTCAACAAGCTTCTTTTGATCGCTGAATGCTGGAATGACCTGAAGGTCTCTTCAGCATTCGCTGAGGCTTGGGCAGTCTTCATACATGTGTAGACCAGGTTGTAATCACTGAATACCACTTCAGATCACGTACTCGTTAGTCTCTAATCTTCAGTTTCAGTCTTCGATTTTCGCTGAAGGTTCTTTGGTATGAGTTACTGAATACCGTTTCAGATCACGTACTCGCCAGTCTCTAATCTTCAGTTTCAGTCTTCGATTTTCGTTAAAGGTTCTTTGGTATGAGTTTTGTCTTCTTGAAGTATCACTGTCGCTGATAGAATTACAATGCATGTTCTCAGCGATCACTGATCAGACTCAGTGATGATCGCTGGAACTGAATGACAAAAACATAAAATACTTCGTATAAGGTAAAAGAGAATATCATCAAATCACTGAGAGAGAATCAACAAATGATCCTACTTATATTAGAAGACATATATCCAAATAAGAAACTGGATTATAACTGATATAGGAGGATTCTCTTAATAAGTATAATCATTTAAATCGATCGTCCTTTAATATTTTATATAAGATAATGTTAAGGTCAAATTTAATTGAATCCTCTATAGCCGTTGGCTAGAAGCAATAAATGATTGGCCCATTTAATTTGCAAATTCAACCCAAGCAATTTCAGTCGGTCATTTTTCCAACCGGTCAAAATGACTATTTTAATTAATTTCCTTTCGCATTCCTCCAAACCCATACTCCAAAAAACATGAGGACCCAAAAATATTCAAATAACAAGAGCCCAAAACAATCTGATGAACACCTGCTTAGTAACGAGGAACTAGAGCTGTGGAACACTAGATTCATCTTCAAACTCTGAAACAGAATTTGCAGATGGTGATAAAAACTTAGAAGCTACAGGATTCAAGTTCCGATCATCACTCCTTATATGCATCACACCATTACACAACCAAACCCACCACTCCATCGACTTCTCTCCGTTTTCGCCATCTGTATAAGCATTGTCTTCTTACATCTCATAAGCATTTGTGTATCACTGTCTCTTAAGTTGTCCTTTTACTTAGTTAATGGAATATATTTGTTCCAAACTCTGCAAAACTTCTTCACTTGAAGGTCTAAGCCTAGGTTCCATTGCAAGACATTTTGATGTGAGTTCCGCGTATCTGGAAGCAGCTTTTAGGGGGTAATTCTGTCCAAGACGTGGATCCATAATTCCCTTTAGCTTGTTTCTTCTTGCTAGCATTGGCTTTTTCCATTCTACCAAGTTCGGATGCTCACTGGGCTGATTCTTGTCCATTGCCCGTAGACCGGTTAGAGTTTCTAGCAAGACCACTCCAAAACCATAGATATCACTCTTAGCAGTCAAATGACCTGCAACATTGAAGTGTGTTGTTTAGAATCACAATGAGTATGATCTTCTGAATTTGTCTAATATTCGTTGCCCAATTGGGTTCCAAAGTAGAGGGATTGACTTTCGGATAAGTGCATTGAGTTTGTCTATCGTTCTTGTAAAAATATAACTTCTAGGAAGCATGATGTTTGTTTTATTATATATCTAAAAAATGCTTAATCTTATGCTTTGCAAGACTAATATTTCGAAAGAATGATGATATGCTTCTCACATAAATCAAATACGACATTTGTAGATGTTAATCACTCATGCAAATATCAACCCTCTGCAGCTTCTAAATATCTTCTTCATTATATGGCAACGTACCAGTCGCCATGTACTCAGGGGCTGCGTAGCCATAGGTTCCCATAACTCTTGTAGTGACATGTGTTTCCCCGATTTCAGGACCACGTTTTGCTAACCCAAAATCCCCCAGTTTTGCATTAAAATCCTGGAATTGGATAAAAATCAAGATAAAGGTTTAACTTTGATTGCATAAAACAATAATTAACCGCCATAAATCACGAATAGCCCAAGATTACTTGATCTAGCATTATATCAGAGGTTTTAACACCACGCAATATGACTTGAGGTGTTGATGAATGCAAATAAGCAAGTCCACGGGCAACTCCTGTCATTATCATAAGGCGTGTTAACCATGAAAGTGGTGTTGCATCTGCAAAATTATTCATGTTACATAGTTACTTGATTGCGAAAAGTTCAACTTTTGAGAAAAATCAATCCAACAGTAGTTATAGAAATTCTAATATAGCTTACTTGTGAATAATAAGCGATCAAAACTTCTGTTCTGCATGTACTCGTAAACAAGCAATAATTCTTGTTCATCACTGCAGTATCCCAAGAGACGAATGATATTTGGATGAGCTAACCGTCCTAGGAAGCTCACCTCTGCCTAAACTCACAAAGTTGTTTTAAGTTGCATTCAGCAAATAGATTGAAAAAGTTCACAGCAGAATTCTACAACAGAAGTCCTCAATTGCATTCACAAAATAAAACATGGATCAAAGAAAAACATATTCCTAAGCACAATAACAACTAAATCATTACATGTTCCCATAGGCTCATCTCTCACTCATTTCAACCACATTCAATATACGTCTCCTTTTGCATTGTTCAAATGCGATGCTCTTTCCCATTTCTTGTTTGATGGTTGTAGTTTGAGCATTTATGTGGCAGAAAATACTCCTACACCGTTGCTGCGAGAAGGCTCTAAATAATGATGGAACCTTGACAAATTAGTATGTTCGAAGCCCAGAGAAGGTCAAGGTTCTTTTAAGACTTTCTTGATAGGAATTTGTGTTGTATAGAAATCTTACTTTTCTCGTGATTTGGTGTTCTTTTAGGAGAGCGATAGGTTTTTGGATGCTCCTCTCTGTGAGGCTGTTATGACATCTTAAGGTTATTACCTAAGCCGCATACATGTTCAAAGAACCAGCATACGAATTGGTTATTGCTAGAGGTTATGGGCCTGCACCTGAAAATGGCTTCAAGGATACGCCCTGTAGCCAGCTGATTGAGAGCGTCCTAAGAGTGATTAACCTCTGCTTTACATGACATTTACTATCCGCAAAGGTGATCGGACTCAAGTCTGAGATGTGGTTCCTTAAGTGACAGCAGTCCTCAGTACAATTTAAGCTGCATCGGATTTATCATCTCTCATTCGTTTCTAACAGCCACTCTATATGCAGTTGTTCGAATGTCATGCCCTTTTTATCAACTCTTTAAGTAAATTATGGAAGTTCTTCATCAAAACAAGTAGCTTATTACCCTTTATTGGTTAATTAAATTGAGGAATTTTCTTTTTACAATTTCTAATCCTCAAATCACCGAATTACTTTACCCTTAAAACTAAAACTAACAAAAGAAGAATAATACAAGATGTTGTCCGAGAATCATTTATAGACTTTGTTAGAGAAATGCTATACCAAAAATTTCAAGCATGAATAAAATTACCAACATTATCGTCTAGTAAAAGTATCCCAATCTATAGAAATAAGTAATTGAACGATGAACTAATTAATTCGAAAGGAAGACAAGATTTAAAAGTCAACACTTTTCAATAGAAATCTAAATTTCTTGTGTTGATTATATAGATATAAACTGATGTGCAGATTATTGATACTTACCTGCCATTCAGCATGTCCTTGAACTCCTTCTCCATTGAGCCTTTTGACAGCAACACCAATTCCAACACCATGTTTTGATGGGGCGAATGTGTTCTTGTCGATCCACCCTAAAAACACCCCTCCGAAACCTCCTTCACCCAACTGCAGCTTTGGACTAAAGTTACTTGTAGCCTTTTTCAGATCAGTAAACTTAAATTCTTTAAAACTTGTAGTTTTGTTATCTGTAGGAACTTCTCTTGTGCCCAGAAACATATTGTGTTTAGACCCTACAGCATTATCAACACTGCTGCTGTTGCTCTTGGTATTACTTGATTGCTTTGAATTGGCTGAAATATATGTATACAAAACAGATTATAATCATATAAATAATTGTTATTCTAACTTTTCCACCATCATAGTGTGGTTCTTCCAATCAGATGCTTATCCTTAGGTTTCGATATAGATAATAAGAATTCTCCAGTTTCCTAATCCTTACAACATTGCACCTACAACTTATAAAGCATCTCACACTAGATGAACCAAAGAATCTCCCATCAAGGTTGTAATGCGTCTTCATCATGAATATGTAATATGTTATTTCTCTTTCTTAAATAGTGGGTTTTAGAGATTTCTCCAAATTTACATTCTCTCTCTATTTTAGCATACAATATAGCGTAGCTGATGGAGCAGCAAGCAAAAAAATCTCTAAAACCATCAAAATCTCTATTTTAGCATAGCTGGTTGGACATGCTCTAAGGAAGTAGTAAGAAAACCTAGACAAGGAAATACTCTCGTGTTTTTTATGTCGGGATTTGAAAACTACATATTTTCATTGATGTTGTGATCATATATGTCAGGTTACCGGTAGAGCCCAACCTGGAGGTCAAGTGTTTAAGTCTCACCAAAGAGAAGTGTGTGCGAGTTTTTGGGTATAAAAATTTCTATGTACACACATAAAAAGAAAATGTAAACACAATTCTAGTGAGCTTGAAATACCAGAACTCTCTCCATTGGTGAGGACGGGAAACATATCAACCATCCAACCAAATATAGTTCTATTGGCTACAGGTTGCAGTGAGTTATTGAATTTCTCTTGTAAGGCCAGTACAGACTCAAGACTGGCCACGACTCCAGCCATGGTAGAGCGTTGCTTTGGATTGTTGTGCAAACAGCTCTCTACAATTCGAACAAACTCTCTCAAACATTTTGGGGATATTTGATCCTTTATACCAGAATCAATTATGTGCTTCAGTTTTCCTTCTTTAATGGATTCTTGAGCCCATCTTGCTAAATTCCATTGCTCCTCATCAAGAGTTGCATCCACAGCACGCTTCCGACACAACACTTCCAACAATACCACGCCAAGAGCATACACATCAGACTTCCGTGTCAACTTTCCGGTTGCATAATAATCAGGATCTAAATACCCAAAAGTGCCTTTAACAAGGGTGTTGACACAAGTTGATGGTTGATTCGTTGGGCCGATTTTGGACAACCCAAAATCTGAAATTTTAGCTGCCCAACTTTCATGTAACAAAATATTTGAGCTCTTGACATCACGATGTATAACCCCAACCTGAATCCCTGTACCAGTGTGTAGGTAGTGCAATCCACGAGCAGCACCTATGCAGATATTGAGACGCTGAATCCAAGAAAGAGGWGTRCCAAGTTTATGGAGATGATCTTCAAGTGTACCATTGGGCATATATTCATATACAAGGATCATCTCTTTTCCATGATTACAATAWCCAAACAAAGACACAAGATTACAGTGYCGCAACTTAGATAGCATCTCAACTTCCGTCCAGAACTAAGCTGCTCCTTGTTTGGACATGGAATCCAAGCGTTTAATGGCAGCATCGACAAGACTTGGTCCATTGGTAACATTACATTTGTAAACTTTTCCAAAACCCCCACGTCCAATTACTAAGGATTCATCAAAGTCGTTAGTTGCAAGCTGAATCTCTAAAAAATCGAAGTGACGGCACGGTTGTGACCCTTGTAAGCCGGAGGTGGGGGAGGATGAAGATTCAGACTCCATGCCTTTATCAGTAGCAAGCAAAGAACGTAATTATTGATGAAGCAGAAAGCAGAAGATGAAATGGTTGGTCGAGTCACAGATGATGATGTTATAGCTTAAAAGTGGACCCACGAAATGAGAAGCTTTTTCCAGGAAAGAGAGATGAAGCCACCACTCAAAATTTATATTTAAGTTCAATCATTAAATTGATGGTTTCTTGATTACATATTGGTGTCATTTGGGGGAGGGTATTCAAGTATCCGCTTGATTGCCGCTTTGGTTTGTTTAATGACACATAGACATTCACTAATGCTTAATTACTTTTAGTATGTAATTAATTGGAAAATTTACATTAAAATAACACTAACTTTCATTGAATATTTATTTTAACAAACCAACTTTAAAGTTATCATTTTAAGAACGTAACAAATTTTTCATATATTTAAGGGTCTCGGTTACATGTTCAATAGATAACGGTTATGTAAAAATGATGTAGCAAAAAAATAAAAAATAAAAACTTATGTGAATGTTAAAACAACCACATATACACCGAATCCAGATTCAATGTCTTAATTAAAAATAAAATACAATAGTATATATTAAAGAAGAAATCATATATAATGATTGCCATACTGTGAGATTTGAGTATTTTTTAAATCTTGAAATGTGATTAAATTTGTTTATTTCACACTGGTGGAAAGAAATAAAGTAGAAGGAATAAAATGTGTATATATATGATGTTGGCTCAAATGAGTCAACTCTTTTATTTGCAATTGTTATTATGAGATTTGAATATTTCTTAAATCTTGAAATGTGGTTAAGTTTGTTTATCTCATATAAAAAGATGAGTTTAAAATATTGGGATGACATCTTAAGAGTGATGTATTTTAAATTTTACGTTGTGGTTGGTTTTTGAAAATCTCACATTGATGAACAAATGATAGATTGATATAGCATGATAAGTATATACAAAATAAGCATATAATGCTTTTTAAAATTAAAAGAGCAATATGACTATGTAAGCCGTTGTTTGGCCAATTTTGGAGTGATAGTCTTTTCTTAAGGAACAACAATCGAAGTTAAGGTGTCATCGTATAATTTGAGTATCCTCAAAGTCATGACTTATAGTATTGTTTAGTTTTCCTACATTGCTAAGAAAATAATATATTGACAAAATAAAGTTGAATATTTCTTAAATTTTGAAAAGTGGTTAAGTTTTCTTATCTCATATAAAAAGATGACTTTAAAGTATTGAGATGCATCTTGATAATGATGCATTTTAAAATAGTTTTTATTATTATAGAGGAATAATAATTGAAATTGAGGTGACATCATAACATTTGAGTATTCCGAAAGTCTTGAAATATAGTATTGTTCGGAAATCCCACATTGATGAAAAAAAATGATTGATTGATAGAATGTGATAAACATATATAAAATAAGCATGTGATGTGTTCGAAAATTAAAAGAGCAATATAATTATGCAAGCCATTGTTTGGCCTCTAACTTTGGAGTGATAGTTTTTATTACAAAATAACAACAATCCGAGTTGAGGTGGCATTATGAAATTTGTGAATTTTCAAAGTCTTGAATTAATAGTGTTGTTTAGTTTTCCTACATTGATAAGAAAATAATATATTGACAAAACAAAGTTGAGTATTTCTTAAATCTTGAAATTTGGTTAAGTTTTCTGATTCCATATAAAAAGATGACATTAAAATATTGAGATGATATTTTGAAAATGATGTATTTTAAAATGTTGTATTGTGGTTGGTTTTTGGAAACCCCACATTGATGAAAAATTGATACGTTGATAAAGTATGATAATGATATATAAAAATAAGCATGTAATTCTTTCAAAAATTAAAAGAGCAATATAACTATACAAGTCATTGTTTGGCCTCTAATTTTGGAATGATAATGTTTTTTGTTATAAATGAACAACAATCGGAGTTGAGATGTCATTATAAAATTTGAGTATTCTCCAAGTTTTGAATTATAGTGTTGTTCAGTTTTCCTACATAGATGAAAAAAATGATACATTGATATAGTGTGATAAGT
>NC_037544.1:27935342-27940154 GCF_001531365.2 Cynara cardunculus var. scolymus | reverse complement strand
GGGTCTCACGAAAACAGGCTGGTCTCACGTGAACCCAACCCTATATAAGGTTAAAAAAAGTCGAACCTTCACAACAAAAACACTGTGAAGGTTTAAAAAAAGTCGAACCTTCACAGCAAAAACACTGTGAAGGTTAAAAAAAGTCACCTTCACAGCATTTTGCTGTGAAGTTTCAAGTGTAAAATGTTGGTCTCATGGGTCTCACGAAACAGGCTAGTCTCACATGATCCCAAGTCTATATATATATGTATGTATATGTATAAGCATGTGATTCTTCCGAAAATTAAAAGGGCAATATAACTATGTAAGTCATTGTTTGTCCTCTAATTTTGAAGTGATAGTTTTTATTATTATAGATGAACAATAATCGAAGTTGAGTATTTTGAAAGTCTTGAATTATAATGTTGTTTGGTTTTCCTACATTGGTAAGAAGATAATATATTGACAAAAAAAAGAAGGAATGAAGAGTGTGTGTGTGTGTGTGTGTGTGTGTGTGTATATATATGTATGTATGAAAAGTGGAGGTGATTTATTTGTTGCAAGTCATGTTGTTGGCTCAAATAAGTCGACCATTTCACTTGCAGTTGTCAATATGATATTTGTATATTTCTTAATCTTGAAATGTGTTTAAGTTTGCTTATTCCATATAAAAAGATGACTTTAAAATATTAAGATGACATCTTGAAACTGATTTATTTTAAAATTTTGCGTTGTGATTGACTTTTGGAAATCCCACATTGATGAAAAATGATACATTGATAAAGTGTGATAAGTATATATAAAATAAGCATGTGATGCTTTCAAAAATTAAAAGAACAATATAACCAAAAAAGCCCTTGTTTGACCTTTAATTTTGGAGTGATAGTTTTTTATTACAAAATAACAACAATCCAAGTTGTATGACATTATAATATTTGAGTATTTTCAAAGTCTTGAATTATATTGTCGTTTAGTTTTCCTACATCGGTAAGAAAATAAAATATTGACAAAACAAAGTTGATTATTTCTTAAATCTTGAAATGTAGTTTGCTGATTCCATATAAAAAGATGACATCTTGAAAATAATGTATTTTAAAATCTTGCATTGTGATTAGTTTTTAGAAACCCCACATTGATGAAAAATTGATACATTGATAAGGTATGATAATTATATATAAAAATAAACATGTAATTCTTTTGAAAATTAAAAAAGCAATATAACTATGTAAACCATTGTTTGTATTAAGACCAATAACATAATTGGTCCAATCATTTGATTTAATGCTTTCAAATGGTCATTATTGTCAAATATTGTTCTTCATTTAGCTCCTTAGATAGCTTCTGTAATTACTCCTTTCCATTGTTGTATATCATGTATATAAACCTCCCATATATTCAGTTTTGATACAATTGAATTCAATACAATATTTTTTTTATCATCTATATAAACCTCCCATGTATTCAGTTTTGATACAATTGAATTCAATACAATATTATTTTTCCTCAATCTCATTATATGGTATCAGAGCCATAAAGGCTCCTCTGAGCAATTCTCAATCCCTCTCACAGAAACCCTAAATTACCTTCAAGCACCTATCAATGGCTCCAACCATTCAACTAACTGCCGCTACCCACTTCCCCATTAAACTCACCTCTGTCAATTTTCCTGTTTGGCGCAAACAAGTGGAATCCACCCTAATCGGGTTAGAACTTGAAGCGTTCATCGATGGCAGCCATGAACCGCCAAAGAAATTAATCGACGACAAGGCAAATCCAGAATACCTATCTTGGTATCGACAAGACCAAATCCTCCTCAAAGCAATCCTTGGAAGCTGCTCGGAATCAATTTAGCCCCTTATCTCGTCTGCAACTACTGCCAGAGATGCCTGGGAACGGTTAAACTCAAGCTTTGCCAGTGTTTCACGTTCCCGAATAATCTCACTCAAATCCAAATTGGTTAAAAACCCCAAAGGTAATCGCACTATTTCTGAATATCTTCAATGTAATGTCCCACTCCACATATCTCAAGTAACACATACTTCATACGGAAGAATTACATGTTTATTTACCACTCAGGTTGTAACGCCCCATTCCACATAACTCATGTAACACATACTTCATACAGAAGAATTACACGTTTATTTACCACCCAGGTCCCTTAGTACAGGAATTTATCATACAAAATACATGTCCAAAAAATTCAAAATACATTTCTTGTACTAATCAACGTTCATCAATCAAAATTATACATCATAGTCAAATCTTCATACAGATAAGCATATAGGGAAAATTATTATATTTTTCCCTTCCCTTTACATTCAGTAATTCCTGCAATACATAATTAAAATCACAAAACGAGGGTTAGACCAAAAGGTCTAGTAAGTTACCTTATTTAAGTTATTGCAGGGTGAACATCACCAAAACCTTTAAGTAAAACAACTTTTCATATATATAAATATATGAACAAGTAAGATCATAATATCGATACCTTTTTGCTTTTCAAGTTAATAATCTCTACTTGCAATTAGTACTTCAAATCTCAACAGGTTATATAAACCACATTACTACAATGCCACTTTTAAACCTTTTTCTATTCAAATAAGGTTTATTCAAAGTTTCAGGCCAAATCTGTTATCTCCATCTTTATAACATTCAGACTATGATTTTCAATAAGAACCTTGATCCTAAATCTTTAAATCACAAAGAAATAAAGATTCCAGACCATGGTAATCTTAAGGGATATAATAGAAAGAGTTATATCATATAACACACATACAAATGCCACCCTTATATCCAAATGTACACCTCTCCTTGATATGCCACTCTTATCCCAAGGTACACCTCTCCTTGATATGCCACCCTTATCCCATGGGACACCTCTCTTTGATATGCCACCCTTATTTCTTCATCAAAACATTTCACAAAAACAATTCCATATAAAATTAGACCGCAGTCTATGGAATTATTATCAGTTCAAATTTATCTTTATCAAAAATTCCCATTGTATGATAAAATAACAATTTTTATCAATCATGCACAAGGCATAATACAAATCCGATCAATGTAGGCTTGGCCGGACTTCATCTCCGGTCAAGTCTTGGCCGGTTTACCAAATCCGGACAACACATCACTCAAGACTTGTCCGATTTAACACTTGATTTAAATCACAAAACCTTGTCCGGATAACAAATCCGAATAGCACTATTCACCATCATTTGATTTAACTAAACCGGTCACCATTAGTCGTATTCCTACTTCTCCGAGTTAAACACTTAGACATAATCAAAGTTATAAATCGATAAACACTTGACCGGTTTAAGGCTAATCCGCTTATGTCTTGACCGGTTTAAGTCCAATCCGGACAATACTCATCAAGCGGTTTATTTATAAATCGTTCATGCCTTAACCGGTTTAGGGCTTAAATCGCCCAACCCTTATCCGGTTTATGGTTAAATCGCTTAACACCTATCCGATTTAAATCTAAATAGGACAATACTCAAATAGTTTTAAACTTCTAACCAGATAAAAGTTACACAACAATTTATGCATTTCAAGAAGGTAAGACATTACAATTACTCACCTTTAAATCTTTTTGAAACCAAACACATGAAATCAATTTGATCTTCAATCTAGGAATAATCCGCTCAAAACTTTACTTTCTAAATCGCTCAATCTCCCAAATTAGCAAGAGAAGGAGAAATGGAGGCTAAACCCTCCCTTTTATACCTTTCCTTAACAGGAAAGTCAGCTACTAAAGCCTCTTCTTACACACCTCACCCATGCATCACCTCATGCATGATAAACTTTTCATGCATCTAATAATACCATGTATTTTCACATATTTTAAATTCTCATATAATCATGCATACTTTACACATATACAATCTCATGCATGTATCCACATCATGCATATATATTTCCTATGCATAAAATATATGATTCACATAATTAACATAACAATTCATCATGCTTTCACGTAAACACATAATAAATAATCACATATTATTTACCTCAGGTGATAACCAAGATCCAGTTATCACATTCAAGATATGTGCTTGATTACAGATGATCTCGCCCTCGCACAAAGCCCTATAGCCGAGGAAGATATGCTTGTTCACATCTTATCTCAATTAGGTGACGACTACAACACCATTGTGGCTGCCATAAAGGTTCGAGAAAATCCGCTATCTTACCCGGAACTCTTTGACAAATTAAGTGATTTTGAAAGAGCCCTTAAAGAAACTACACCAAACCCTGAACCAAATTTAGCTACTGCTAATTATACCACTCGCCAACAAGGACGACAACACTATCGGTACCCATCTGAATCCTCTGGTCCACATAGAGGTGGCAGATGCAACAACAGAGGAACATGTCGCTCATCTTGGACAACACCTCACCCTCATGGAGGCCGAAAAAAATCGCACCAACAGCTTTTGCCAATTCTGTAATATTCCGGGGCATCAGACTCAGAACTGTCGAAAACTATCCAGATTTCTGAGAGACAACAACATTACCATCGGTAACCCCGCTTCAACAACTCCTACAACAAATGTCACAACATTTGGATCAACGCCTATTTCTCCAACCTGGTTATTTGATAGTTGTTGATCCTCTCTCTCGGTGATTTGATGATAATCCTTTTTTTTCCTTTCACGTTGTATTTATGTTTCTGTATTTTCAGTTCCAGCAATCATCACTGAGTATGTTCAGTGATCGCTGAAGAACTTGCATTGTAAATTCATCAGAGACAACAATACTTCAAGAAGACAACACTCACACCAAAGAACCTTCAGCGAACGTCGAAGACTGAAACTGAAGATTAGAGACTGG
>NC_037544.1:27932102-27934867 GCF_001531365.2 Cynara cardunculus var. scolymus | reverse complement strand
TTCTACAAACTGTTTCTTATCTTGTAGACCCTTTCTGGACCAACAAGTGGTATCAGAGCAGTGTTTTCTTTCTTTCCTTGTGTTTTGTTATTTCTCTGTATTAATTTATCTCTCCTTAGATAACTTACTTCTTTCAAATGGCTTTACATATTACAAACACACACACAAGATAATGGCTCTCTTGCCAAACCTCCCCGGTTTGTCCGTGACAACTTTTGTCTCTGGAAGAATCGGATGTCCCTCTTTCTGGAAGGTGTGGGTCATGAAATTCCACATTATATAGAAAATGGACCATATATTCCATTTGCTATTGTTCCGGCTATTCCAGCAACAGCTACGACTGTCGTGATTCCTGAACGGCAGATTCCAAAGCTTCCACATCAATGGAGCGATGAGGACAAGAAGAAAATAGCTATAGACACGCGTGCTCGGTCTATAATAGCTATGTCTCTTCCTGATGAGATCTATCACTCAGTGATGAAACTCAAATCTTCTAAATCCGTATGGAATACTCTATGTGTCCAATAAGAAGGAACCTCTCAGGTTCAGGATACTAGAAAGATCAATCTAGTAAGACAGTATGAAAGCTTTCTCTGTGGAAAGTCCGAGACATTGTCTGAAGTACATCAAATATTTAACTGTCTTCTTATTGATCTTAGGACTGTCGGCAGAGAATATGTTGAAACCCAGATCTGACAATAGAACAATTTAATAAGGAAATTCAAGAGAAATTTGTAGAAGAAGAAGAAGATGAAATAGAAATCGACGGCGCTTTCTTTATTGAATATGGAAATTACAAACTCTCAAGAACCCTAATCGACTCTCATAAGATGTATCTGAATCTATATGTTTACGATGAATTCTCTATCTGTTCTCATTACCCTTTTCTCTACCTGAAACACTACTTATATAGGCAGTAATTCATGATAATCTGAATAGGATTAGCCTTATCCAAAATAGGATTAGCCTTATCCAAAATAGGATTAGCCTTATCCAGAATAGGATTCTGAAGATAGTCATCTTGAAGGACCAGAGGATAGACCAGAGGATAGACAGACCAAAGAGGCTCTGGTCCACCAGAGGCTCTGGTTGATACAACCAGAGGCTCTATTCCTCTTCACCTCCAGAGGCTCTGGTCAATACAACCAGAGGCTCTGGTGTCTCTAACAGAGGTTCTGGTGGCTTCACAGAGGCTCTGGTTCTTCTTACAGAGGCTCTGGTCGTCCATACTTGGTCAAATTATCACAGAGGCTGGTCTTCTTCCAGACTTAGACGTTTTGGCACAAAAGCATCTTCAGATGTTCCTTTCTTAGCCCCGATTGCTTAATAAAACTTTTGAGATAATTATTAGTATCAAATTGAAGCTAACAATCACCCCCCAAAGTTTTTTTATGAAGCAAGCATCTTCATGAAGTCTTCAGGTCTTCTCCCCTCTGCTTTCTTGATTAAAGCTTAGAGTGCTTGGTCTGGATGAAAATTTCAAGCTCCCCCCTGAATGTAGCTATTTGTTCTTCATTTTCAACTCTTAGATCAAATTAGATTCAATGTGAATGCAGCACCACTGATTGCACAAGATGCAGCTTTAATCTACCCACAATCCAACACATTCTTTGAAGTACAGAATAGCCACTCACCCCAAAAGTAGCAAATTCATCCAACAAGGGATAGATAAATGTGTGAATTACTTGACAAAACAGTGCAAACAATCTTATGACAAAGAAACTTTCATTGAACCGCAAGTTGAGTAGGAATTCAGCTTTAGAGTTTGATTCAATTGAAGATAACTTGAATAACCGAAGCAAACACCATTGATATTGAGAAACGAATAGAAGAATTAACATTTATGCTTTATGACTTCAAGAAACAGCAGGTCAATTAAAAAAAATTGACAGAATTGCTGTTAAGGGCAAAACATGAAGGAAATTGCCATAAACATGTAGGAATGGTGATTACAGGCAAAGAAAAACTTTAAGCTATAATAGATTCAAATCCACATAAAGAGAGAAGATGAAAGAATACTCAAGATATTGTCGATGATTATATGTTTGGCAAATAAAACGCCAATTGCCTTGGGCTGTGAGTACCAAGAACTCTTGCTAAATCGCCTATGCGTAGATTTGACAAAATCAAAGTTCAAAAAGTCGACTGACTCCAAGAAACTCTATAAACCTAAAGATTCAAGATCAAAAAAAAAAGGTTCGAATTCATCCAAGAACAAATCCCTTAAAAGGAATTTGATTAAACGTTTAAACATATGATGAATTCAAAGTTTTTGGAACCAAACAGCAGTCGAACAGGAAGAAGTTCATGGGAGTATTTTTCAAGAAAATTGAATCTACTGCCAGAAAGATCGTATCGATAGAAATTAATCGATTTGGCTCTGATACCACTGGTTGAAACCCAGATCTGACAATAGAACAATTTAATAAGGAAATTCAAGAGAAATTTGTAGAAGAAGAAGATGAAATAGAAATCGACGACGCTTTCTTTATTGAATATGGAAATCACAAACTCTCAAGAACCCTAATCGACTCTCATAAGATGTATCTGAATCTATATGTTTACGATGAATTCTCTATTTGTTCCCATTACCCTTTTCTCTACCTGAAACACTACTTATATAGGAAGTAGTTCATGATAATCTGAATAGGATTAGCCTTATCCAAAATAGGATTAGCCTTATCCAGAATAGGATTATGAAGATAGTCGTCTTGAAGGACCAGAGGATAGACCAGAGGATAGACAGACCAAAGAGGCTTTGGTCC
>NC_037544.1:27929683-27931071 GCF_001531365.2 Cynara cardunculus var. scolymus | reverse complement strand
TGAGCCATCTTCTGTTACTCAGATATGTACCCTGAATGAACCCTCTTCTAGTCTTTCTACACTAGATATGCTGACGGTTGACCTTTACATTGCCCTCAATGGCAAATCTAAAGCTGAAATGCTTAACATTGATCTTCATGAGCAATTAAAGATTTGTCATTCTAAGATCAAAGAATTGACCCCTGTTGAGGAAAATCTAAAAGACCAGGTTATTGTAAATCAGGCCATCACTATTGAACGTGAGAAAGCTGTCGCTGAACGTGAGCGAGCAAACATTGAACTCAAGGCTGAGAAAGCTACCATTGAAGGATGGTGTAAAGCTTTTCTCAAAGCCTCTGAGATCATTAACGCTCAGATCCCCGCCAAGAAAATGATTGGTCTAGGATTCTCCTATGATCAGGAAGAATGTGTTAAAGATAAGTCCATGCTTAAATTTGGTACTTTTGTCTCTTATATTCCCAACACTTCTTCCTCTCAGTCCTCTTCCTTTACTAAGAGTCATCTTGAAGGAACTCCGTTGAGTTCTGGATGCAAAGACAAAGGTAAATCCACTGTCATAGCATCCCTTCCTAAGAAGTCTAATAAGACAAATAGATCTAAATCTATTCCTTCAACTTGTAAAACTTCTTCCTCTTCAGGGACTAGGAAATCTGAATCGCATCAGAAATCTAAGTCACGGCTCAAGGTGAAGCTTTCACCTAAGGAATCCATTCCCTCAAAGGTTCCTCCTAGAACTAATGAGAAGGGAATCATTAGAGCTTGTCCCGCATCTAATCTGATACTTCCTGGCCCTAAAGCAACTCTTGTTTTTAGGATGTGTAAACACTGTGGTGAAAAACACATGTTGCCAGTAAGTATCCTTCTATCGTCAAAGCTGGTTCACTAGCTTTGAGCAAGAAAGTAACCAAAGTTGAGAAATCAACTAAAGTGAAATCATCCACAAAGACTACCTTTGCAGTCAAGGTGATAAAAACCACTGAAGCCTCTTCATCAGGCTCAGTGAAGACAACTTCAGTTGAAGTATCTTCAGCTTCAGATGTTGTATTCTCCACCACTGAAGTCTCTTCGTCAAACTCAGTGAAGACTTCCACTGAAACTACCTTGGTAGTAGCAAGGGTTGTTCCTCTTTCCATTCAAACCTCCTCAGGTTTAATGATGCYATCTTCTGATAATGATTCTTCAGTATCAGATGATGAAGCCTCTAACATAGATGGACCCATTGCAGGGTACCAATAGCATTTCTTATTTTGTTTCCTTGTTCAGGATGTCAAAGGCATATGGTAGCTGGACAGCGGATGTTCAAGACATATGACTGGAGATATATCTCTTCTATCTCACTTCAAGGAAGAAAGAGGTCCTTCTGTTACCTTCGGTAGAAATGGAAAAGG
>NC_037544.1:27900605-27929583 GCF_001531365.2 Cynara cardunculus var. scolymus | reverse complement strand
CACCCACTATGTAATCTTCCTTAGCCTATATAAAGAAGGCTTAAGGCTTACTTTTCACCCACCAATTACCAATTCACAAATACTTTTGGAGACTTTTTCATACTTTCTTCCATTTGATACTTATAATCTTTGTGTTAGTCATTYTCTAGATTATTGCTTTCGGTTCCAAGTTTCGGTTTTCTTTGTTTGTCTTTTCAAGAACCAACTTTTGTAGTTGTGATTTCATTCTCAAGTTTTAATTTAAGTACTYGTATTTAATCTTCATCTCATTTCTGTTCCAAGTTACGTTACGTTTTCTTATCTTTTACAAGTTACGAATTAGTCGATCGTTGTTGCTTTACATCGAATCTCATCCTTTGTGGCTCACGATTAATTTACGTAGACTAAATAATATGTTTTTACGAGTTTGCAAGTAACCTTTCGGTCTTTGTAATGAAACTTGTTTTGCAAGTTTCGTTGTTTGACTTGCAAGTCTTCTTCAAAAGTCATCCCCAATTTCCAAGGTTTTCATATGTCATTTCCTCATCCCATCAAAGTACTAATTGTCATACATCAAGTACTTTTCTTTCATCATTACTAGATTAATATTACGTAGTTATTAATCATTTATATTTCAGTCTTTATATTTTCGTCTTTATATTTCAGTCATTTATATTTTAGTCATTTATATTTCAGTCTTTATATTTCAGTCTTTATATTTCAGTCCTTTACATTTCAGTCTTTTACATTTCTGTCTTTACTTTACCGCAATTTACATTTCTGTCATTTAAATTTCAGTACTTTACATTCCAGTATTTTCATTTCCTGTAATTTACTTTCTGTAATTTACTTTCTGTAATTTACTTTCTGTAATTTACTTTTTAGTATCGTTATTTATTTTTCAGTCCTTACATCCTTCGAGAGAAGAAACCGAGCGATGATGGGCTAACGGCTTAGCTTGGGGTGTAACGGGAAATTAAGACCAAGGCCGATGTGAAAGTACAAAGGTGTCTTATTAGCATTATAGTCTACTATTTATTTCAGGTGCTTAATATTTCATTTGATGATTACATTAAAATTAATTCACAACTAATTTTGTGTATAAAAATGTATTGACTTTCAAAACCTGAGGTAATAGGATAAGGTTATAAATAGATTTAGTGTCTGACAAACGCTATACTCCTACGGTGTAGGATGGTAACACTGTGTTGTGCTAGAATTCACAATGTCTAACATAAATGATATCGTATCGATAGCACATTGACCGGTGTGTGCTCTTGGGAGGCCGTCTGACCCGATAGTTGATACTGTCATAGTTATATAAAATCAKTTATTGATTTTAGATAATTGTGACAGGAATGCTATGTCACCTTTTTGCTGAATCTTTTGTTTAATGTCTTAATCAACTGTTGCACCCTGTGCTTCTTTTTAAGATTGATATTTTCTTAGTTAATCAAACCTCCCAATTTTAGATAAATCAAATCCCTCGTTTCGCCATCTGAAATTAATTTTTATAAACTAGACTTTCGAAATAACTTTACAAGCTATCTCTGTGGGAACGATATCTGGTACTTTTTACCATTGTTACTTGTTATGAGACGACAGTAGTTCGAGGTGTATACTTGCGCCGAGTTCTATTTTTGTGTTGAAATTTAAGGTTGAATAAACCGACGAGCAGGTGTCACAGCTCATATATGTTTGATGGTTAAAACAGAACCAGATTCTTCAGAATGTGAGGAGGAGAATGTTGATTCTAATGATGAGGTATTGGAAAACTCTTGCATGCAACAGATGCAAAAGATGATGCTCAAACTTCAAAGTTTTCAGCAACAATTAAAAGCTGAAAAAGAGCGTGCTAGTAATCTTGAAAAAGATCTAGAAATGCAAAAAGAAAAATATATAAAAAAATTTCATGAAAATGCTGAAAATTTTGATTGGACGCAATCTCTGTTGTCAGAATCAAAATCTTTTGATGAAAAATCAGACATCCTTAAAACTGAATTATCTGATTCTAAATAAAACTATAGGTCTTTAGAATTGGTGAACGAAGATTTAATTGTTCAAATCAGTAAGCTTAATTTACAAATCAAAGTTTTAAATGAAAAACTAAGAGTTCAAGAAGAAAAGTTATATAAGAGAGGGAATACTGATCAAACGATTTTTCTAAACAAGCCATCTGAAACAAGATTTTTTAATCCTCCGGAAAGGTTAGGGTATGAAAATCGAAATTGCTTGGAAAAAGCCTTGTTGTCCCAATATAATCAATCTTCCATGAAAGCTTCAATCAACAATGGCATATCTGAGATTTTATTTAAGAACATCATAGAGATGGAGAGAGAGAAAGTGAATGCTCAATTCTTTGGTCAAACCTTCGTATACGAATCAGATATTACAATATGGCATCCCTCTTAAAAATTACAAAGACCACACCCTATTTATAAGGTCAAACAAGACACAAGGTCAAAGTCAAACATCTAAGAAAAGTCAAACATGGTGACTTTATACAATTATAGACAAAATAAACTTTCAAGACGAATACAATTTTACACTGATTTTCAGTCCTAACATTCTCCCCCTTTGTATTCAGACTTGAAAGAAATTGCACGTTTTGAGTCTCGTTTGAACTTTGAAGCTTTAAGCACATTATGTCTTCTTCAAAAAACAAACTTCAAGTTGAAATTTTCAGGTAATCATTTGTTGAGAAAGATCTTCTAGCATTCTCCCCCTCGAATGTAGAACCGCGATGATCTTCTCTTTTGACAATGTAGAACAATATCAACAAAAATCTTCAAAAACAATGTACAAGATGTGATCTTCAAAGAATCTTCAGACAACAAGTCACAAACTTCCTCTTTGAAAAGAAAACTCTGTTGGTAAACTTTTGAAACATTGATCTTCTCATTCAAAAATTCTCAGACGTTTTAGCACAGGAATAATCTTTTGTAATCATCTCCAGTCGCATTTCTTTTGAGTCTTTTGCCATTATCGAAGTTACTCTCCCTTGATCTTTACATCAGATTCCCTTTATAATGTTCGGAATTGGACATTTCATTCATTATTACATACTCCTCCTTATGATGAAATGAGAATCATTCCATCATACACAAGAATGAATGAAATCTTCTGCGTAAGCCGTCAATTCATAAAATAGTAAGTAGATCTTTTCAAATCCACTTGTTTAATCTTTTCAGATTAAGGGAATGGGAAGTTAACAACCAATTTCAACAAATGAAATTGTTTTCAATCTTATAAAAAGATTGGCCTGTGTATAACAAATATACTCAGTACAACTGATGTACTGTATATATGAGACTTTTTTAGGCTCATCTCACTAGGTCTTCCATTCAATCATCGATAGCTTAAAAATAGCATATCTATGAATGTTTTGGCAAATTAACATATAAAATGCAAAATCTGTGTAGTATAGAAAGATAAAGCAACTAATGCTTCTGTTTAGGCTCAAAAAGATAAACCGTGTGGACTACACAATTTATCAGACTCAATTAGTGATCAAGAAGACTTGAAGGGGGGACATATACCCTTCTGATTCAATATCAACTTTCTCCATATGAGAAATTGGTAGATGATGAGCTGCGTGCCCCAAGTGTTTTTGAAACACTTATCTGTTGAGAGATAAATGAGTAGCTGGTGGGGTTGTGACAAGAATTSGCCTGGGCTTTGCCTTTTTCAATATTAGTCTCGAAAGAATTGAGAACTAATAGATAATGTGGTATGCCCGGATTTTAGAAGTTTGGAACAGGATTCTTGTATTCTTTTAATCCTGACACAACTCTCATAAATTCTTTTGTCTCACAGCAACTACCCCTCTCATTTTCATTTTAGTCTCAGCACACAAACCCTTTTATATATAAAGCTCACTCAGATATGGTTGTCCTCATGGGTAGGTTTGTCGGTTCTGACATTCAATTGAGGTATTTCTGATAAGCACTCAGTCCCTCCTAAAATTTAGCATTATGCTCAATTGATCACAAACAGTTGATCAAAAATAATATTTCAGATAAAGCACAATGATCAGATAAAAATTGATTAAGAAATTTAACTTTTAAGCACAATCAATAAAGGAATGATGTGATAATGATCAGATTATTCGGTATATATGAGAGAAATGAATGAAGATATGTAAGAACGAATTTACAGATTCTGATATTAAAAAAAATATAAATGTATATGAATCAATGTAAAAAAAATCAGAAAACAAATTTGAATACAAACGAGCGTATTATCACAGAAAATGATTATCATTTTAAGAGACGTGATAATAACAGTTTGAAGAATAGCTGAAACAGGTATTGGAGTTATGTACGATGAGAAATTACACAAGTAAAATCTCAGGAAATACTTGTTCAGAAAATGTATTCGTTCCCAAAAAAAAAATTATGCACTTCCCAAAAACATTTATTGAATTTCTAGAGACTCCCCTAGAAAGTTGATTTCAGTAATGTTTCAGTTTAGCTCAAAAGAATAAAAAAATGGAAACATTTTAAGCACGAGTTCAAAACTGAGTGTTTAGAAACCTCAATGTTTAAGCACAGGTTCTGAACTGATGTATTCAGAAGCCTTTGTGGAACAGATTACAACTCCCCCTGCATTGGTGTATCACTGATATGATATTCTGATCAGCACAAAATTTGACACACCTACAAAACCAGATTAAGTAGATTTTGGTACCCAAATGAATTTGGGTCCTATTTTGTTAGTATCGGGTTGGGGTATGTTGTAACTTTCAAACYATCTATTCCTATTTGATATCTTCTTTTTAGCACTTTTAACAAGTAAATCAGATAAGCAGTAAGAGCCATACCAGTGATTATTGTACCTGTTAAATGAATTCCAACTGTTTTCAAACCAATTGTTCCCATATCGTCTGTTGATCTTCTTGTTAACAAAATCATTAGCTACACAATTTGAGCATAGGATTCTTCTCTTGCTGAGACTGGTCATTTTATTAGTAGAACTCACGGTGCAAGGGAGAACAGTGTTAGTTACAACAGATTTATGAGACACAACAGAATCAGCTTTATTAACCCATAGATGTTTAACTTTTGAAAAATTATTGGGTGATCCAATGACATACCCTTGATAAAACTGATTTGAAGAATGAGACTTGTTCTTAGAAACAGTTGATTTAGAACTACTTGAATAACTATTGAATTTAACACTGGAACAGTTATAAAAGCAAGTTTTACACTGAGATTGAGAACCAGTTGAGTTTTCAGCTCTTGAAAAGTCTGAAACTTTCTTAAGTAATTGACCTCTCTCATCAGCAACTAAATCATAATTCTTCTTAAGTTCAGTTCTCATGGTCAATTCAAACACAAGTTCTATCTCTAGATCAGACAACTTCTTTGAAGTATCCAAAAATTTACCTTCTAATTCTTTCTTCATCTTTTCAAACACTATTATTTCTTTTTCAAACTTCTTTCTTTCTTCATCTGAACTTCCCTTATCATTCTCCGAAGCAATGTCAAGCCATTTCTTTTTCTCAGTAAGCTCTTTGGCAATTGCAGCATGTTTCTTGACAATACTTCTCTTCTCAAGAACAAACAATCTTTTCTTTTCATCTAGAGATTTTTTCTTTTGTTCAGCCTCTTTCTTTTCTTTATCAACCTTGGTTCGTTCCAAGATGATAAGTTGTTCAAAATCTGAAATTTGATTTAAAAGAAATTTAGCATTCAGCTCAAGAGAATTAATCTTATTTTCATAAGATTCACGTTCAGCTCCAAATCTTCTTTCAGCTTCTATTATCTTATTCTTTTCTTTCTCCAAGACTTTCCTTTCAGTATTAAAATTCTTTTCCACTTCTAAAACCTTTTCTTTCTCTAAATTCAGAAGTTTTCTTAGCTCAATCATGTCGCTTTCAGAGTTATGAGATTTATCTGTTAAGTCATCAGTTTTAGAAAACTTTCTATCTGAAGAATTTCTTTCAGCTCTCAATTCACTCTGAACTTCTTGGAATTTGTGAAATAGATCTCTATTAGACTTGCTCCATGTTTTCAATTCAATATCACAATCTTTTGTTACATCATTCCCTTAATTTTCAAGTTTATTAATTTGATTTTTTAAATCATTCTCAACTCTTTCTAAAACCTCTTTATGCTCTTTTTGCAGATTTGCAATGAATTCTACATTAGAATGGTTCTCATAAAAAATGTGTATGTATTTTTCTTTATAGTCCACTATGCTCGTTTCCAGCTTGCAAATCTGAGCTCTCATCTCTTTATTCTCCATCTCTAGGATATCTGCCATTTAAAAAAAATTAGATTAATCAAATACAGGATCTAATGCGATGAAATCAATTAGAAGAAATCAAAAATAGATAAGCGCAAACACACAAATAGAAAAACACAAAAAACTGATGAAAAAATAGAAAAACAACGAAAAACTTTTTAACCAGTAAAATCAGTCAAAACTGCTAAAAACAGTTACAAACTGCTAAAAACAGTTAAAAACTGTTAAAAACAGTAAAAAACTGTTAAAAGTGATAAGAAACAGTTTATGCAACGAAAAATAGTCTAAACATTCTCAAACATTTTAAACACAAAACAAAACAAACAGATTTTAAAAATTGCTCAGCAAGCTGTCTAAAATGCTCAAAGCACAGTCTACTAAACAAACTGCAGCAAAGCTGTAAATTGATCACAATGAAGATGTTCTTAAACCAATCAATATTCACTCACTGCACTTTAAATGCTAAAAAAACTGATGGTTATTTGAATAAGCACTGAACATGCATGCTGAATATGTTGTGGATGTTGCAAGGTCAGCCCTTATGCAGTACACAGTATGATTAGATGTTGCCACAAAAGAAATCAACCTAAGATCAAGATGAAATCTGTTTTGAACAGTTTAGGTTGAACAACACAGAGAACAATTTAAAGTGAAAACAATTAAGACCAAAAATTTAACACATTAATATGCTTTTACAGACTAGATAGGTTATGAACAGATTAAGCCTGTGCAATATAGATAAAAAACAAACAAGTCAGCGATTTAGTGGAGTCCAATTGATGCTTCAACTCCAATGACTGTACAATCTCAGCTTCAAAACTTCAAAGGTCTGTCTAGGAATTCTGAGCATATCAAGTAATTTACTACTGCTATTATATCACTTGCCACCAAGAAAAGCTATCTGCAGGAGCCTGCTGTTGTGAATGTCTTGCAATTGGTCGAGAGTTGCCTTTAAAGCGTGAAGCAGCAGCTTCAAAATCACAGAATCTCTGCTTAAAATCAAGAATAATTGCAACACAACAGCTGTCAATATTGGATGAGTATTTGTTGCTTAAACAACAACAACTAAAACAGGAGATTCAACATTTGAGCAATTAATCTTATGGACAACTTTCAGCCTGCACATTTGCCTCATCAAAACAGATTAAAACACTGTTGCCCTTGACTAACATCAAAATGTAAAGAACAATTCGAGGGAAGTAAGCCACTATCGAAAAGATAACAAGAACCAAAAATCAAATCAACAATTTTACAAGAACCAATTGTTGTCCCTGATCATTTGAAGAATGGTCCTTTGTCCCACCAGGGCTGGTAACTAAGCCAACAAGGAATTCCTAAGTGCACATCCCCTAAAGATGTTCAGCAGATGGGCGAATTTGTAAGCAACTATCAGAATCCTTGGACAAAGATTGCCATGGCAAGACAACAGAACAACCAGGTTCTAAGACACGGATAACAGAACTAGAATTCAAGAATATTTCAGCAAAACCCTGGATAGTGTGTGATTTATTTGAACAATGAAGCAGGTTATTGAAAGAACTATTAACAGATTAAACCTAATCCGGACAAGGCTAATTCAAATCAATGAGCGATTTAACCTCTGAATAGGTGAAGCAGATGACTTACCTCATGATTAAATGATATGCGATTAACCTCAAACCAGTCAGCAATTTTGTTGAAGATAAAGAGAAATTCGGTTGAATCCACTTAAGTGATGTAAGTATTTGGTTAACTCCGCTCAAAGGGTGTGCGAATCCGGTCAATGTTTAACACTTAATCGCTCAAGGAGTAATTCTAAATCGCTGAGTACTCAACCTAACTCGTCCAAATAAGTACCTAAATCTCCCAAGGCAATGTCTTAATCGCTCAAAATCCGCTCAATACTAACACTAAATCCGTTCAAAGTGTAAGCCAGAATCCGGTCAAACCCGCTCACGGCCTAGGCGATATCGCTCACTGAGACAGGTTTAAATCGCCCAGTCCTTGCTTAAATCACTCATTAGTCTTTTCTAAATCGGACAAGCTATTTCCTAAATCACTCACCTATAAGTTTAAATCGCTCACCATATGATGTTTAATCTGGTCAACATCGCTCAAGAGGTGTTCGAATTCGGACAAATCCGCTCAAGTGATGCGAATTCGGTCTAGTGGTGTGCCTTAACCTGTGAAATTGAGCGATTTACTTACCTGTAAACCAGCAATTTATACCCTGTAAACCCTAGTCCGCTTGAACGATTTACCAGTGTCCAATTTAGAAACAACATGAGCAAGGAAGCTGAGCGATGAAGGTCGAACAAGGAATAATACAGTGATAATCGATTTGATGAAGCTCGGACACAGTTGAAATTTCTGTTCGAATGAAAGTCTGGGCGATAAAGATGAAGATCTGGTATGGGCTATAAACCGGATTGGCCTTGGGCTGAAATGATATGTTGAGTGATTTAACACAAATTTATTCAACCCAAAATTTAGAATCAGATCAACATATCAAACAAAATTTTAAAATTCACAAAATCAAACAAAAACTCAAAAATGAATGATCAAATCAAGAAATTACGTGAATAACATTGATTCACGACTCTAAAACACACACTTTGATCATGATCTTAACATGAAAACACAAAATTTAAAGAAAAATTTGGATCAAATACAAAAGAAAAAGATGAACACGAAGAACACAAACAAATAAAAAAAATATTCGAAAAAATTCTTTAAACTTCTGATTTCTTCTGTTGATTTCTTTGTCTTTCAAGCTCTGATACCAATTGTTGTCCCAATATAATCAATCTTCTATGAAAGCTTCAATCAACAATGGCAGATCTGAGATTTTCTTTAAGAACATCATAAAAATGGGGAGAGAGAGAGAGAGATAAAGTCAATGCTCAATTTTTTGGTCAAACCTTCGTATACGAATCAGATATTACAATATGGCATCCTTCTTACAAATTACAAAGACCACACCCCATTTATAGGGTCAAACAAGACACAAGGTCAAAGTCAAAAGAAAAGTCAAACATGGTTACTTTATACCATTATAGACAAAATAAATTTTCAAGACGAATACAATTTTACACTGATTTTCAGTCATAACAAGCCTTATATTTTACTCAAACTCTTTATAAATTTGAATATCTTGATTGTGGTCCTGAATATCAAATCAAATTTACAAGATCTTCTGATGAAGTTGAAAAACAAGAAGATCTGAACAGAAAAAGAAAGAACAAAATGCAAGTTGTATTTGACTGTTCTCAATTAAATGGTTATAAAACACAAGTTCCTGCTCTTTCAACCGATTATTTTCATATTTACTCAAAAGCAGAACTTGAATCTAAACTCGCTGAACCAAAATTTTATACACCACCATTGATTTTGGAAAAACAAGTGGTTCAGTTGGAAAAGATTTTATATGAAGAAAGACTTTCTTTTGATAAACAAAAACAAGAAACTTCTAAATAAAATTGAAAATTTAGAAAACTCTAAAGTCAAAAATGGAACAAGTTGAGTCTGAATACTTTTCATGTTCAAAAACTTTGAGTGACACTTCTCAAGCAGAAGATTTAAAGATTTCAAATGAGGAAATAAAATTTTCTAATATCTTGAATTCAGATGTTTGTTTAGATGAAGAGATTTCTCAGTTTGATTTCTTGAAAGAACTATCCAGTCACGAGGATTTTATTGTTAAAAATGAAATGACTGTGGCTTCTGAAAGTTCCTCAGATTATAAAAAGAGATTTAATAAAAAACTTGTTTATGAGAATTGGTATTACAAAAAGAACAAAACTAAAAGAAATTCGAAGAAAAAGAAGAAGCCTACTACAAAGATTTTGAAACAAAAGATTCATCGTTCATCTAAAACTAATGATTTTATTTCTCTTGTTTCAGATAATACATTAAAGTTTAAGAAGGTGTGGAACGTGAAAAGTGCAGATATATCATCATACCTACATAAGAAGAAATGTTTTGCTGATTCTTTGTTAAATAATTCTGCATTGAATAATATTGTGTTGATCCTCTCTCTCAGTGATTGATGATAATCCCTCTTTCCTTATGCCTAGTATTTATGTTTCTGTTTTCTCAGTTTCAACGATCTTCACTGAGTTTGTTCAGTGATCGCTGAAGAACTTGTATTGTAAATCCAATCAGCAACAGTGTTACTTCAAGAAGACAATACTCATACCAAAAAACCTTCAGCAAAAAGTTGAAGACTGAAACTGCATATTAGAGACTGGCAAGTACGTGATCTAAAGTGGTATTCAGTGATTATAAGCCTGTCTATATATGTGTGTGAAGACTGCCCAAGACTTAGCGAATGCTGAAGAGACCTTTAGTTATTCGAGCATTCAACAATCAAAAGAAGCTTGTTGAGCACGTCTTGTCCTTATACACACAAAGGACAAACCCATACCCTTTCTAAAAGTTAGTACGGTACAGAGCCGACTAGTTGACTCTATTACCCACCAACTTTGTGAAAGGATGTCTGCTCATGAATAGGCTTTTGTACTATCCACTGTAGCAAAGGACAAGCCTTCCTCTTAAGGCTTGACACACGTTCTAACCCTACCATGATGCATTAAATGTGCATTTAATGCAACGGGTATAAATAGATATGTTCTATCTCCATGCAAAGATATCTAAAAAAAATCTTACCTTGAGCTTTCTTATGCTTAAGTAAAAGAATACACATCTAAGAACAAATACGCTCATCTTCAAGAGCAAGTTAGAATCCCTTTTATTATATTCTAAACAAGTTCTCTCCCTGACAAAACTTACTTTCCTACATTTCTTTAACAACAAATATTTCTTATTTGCTAAGACTAAGTGTGTAAACTTTAGATTGTTTAGATAGGTTTCTCTTACCTTATCTTTCTGCAAACAATCTTCTAAAATCTATATTGATCTTCTTTTATCAATATATATTTTAAATTTGAAAATATTGTGTTTGTATTCATCTTCCCATTTTACATACTGTTATACACATCTTGTAGACCCTAAAGGGACCAACAAGTGGTATCAGAGCAGTGTTCTATCTTCTCTAATTGTTCGGTTGATTTTCCTGCATTATTTTATCTCCTTCTTTAGATAAATTTATTGCTTTTAAAATGGCTTTACAAAAATCAAGCACACACGTTGAAGAAAATGGCTCTCTTGCCAAACCTCCCCGATTCATCCGAGACAATTTTAGTCTATGGAAAAATCGGATGTCCCTCTTTCTGGAAGTTGTGGATTCTGAAATTCCACACTATATAGAAAATGGACCATATGCACCATTTGCTATTTTACCAGCTATTCCTGGAACAGCTACGACTGCTGCGATTTACGAACGACATATTGCAAAGCTTCCTCATCATTGGATTGATGAAGACAAGAAGAAAATAGCTATAGACACTCACGCTAGGTCTATAATAGCTATGTGTCTTCCTGACGAGATTTATCACTCAGTGATGAAACTCAGGACTTCTAAATAGATGTGGGACACTCTTTGTGTTCAATATAAAGGAACCTCTCAGGTTCAAGAATATAGGAAGATTAATTTAGTAAGGCAGTATGAAAGCTTTCTTTGTGGAAAGCCTGAGACACTATCTGAAGTACATCAATGTTTTAATTGTCTTCTTATTGATCTTAGAACTGTAGATAGGGAATATTCCAACTATAAAACTTTAACTAAGTTTCTGGAATGTCTTCCTGAATCTTGGGACACCTTTTCCATGTGTCTTAAGATGTCTAGTGACATGTATTCTCTTTCTCTCTCTACTCTTTACGGGATTCTGCTTAATCATGAGCAATCTCGTCAGCTGAAAAGGAATCTAGTCAAAGATTCCAGAGAAATGAAAAGCTCGCTGTTAGCTTTAATCTCTAAAGATTCTTCAGCTGAAACCCCTTCTTCTACTTTTTCTTCATCTCTTCCTTCTGTTGTAATTACAGAGTTAGACTCTACTAACTCTGAGGATATACCATAATCTAATCTTGCAGATTTTGATGAATCTCTGGCGCTTTTGACTAAATCTTTTAGAAGATTCTCCTGCAAGAGCAACTTCTGCAAATCTCCTTCGCTGACCATTAAGGAAAAGCCAAAGTCTGATAAGATATACAAGGATTCAGCAATCTGCTACAGTTGTCACCGCACTGGACATTTTGCAGGTGAATCCAGATCAAAGAAAACTGCGACGTCATCTTCCAAATCCCCATCCTCATTCAGGTGCAGGGATGACAAATACCTAAAGCTGAAGGAGAAGTATAAGAAGATGAAGAATCACCAGCGAAAGGCTAAGGGTCTTATTGCTGAAGAGCATGATCGGGCTGATTAATTTGATGAATCATCATCTGATGAGAAAGATACAACCTATCTTTGCTTGGTGGCCAAGGATGTCAAAGAAGAAGCTTCAGAGACATCTACTTCAACTGAACCATCAACCTTTTCTCCTGCTCAGGTATGTATCCTGAATGAACCCTCTTCTTCTTCTTCTTCTTCTTCTTCTTCTTCTTCTTCTTCTTCTTCTTCTTCTTCTTCTTCTTCTTCTTCTTCTTCTTCTTCTTCTTCTTNTTCTTCTTCTTCTTCTTCTTCTTCTTCTTCTTCTTCTTCTTCTTCTTCTTCTTCTTCTTCTTCTTCTTCTTCTTCTTCTTCTTCTTCTTCTAGCCTTTCGGCACTAGACACATTGACGGTGGATCTTTATAATGCTCTCAATGGCAAATCAAAACAGAAATGGTTAATCTTGATCTTCAAGAATAGTTGAAGATTTGTCATTCTAAGATTAAGGAGCTAACTCAAGTTGAAGAAAACCTAATGGATCATGTCATTGTAAACGAAGTCATCACTGTTGAACGCAAAAAGGTTGTTGGTGAGCATGAGCGAGCAATCGCTGAACTCAAGGCTGAAAAGGCTACCATTGAAGGGTGGTGCAAAGCCTCTATAAAGCCTCTAAGATCATCAACGCTTAGATCCCGGCTAAGATAACGACTGGTATAGGATTTTCCTATGATCAGGAAGAACGTGTCACTAACAAGTTCATGCTTAAGTTTGGTACCTTTGTCTCTTCCATTCCTGACACTTCTTTCTCTCAGTTCTCTTTTACCGAGAGTCATTTTGATGGAACTCCTTCGAGTTCATGTTGCAAAGGTAAATCCATTGTCACAGCACCTCTTCTTAAGAAGTCTAACAAGTCTAATAGATCTAGATCTATTTCTCCAGCTTGTAAAACTTCTTCTTCAAGGACTAAGAAATCTGAATCCTCTAAGAAGTCTAAGTCTCAGCTCAAGGTGAATGCTTCACCTAAGGACTCCAAAGCCTCAAAGGTTCCTCCAAGAACTAAGGAGAAGGGAATCCTTAGAGCTGGTCCCTATTCTAATCTAGTACTTCTTGGCCCTAAAGCTACCTTTAGCTATAGGAAGTGTAAACACTGTAGTGAAAACACACACATTGCCAGCAAGTGCCCTTCTACCGCCACGGCTGGTCCACCAGCTAAGGGCAAGAAAGTAGCTAAGGCTGAGAAATCAACCAAGGCGAAATCCTCCACTAAGGCTGCAAAAGCATCCAAAGTGAAGCAATCCACTGGAGCCCTTCCTCAGGCTCAGTGAAGACAACAACTACTTTTAAGTCTTCAGCATCGGATGTTCTAACTCCAACCGCTGAAGCCTCTTCATCAGAATCAGTGAAGACTTCCACTGACTCTATCTTACTAGTGTCAGAGGCTGTTTTCCACTAAAACTTCTTCAGATTTAGTGATGCTGTCTACTGACGCTGATTCTTCAGCATCAGTGGATGATGCCTCTAACAATGCTAGACCCCATTAATTGGGTACCAATAGCAGTTTTAAAATGTTCCCTTGTGTAGAGTCAAAGGCATATGGTATCTCGATAGTGGATGCTCAAGGCATATGACTGGAGACAAATCCCTACTAATAAATTATAAGGAAGAAAGAGAACCTTCCGTGACCTTTGGAGGAAACGGAAAAGGATATACCATAGGTTTTGGTATACTAACCAATGGTGCAACCACATTCAAGAGAGTTGCATATGTTGAAGGACTGAAGCACAACCTTCTAAGCATCAGTCAACTGTGTGATAAAGACTACACAGTAAAATTCTCGAAGAATTCATGTTGCGTCTTTGACAAAGATGATAAGGTTGCCTTGACCATTTCTCGCCTAGAGAATGTATATATCATCAATATGAGTTCTACTACCATTGAGAATAGTTGTTTCTTGTCTAAAGCCTCGTCAGACATCAACTGGCTATGGCATAAACGACTCTCTCATCTTAACTTCAAGACACTTAGTGAGCTGTCTAGAAATGATCTTGTCACTGGTCTTCCTCAACACTCCTTTGCAAATGAATCTCTTTGCTCAGCATGTGAAAAAGGAAAACACATAAGAGCTAACTTTAAGTCAAAGAAAATCTTTTTAGTGATTACGCCTCTTCAGCTACTATACATGGATCTCTTTGGTCCAGTCAACGTGCAATCCATTGCTGGAAATAAATTTACACTTGTCATTGTTGATGAGTACTCCAGATACACTTGGGTCTTCTTTCTTAGATCTAAAGATGAAGCACCTAAAGATATCATTTCGTTCATCAAGAAAAGAGAAGTACTCAACAACATCAAAGTACGATCTTTTAGAAGTGACCATAGTACTGAATTCAAAAAACAGTACTATGGATAATTTCTTTGAGAACAAGGGAATTTCTCACAACTTTTCTTCAGTGAGAACTCCTCAGCAAAATGGGGTCGCTGAAAGGAGAAATCGAACAATCATAGAGGCTGCTCGATCAATGCTCAGCGAATCCCATCTCCCTACTCAATTTTGGGTTAAAACTGTCAACACCGCTTGTTTCACTCAAAATTGGTCATTAATCGTAAGGAGATTCAAGAAGACAACTTATGCACTATTTCATGGAAGAAAGCCTTCTATAAGCTTTCTATACATTTTTGGTTGCACTCGTTATATTCTTAACAACCGTGACCAACTTGGAAAGTTTGATCCCAAAGCTGATGAAGGAATGTTTCTTGGATATTCTTCAGTATCCAAAGCCTTCAGAGAATTCAACAAACGAAGACAGACGATAGAAGAAACTATCCATGTCACTTTTGACGAATCTTAGTCAGTTAATTCAAAACCCATCTTAAATGATGATGATGAATTAGAAACCTGCATGTTCTCTCACTATGGACAACCTGAAGCTTCCTACAGTGCTCCTCTCAACACTGAAACCCCTGAAGCAGAAGACTATCCATTTATCATTCCACTTACAGCTAGTCACTCCAATGTATCTTCTTTAGAGATCGTTGCCGTGCCCATTAGCTGTATTCCTTCTTCTACTACAAACACTGGTCAATCAATGAATGAAATGCCTTCAGCATATGAACCTATTTCAGTCGCTGAATCTGAGGTTCCTTTAGCAATTATTCCTATTGCTAAAGACAATGCAGCCGAAGCCTCATCTTCTGTTCCTGAACTTACATTCTCAGATGATATTCCTCTACGGCTCAACGATGGACTATAGACCATTGAATTCATCAAATATTTGGTGATCCAGATGCATGTATCAAGACTCGTCATGGTCTAAGTAATATCTATCTCTTTGTCAACTTTCTTTCCTTAGTTGAACCCAAGAAAATCAATGATGCTATCTCAGACCCTAGTTGGGTCCTTGCCATGCAAGAGGAGCTCATTGAGTTTGATAGGAACAAAGTCTGGTATCTTATCCCATGTCCTTCTGACAAAAAAGTAATAGACACTAAATGGGTCTATCGCAACAAGTTGGATGAGGAAGGTGTGGTAACCCGCAACAAGGCTCGACTTTGTGCTCAGGGTTATAGACAAGAAGAAGGGATCGACTATGACGAAACCTTCGCACCAGTGGCTAGACTCGAAGAAATTCGACTCTTCCTAGCCTCTGCTGCCCATAGAGACTTCAAAGTCTACCAAATGGATGTAAAGAGCGCTTTCCTAAATGGAAAACTTCAAGAGGAAGTTTATGTTGAACAACCTCCAGGGTTTCTTAACCCTAAGTATCCAAACCATGTCTATCATTTGGATAAGTGGTTTGGATAAGGCTCTTTATTGGTTAAAACAGGCTTCTCATGCCTGGTATGATACCTTTTTCTCATTTCTCATCTCTGAGAAATTTGTTCGTAGAAAGATTGACCAGACCTAATTTATTAGGAAAGTTAAAGGTCACATCATTCTAGTCCAAATTTATGTCGATGATATTATATTTGGTTCCACTAATCCCTTTTTATGTTTTTGGTTCGCTGATCGCATGAAGAAAGAATATCAGATGAGCATGATGGGAGAACTAACCGAACTAACTTTCTTTTTAGGTCTCCAGATCAAACAGTCAGATAAAGGTATATTTATCAGTCAAAGTAAGTATGTTTGTGACATGCTGAAGAAATTTGATTTATCAAATAGTTCATCTATGAATACTCCAATGGCTCTTCCACTGTCTCTCAACAAGGATCCAAATGGAAATCCTGTAACGTAACAGTTTATAGAGGAATGATCAGCTCTCTGCTGTATCTCACAGCTAGTCGACCAGATATCATGCATTCTTCTTGCTTGTGTGCACGATATCAATCTGAATCTAAGGAATCCCATCTGATTGCTGTAAAACGCATCTTCAAATATCTAAAGGGAACTCCTAACTTGGGTCTTTGGTACCCTAAGGGTTTAGGTTTTGACCTAATAGGTTATTCGGATAGTGATTTTGTAGGTTGCAAAATTGATAAGAAAAGCACCATTGGAGGCTGTCAGCTTTTAGGTGGAAAGTTGGTGAGCTGGACAAGTAAGAAGCAAAACTCAGTGTCCACATCAACTGCTGAAGTTGAATATGTAGCCACTGGTAGTTGCTGTGCCCAAATTCTTTGGATGAAAAACCAGCTGATGGACTATGATCTTCAATTTTGAAAAGTTCATATCTATTGTGATAGCACTAGTGCTATTGCAATTGCAAATAATCTTGTACTTCACTCCAAGACCAAACATATAGAGATCCGATATCATTTTATCAGAGATCATGTTATGAATGGTGACATTGAGCTTGACTTTATTCCAACTGATTATCAGCTCGCTAACCTTTTTACAAAGCCTTTTGACGAGACAAGATTTATCATCTTGATCAGTGAACTGGGTATGCTAAATGCTGAAAAATAAATTTTCAACTTTTACCATCTATTAGTAAGTGAAATGATTCTGTGTTCTATCTCTGTCACTGAACTCTTGAGTAAATGTATCTATTCTCTCTAAGGTTTCTTACTTATTCCTTTTCTTAAAAACTTAAAACTATCACTGAAGCTTTCCTTCTTCAGTGATGAAAATGTTTAAAAAGTTTGTTTCAGTGATTCCTTCATCACTGAACATTTATATAAGTATATCTCTTTTATACTTATCTTTTCTTAAAAATCTAAATGATCACTGAATCTTTCCTATTCAATGATATAAATGTTTTTAAATGCCAGGATTAGTGATCTTCCTATCACTGACACTAAAGTCTTAAAACTATCACTGAAGCCTTTCTCTCTTCAGTGATTAAAATGTTTTAAAAGGTCTTTTCAGTGTATCTTTAAACACTAAATGACTCTTCGTTTTCTTAAAAAAACCTTTTCGTTTTTTAAAAGAAATAGTTAATGAACCGTCTTTATGACGACATTCCCTATTTACTATGCGCAACGCTTTGAGATGCGCAAAGAGGTACTGTCATACGCTACCTCATTTAATGCCATCCGATCATGGAAGAGAACATGAAATCTTTTTCATCACGGCCCCTTTTCTCAACTGTCATTTTTCTCTCTCCTATCCACTCTCTCTACTTCGACCTATAAATATGAGACTTCTCTCTCACTTTTCTCTTTACACTCTCAAAAATCAAAGACGAACCTCTGTCGATTTGCAAAGCAAGAAGCTCTTCAAAAATTTCTTCTAAGACCTTTCTCTCTTCAAACAACTAAGGTCAATACATTTCTTTTCTTGTTCTTTTATTCTTATGAGAAATGTGTTTAATATTTTTAAGAACTTCGTTCTCTTAAAACATTAAACATTAATGATTATAAACTCAACCTTCTTCTTGGTTGTAATCACATTTTTTCAAACACACTCTACTTGAAAAACCCTAACCTTCTTCAAGGATTTTTGAAAAGAAGTTTTTTCTTGTTTCAAAAACTTATCTATACACAAATCTTGGTTATCTAACAACTGTTTTATTTCTTTTCTCTCACTAAAAACAGATGGATGCCAAGAATGTAGGATTCACCATTGATGAAGTGTCTTTCAAGGACAACAATCATATTGCCTTGTTAGACATCCCTTCGAACAAGGCTTTCTACAAGGAAGTGACCAACTTCCTTAAATAGTCGTTGCTTGCCTTTGCCCTTAACCATGAGCCTGTCACGGTTAAGGAGGCTCTCCAGCAGTTCTGGTTCACTGCTGAGGTGGTGGATGTTGAAGACAAGAATGGCCGCCAAGTTGAGCAGGTCAACTTCACATTCGACCGCATGACCGTGAAATTTGGCATCAATACCGTGAGGACTGCTCTTTGCCTCCTTAAGGGACCCCTTTGACAGCGAGCCCACAACTGTCGATATCATCTAATATCTCGATGCCATTGGCTATCAATGGCCAATGAAGAAGGACTCAAATGCTCCCATGAAGTTCTTATCGAAGATTGAGAAAAATAGGATGTCAGTGATCTAGCAATACCTGTTTTCTCACTTCATCCAGTCCATGGGTGGAAAGATTGGAGGACAAGACCAAGCCTCCAGAGTTGCCTTGACGATTGGTGTTTCTGCGATTCAGCGTCGCAATATAAATTATGCTGCAGTCATTTTAGATGACCTGGTGCAAAAGCTGAACAAGCACTAGCGAGACAAGCTGGTACCATACACCAGGTTCCTCTCCATGGTTCTTGCAAAAATCTTTGTAGAGAAATATTCCAAGGAAGGTAACCTCCAGGTGTGTAGGCTTGGATCCAAGATTCTAGATCACAAGATGAGGGATGGAGACATTGCACTCTCTTCTCTTGTGTCGTTCTCTCCCTCCTCTCCTCAGGTGGTCAAGACAAGGGAAACCCCCCCACCTCTACCCAGCCACCAAAACCTCGTTCAAACGTCTTTCACAACCAACTCTTGGTTCTCCTCAGAGAGCCAAGAAGGCCAAAAAGTGGATAGCCACATCTCTGGTTGAGACCTCTCAACAAGTTTCACCTATTAAAACTAGCCTTAACCCCGAGGCACTTTCAGCTAACCTCCCCAGCTCTTTAGTGGTCTCTCAAATCACTGTCGTATCAGTGGCACCTCCCCCAACTGCCTCAGTGACCCAAATCACTGAAGGTGTGAATTTCAGCTCCTTCACCGCTAAACACCCATATCTTTTCCAACCGTTTTTTCTTTTCCTTCTTCTTTGGTCTCTACACGTGTTGATGACTTATCAACGAATGTCCTTCCTGATGATGAAACACACACCACTGGACCTGAGGTTGCTCTTTTCGAGGCTCCTCAGCATACAAATGCCCATCCTCTTGAGGACATCTTTAAGCAAGCCAGTGAAAATCCTTTGGATATCACTGATGGCCCCTCAAGTATTCCATCTTCCTATCCTTTCAGTTCTTCTAACCTTGTGCTTGTTTATGCTCACTCTTCATCTCTTAAAGGTCCTTCTTCTGCGCCCTAGTCTATGGACGTAGAAGAGAAGGAAGAAGATGGGGAAGAGAAGGAAGAAGACGTCGAAGATGACGAGGATTATGACATGGCGTCTGATGTCAAGCTTCTTCTCCTAGCCGTCGATACAGTCTTCTACAAGATGACTGAAGTTCATCGAGAGATGCCTCGCAAGGCAGATCTTGATGTGGACCTCTCAGCTGTCAAAGCTGATGTTCAAGAAGTAAGAAGTTAGCTCTTGACTCTTCAAGAGGCTGTTCGAGCCAACGCTGACGCCATCGTTGTTCTCTCCAGCAAGGCAAATGACGCTCAGGCTCAATCTCTTCAGTAGATGGAATTTCTTCAGCAGATCTTGGATGTTATCCGTCAACCAGCTCCAGTGATCCCGCCGTCCTCCTCTGCTGATGATCGCGCTCAGCTCTATGAGACGTGTGAAGGAACGACAACTCTAGCCAACGCTCTGTCGTGGCTAGAGGATATGATGGTTTTCCAGCATCAGCGCGTGGATGAACTCTTTGGCTTATACTCTCAAGACTTAGCTAGAGAGGGGGGGTGAGGTCCAACGCTGCTGGAACATCTACTGCTCCAACAATGCTTGAAGCTGAAGCTCTTAGATCTGAAGCTGAGGTTGCCCAAGCAATACCAACCTCTGGTGAAGCTGTTATAACCGAGGAAGTTGATGCCATCCCTAGGGATGATCTTTCCATCACCTCTACACCTGTTGCTGGTGATGATGATGATGAAGATGAAGAGGATGATGATGAAGATGACGAACCTGACCATCCAGACCCCGACAGTGACTTAGATGGTGATGATGATGATGATGACGATGATGAAGATGACTTCACCACCCAGTATCAAAAACCAACAACCGCCACCAAGGGAGTTGCCCTCAGGGATTTTGCATCCTAGGGGGAGCAAAGGGAAGAAGAGTCTGCTCCATCAATGAACCAGGACCCTAAGTCAAAAGGCAAAGGCGTCGCCGAAAAAGGGAACCTAAAGGTATTGTTTTACATTTCTCAACCCTGATTTGAAGACTCTACCTCTCAGGTAGTAGTCACTTCACTCTATCAGCTTCAGATTCCATCTACTACCTGCGGTCGACTGGAGTGGGTCCCTGAAAACCCTATTTCCAGTGCTCCTACCGACCAGCAGATGGTTCAGCTAAAGGAGTCACTTGACTAGACTAGAGTAAAGATTCATCTTCGTACCTCAAGTGGTGGTGAGTTTGACTTCCTTTCAGAAGATGAAAGACTCGAGGCGTTAATGGCTGAAGAAGAGCTAGAGCTTCAGAAGAAGCAAACTGAAGACAGCCTAAAGCTGGCCAAGTCACTAGCTGAAAAGATTCTCCCAAAGAGAAAGTCCAAAAAGAATGTGAACGCTGTCCAAGCCCAAGCTAAACTTCTTTCTCTTGCGGAAGCTGAGCACGAGAAAAACCTAAATCTAGCTGAGCGGGACAAGCGCTGGAGAGAAGCAAAGCTGAAGAAGAGAATTAGTCCCCACTCGATCAAGAGCATCAGCATTAGCGGACGATCCAAAGACGATGGAACTCTTGTCTCAATGCTCATTACCAGGGACAATCTCGACGCCATCACCGAGTACCCTTCCTACCTTAGCCACTATGGATATAATGAATGGCTAGAGATTAGGCAACCAATTCAGCGATCCAAGTCAAGACGTAAGCCAATTATCGAAGACATCATCAATGATCTCATCAAAAGGATGTCCAGGTATGTCGTAGTCCCTGACAGGCCCTCTCTGAAGAAAGGTGGAAGGAAGAAAAGACTCCCTAGTCCTAATGATGGACCATCCCTGAGGAACGAACATGAAACAAAGTTCTCCTTAGATGAAGTCCTGATGGAACACGAGAGTATAGAAAATTCTATGCTGAATCTTGATTTACCAAAGAAGGGTCCTTATATACCCAACGGTGTACACTTCAAACCTGAGTTAGGAGTTATATTCCTTGACTATGAAGGTGAAGTAAGATTTCAGAGAATGTCTGAGCTACATCTATTGTAACACCCCCATATCCATACATTGCATATAACACATATTTTATACATAGAATACATGTTTTCCCCACATAGGTCCTTGATACAAGAGTCTATAATGTAAATTACATAACTCAAAATTTCCAAAAGTATATGCTCTTGTATTCTAGTATTTATATTCTAAAACAAGACTAGTCAAGATCTTCACACAGCTAAGCATGTAGGGAAGTAATTCACATAATGCTATTTCCCTTAATCACATTACCTGCACAAATATTTTTGAAAACACAAATGAGGGTTAGACAAGAATGTCTAGTAAGGTTCCCTTTTATGTAAGACAGGGTGAAGATCACCAAAACATTTATTTCAATAATCCATCTCGTAGAGCAATGACTAAAAATCACATTCTGACTTGGTCCATCGAGCTTCTGGTTCCAAACTCTACTCAGAATATATTTCAATAAACAAGGCCAGAGCCCCTCTGGTCCTTCTACCAGAGCTTTTACTCCTTCGTCCAGAGCCTCTGGTTATACTACCCAGAGCCTCTGGCTCATATATTATTCTTAAGTTTAAGCTTCCAATCAATAAGATATCCTTTTTCATAAAAAGAATAGTGATGCAGAGTTCTTACTCGACCAGAGCCTCTGGTTGTACTAACCAGAGCTTCTGGTTCAAAAGTTATGATTAACCAGAGCCTCTGGTTCAACGTGCGAGTCGACTAGAGCCCCTGTGGTCTGACTTTTATAGAAAATACTAAGTATAAAATTCTTTTTCTTTAAACCTCTTTAATATATATCAAGAACTCTCTGGTTCGATAGAGAGGACCAACCAGAGTTCTTCTGGTTCCTCATAAAAATGAACATTCTGTTCCAAATGCTTTTAACCAAAATTAATGACCATACGTCATATTTTCCCATAACCATAACATCAATACTAATATTTCCAATAAGAACAACATCTCTGATTCCTCAAATCACCATGAAGAGAGAACTCCAATATGTTGTAATCTTTTTAGATATAATAGCAAGAGTTATACCATGCATACACACACAACGGCCATCCTTATTACATCCATAAATCCCCTATTTATAACAATAGCTATCCAACGCACACAACGACCATCCTTATTTCCCCTGAAATTCATATGAACTATTTCATCCAATGATAGGCTGCAGACCTTTCTGTCAGAGTGAACCTCTTTCATAGTTTTATCCAAACCATATTCTCAACACAAGTTTATATTCAAACCGTTCAAATCATAAGAACACTTTGTTGTAGATCAAATTGCTTAACTTATCTGGTTCTTCCCAAACATGGCATGATTTTAAAACTCTTTCTAAAGAACAGTTTCTATTTATTCTTTCCAAAACAGGTTCTAATCTTTGAACCATAAAACATTTCTTTCAAAACTGTTTAAAAACAGTGTTTACCAGATTCTTTCTAAATCTCAATTATATATAAATATTGTAGGTTTGAACAACACATTATAAACTTACGATTATAATAAAAGGATAATAAAACTCACAGTTTATAATCGACGGTGGTTTAAAACTCACCTTGAAACCACAGATTCTGCAGGTTTTAATCACACAAGCCTTTCTTTCAACCGCACCAGGATTCTTTCTTAAGAATACTCTACCGCCTTTACTCTGTTTCTTTCTAAAAGTAAAAATAGAAAGGATTTTCTAATGATTTTATCTTATCTCTTTCTTTTGTACTCAAAATCAACGCGGTGAAAGCTTTTATCCAATAAAACCATTTTGGGCGGTGGAAAGATAATGTTTTATAATCAATCTTTCTTAACCATGAAGATTTGAATTATTTAATAATATTCCMACATATTATATTTATCATATAACCGCCTATAAAATTTTCCACATATGCATGCATAATATCAAATTACCACACACATGTGCACATAATTCATGGATTTATATTTAAGATAACATGCATGCTATCACGTAATTCACATAATAAACACATAAAGTTACCTTGACTAGGTTTGTAGAAAACCCGGTGATAACATTCTCTCCTCCTTAAAAGAATTCTGTCCCGGAATTCATTCAAATAACCAAGGATATCGGGTTCTCATGTCAGATTCTAGTTCCCAAGTTGCTTCTGAACCCTTGTGAAAATTCCACTGTACCTTTACCAAACTAATCTCTTTATTTCTTAAGACCTTGGTCTTTCTATCAGTTATTGCCTTTGGTGTTTCGATGAAATTCAACTTTTCATCAAGTTTGATCTCCGGAAGTGGTATTGCTAGATTCGGGTTTGCCAAACACTTACGCAGATTTGATACATGAAACGTACGGTGGATCTGACTGAATTTTTCTGGTAGTTCCAATTGATAGGCTACCGGCCCAACCCATTTGCAGAGTCTGAAGGGTCCAATATACCTTGGACTGAGCTTTCCTTTTTTTCCCAAATCTCATAACACCCTTCCATGGAGATACCTTCAACATTACAAAGTCATCTATGTTGAACTCAATCGGTTTTCTCATTTTGTCAGCATAACTTTTCTGTCAATCTTGGGCAATCATAACTCTTGCTCGAATATGTTCAATCTTTTCGGATGTTGTTTGCACAATTTCTGGCCCGGTTAACTGTTTTTCCCCTACCTCATTCCAACACAATGGTGTTCGACATTTTCTGTCATACAAGACCTCATAAGGTGCTGCTTGAATGCTGGAGTGATAACTGTTATTGTAGGCAAATTCTATCAATGGTAAATGTGCATCCCATGATCCCCCAAAGTCTATGACACAAGTTCTTAACATGTCCTCAAGAGTCTAGATGGTTTTTTCACTTTGTCCATCCATTTGTGGGTGATAAGTTGTACTCAATATGATTTGAGATCCCAAAGCTCTTTGTAGACTTTCCAGAATTTGGAAGTAAAACGACTGTCTCGTTCAGAAATAATGGATAATGGAGCACCATGTCTAATCACAATTTCCTTAATGTATAATTGAGCCAATCTTTCCAATGAATAAGTTTCTTTCGTTGGTAGGATATATGCAGATTTTGATAGACGGTCCATTATTACCCATATTGCATTATAACCTTTTGATGTTCGGAGTAATTTCATAATAAAGTCCATTGTAATGTGATCCCATTTCCATACTTGTATCTCTAATGATTGCAGGTTTCCATAGGGTCTTGATGTTCAATTTTGACTTGTAAACAAGTTAAACATTGTTCCGCATAGGCCGCTATATCTTTCTTTAATCCCGGCCACCAATAACATACTTTCAAATCTTTGTACATTTTGTTGGTACCTGGATGGATTGAATAACGAGACTTGTGACTTTCATTCAGGACGGTTTCTCATGCATTACCATAGCTTGGTACCCACATTCGGCCTTGGAAGCATAAAATTCCTTCGTTGTTGGTTTCCATGGTAGAAATCATTTTTTCCCACTTTTTAAGATTTCTGGTTCTCTTCTTTAACAACTTCTTTTTGGGTCTTCAAAATTGCTTGGTGAAGGTCTGGAGTTAAGCAAATTTTTATTACTCTGATGGTACGACTTCTTTCTTTTCGGCTTAGAGCATCAGCCACTACGTTTGCTTTTCCAGGATGGTAGAGAATCTCACAATCATAGTCGTTAACAAGTTCAATCCATCGTCTCTGCCTCATATTCAGATCCCTCTAGTTGAACAAATGCTGTAAGCTTTTATGATCTGTAAAGATTTGACATTTAGTTCCTAAAAGATAGTGCATCCATATCTTTAGTGCAAAAACGACGGCTGCTAATTCCATGTCATGGGTAGGATATTGTTTTTCATGATCCTTTAGTTGGCGAGATGCATAAGATATGACTTTTCCCTCTGCATCAATACACAACCTAATCCCAACTTTGATGCTTCGCTGTACACTATGAAGTCTTTTGTTCCATCGGGCAGAGATAAAATTGGAGCACTGCAGAGATGATCCTTTAATAACTGAAACGCTTTCTGTTGCTCTGTCTCCCATTGAAACTTGAAATTCTTCCGGGTTAACTTGGTTAATGGCACAACTATCTTTGAAAATTTTTGTATGAACTTACGGTAATATCCTGCCAATCCCAAAAAGCTTCGGATTTCAGATGGGGATTTTGGTGCTTCCCATTTTGCAATCGCTTCAATTTTTGCTAGATCTACTTGTATCCCTTTTTCTGATTTTACGTGCCCCAAAAACTGAACTTCTCGTAACCAGAACTCACATTTTGACAGCTTAGCATATAATCTTTCTTTCTTTAAGAGACTCAAGACCAAACGGAGGTGCTCTGCATGTTCTTCCTCTGTCTTTGAATAAATCAGAATGTCGTCGATAAACACAATCACAAACTTATTAATATATTCTCGACATACTCTGTTCATTAAGTCCATGAATGCTGCAGGTGCATTGGTTAATCCAAAAGGCATAACAAAAAATTCATGATGCCCGTACCTTGTCCTGAAAGCAGTCTTAGGAATGTCTTCATTTCTTACCTTAATTGATGGTATCTAGATCGTAGATCAATCTTGGAAAAGTAGCTTGCTCCTACTAACTGATCAAACAGATCATTTATCCTGGGTAATGGATATTTATTTGATTGTTAATTTGTTGAGTTCTCGGTAATCTATGCACATTCACTTAGATCCATCTTTCTTCTTGACAAACAGAACTAGGGCTCCCCAAGGTGATGTACTTGGTCTAATAAAGCCTTTATCAAGTAGATCTTCTAATTGCATGACCAACTCTTTTAGCTCTGGTGGGGCTAATCTGTATGGTGCTTTGGCTACAAGCAATGCCCCGGGTAAGAGGTCAATTCTGAATTCTATATTTCTATCTGGTGGAAGTCCAGACAAATCCTCCAGGAATACCTCTGGAAAATCACTGACCACTGGAATCAATCTTTGTTCTTCTTTTTCCTTTTTGGCATTGATTACATAGGCCAAAATTCCTTGACACCCCTTCTGCATGCATCTTCTAGTTTTCATTATTGATACAAACAGGTGCAATGACTCTGATGATCACCAAAAATGACAATTGTTCCTCTGTCTGGCAATACTATTCTAATTATCTTCTTATCACAAACAATGCTGGCATGGTTTTCGGCCAACCAGTCCATTCCCACCACTATATCAAAATCTTTCATAGGCATGGGAAATAGTCTGATGGGTAGCTTACATTCCTCGACCACAATGGTGCAGTCTTTAAACACATAATCCACATATACTTGACCGTTAGCAGTATCAACTACTAACTTATCATCAAGTGGCATAGATTTCATACGAGCACATAAAGCAAATGATAGGGATAGAAACGAGAAATTTGCACCCGAGTCAAATAACACTTTAGCATGTATGGAGTTTACGAAAAATGTACCTGTCACTACATCGGGTGTAGTTTCTGCTTCGTGTTTGGTCATTTGAAAAGATCGACCCAGTGCCCCACCCGATCCTCTGCCCATACTTGGTCTCCCACAGCCGGTTGAAGTATTACTTCCCATTGTGAGCCGTGGAGCTTTCAATTGTGGGCAATTATTCTTGAAATGATCTGGGGAATTACAATGAAAACATTTTATGTTTTGTCGACATAAATTTGAAGTATGCCCCATCTCACCACAATTAAAACACTTTATGGGTTCTTCTCGACATTCCCCTCGGTGATACTCTCGACACCGGGGACAGGCTCTTTCTATCGGTCTCTGTATTACTCTATTATTAAGCTTGGTAGTTTTTGATCCTCGATAACTAGCCAAAGGTCCTTCCCATTTTCGTTTCTCCATTTGCTTCCCTTCTTCACTTCTATTCTTGTTTCTCTCGGTGATCTCTGTTGCATCTACTGCCATTGGAAAGGTGGCAGGATTCATTGCTATAACAAATTCTCTGATGGATGTTTTTAGGCCCCAAATGTATCGTTCTACTTTTCTAGCCTTTTGTTGAGATGTAATGCTCAACAAACCTTGAATATTCTATGAATTACTCCGTGTATTCTCTGACTGACCCAGAGCTTTGTTCCAATTTTAAAAAGTCCTATTCCATTTGCCGGACCGCTGTTTAGGATAGAATTGTTCTTTGAATCTATTCACAAACACTGCCCATGTCATAGTTTGTAGAATATCTGTTTTGGCCAATGATTCCACCTCCCACCAAAACAAGGCATTTGACTTTAAGACCGAAACAGCAAATCTGACTTTATCTGATTCTGCACATCGAATAGTGTTGAATACAGACTCTATCTCTTTGATCCAACACATGGCTTAAACTGGATCTCTGTCTCCCGAGAAAGTTGGTGGCTTGCAAGTTAAGAACATCTTTATATCTCCTTTTCGATTATTGATAACTGGAATTGTTGGATTAATTTCAACTCTGCAAGGCTTGATTCAGGCAGGAATTCCCATAATGGAAGTCAAGGTTTCCCTTTGCTTTCCCATTTCTTCAGCAAGCATGTCTCTGGTCACGTATTCTGGTTGTGGCATATGCTCTTGATTCATGTTTTCAGAGTTAGATTCTGCTTGATCTGTATTGTTTTCTTGTTGACTAGCTCTGCCTCCGGTCTGCCCTCTGCCTTTGCCCCTTCCTCTACTTCTGCCTCTGCCCTCAGAGGTACCAATAGGAGCAAAATTAGAAGAATCTTCCTCTTCATTAGCGGGGTTGGTGCGGGTGATCCTTTATGACCTTCTAGATCTGCTTGTCATCTGTCGATTTCAAAATTTAATAAACATATTTTCACATTTCCAAATATAATAAAGTTTCCAAGTTCAGTTATGTACTTGTAGATTCAAAATTACATTGGCCAGATGTAATCCGAGAATACCTTCCACACTGATCTCTTAACTTATCATATTTATTCCAAAGGTGCTAACTATGTCTGAGACCTTAATATGCAATGAAACATTTTAAGTCTACGCATCATACATGTGAATACCTAAATCTCTTAAACTCCAGCTCTGATACCATCTCTGTAACACCCCCATATCCATACATTGCATATAACACATATTTCATACATAGAATACATGTTTTCCCCACATAGGTCCTTGATACAAGAGTCTATAATGTAAATTACATAACTCAAAATTTCCAAAAGTACATGCTCTTGTATTCTAGTATTTATATTCTAAAACAAGACTAGTCAAGA
>NC_037544.1:27894825-27899285 GCF_001531365.2 Cynara cardunculus var. scolymus | reverse complement strand
ACATATTATATTTATCATATAACCGCCTATAAAATTTTCTACATATGCATGCATAATTTCAAATTACCACACACATGGGCACATAATTCATGCATTTATATTTAAGATAACATGCATGCTATCACGTAATTCACATAATAAACACATAAAGTTACCTTGACTAGGTTTGCAGAAAACCCGGTTATAACATCTATGCCCAATGGGACATCTGATTTATCTAATTCTCTGGATAGATGATAGCTTGCAAGAAAAAGTCGTGGACCTAAAGATACGAAGAGAGTTCCTATGTCGAAAAACCTTGGTGAATATGTACATGGTTGCATAGATCTGAGCTTCCTAGACTAGTTTGTCTTTCTTTGTAATATTGTTCACATTTTCTTTTGTAAATCTATTTACTATATCCACTTTCAGTGATTAATCTTATAGTCTATAAGCATTTGACATGTATTGAACAAATTTTCCAATGAATATAATATAAGTATTTCTTGTACCTCACTAAAAAGATCCTTGAAGAAAGTAATAGGGACACAAGTCTATGAGTTCCAGTATTACTTTTTACATTCACTGATATTCTATAAGTCAGTGAATAAGCGTTCAGTTTCAGTTTCTATTCTTGTAACTTTTCTTAAATGTAACTTAAGAAAATTCTTCAAGTAAAGACTGACTCACTGAAAAAGATCCCAAAATAGTAAAAAGGGACATGTACTTTATATGTTAATTTTCCTTACTATTATTTGATAAGACAACCTTTTTTATGTTGTCTTGTCATCATCAAATAGGGGGAGATTGTTGATCCTCTCTCTCAATGATTTGATGATAATCCATCTTTCCTTATGCGAAGTATTTATGTTTCTGTTTTCACAGTTCCAGCGATCTTCACTGAATCTGTCCAGTGATCGTTGAAGAACTTGTATTATAAATCCAATCAGCAACAACGTTACTTCAAGAAGACAACACTCACACCGAAGAACCTTCAGCAAAAAGTCGAAGACTGAAATTAAAGATTGACTGGCAAGTACGTGATCTGAAGCGGTATTCAATGATTATAAGCCTGTTTATATATGTGTGAAGACTGCCCAAGCCTCAGTGAATGCTGAAGAGACCTTCAGGTTATTCCAACATTCAGCGATCAAAAGAAGCTTATTGAGCATGATTGTTGTTGTCTTGTCCTTATACACACAAAGAACAAACCCATACCCTTTCTAAAAGTTAGTACGGTACGGAGCCGACTAGTTGACCCTATTACCCACCAACTTTGTGAAAGGATGTCTGCTCATGAATAGGCTTTTGTACTATTCACTGTAGCAAAGGACAAGCGTTCCTCTTAAGGCTTGACACACGTTCTAACGCTACCATGATGCATTAAATGTGCATTTAATGCAACAGGTATAAATAGATGTGTATCATCTCCATGCAGAGATACCTAAAAAAATCGTACCTTGAGCTTTCTCACGCTTAAGTAAAAGAACACATATCTAAGAACAAATACGCTTATCTTCAAGAGCAAGTTAGAATCCCTTTTATTATATTCTAAACAAGTTCTCTCCTAGACAGAACTTACTTTCCTCTATTTCTTTAACATCAAATCTTTTCTTATTTGCTAAGACTAAGTGTGTAAACTTTAGATTGTTTAGATAGGTTTCTCTTACCTTATCTTTTCGCAAACAATCTTGTAAAATCTGTATTGATCTTCTTTTATCAATATATATTTTAAATTTGAAAATACTGTGTTTGTATTCATCCCCCCTTTCTACAAACTGTTATACACATCTTGTAGACCCTAAAGGGACCAACATACTGTAAAAAGATATTCAGTCAATGAATTGCTTGATATTAAGAAAAGAAAAATAAATTGTTCTCCTTGTCGATGGGATGAAACGTTTACATCTTTTGCTTCTTTTAAACCTCATCATATTATACATTATGCATTATCTGCTTTGAAGAAGAAAATCAATTTTAAAGAACATTGGTTTGTTACTTATAGTATACCAACAAAGACTAATTTGAAAGAACCCATTCTAAAATAGGTACCTAAACCCAATTGATTCACTATGCAGGTAAACCAGCATGTGTCGTTCCTAGACTCAGGATGTTCTAAGCACATGACTGGTAGAAAAGAGCTGTTAGCTAATTTTGTTGAATCTTTTGGAGGAACAGTAAGGTTCGGCAACGATTAATGCACGCCTATCATTGGATACGGTGATGTAATTTCTGGAAACTTAATGATTAAGAAAGTGTCGTATGTCGAAGGACTTGGACATAATCTTTTTAGTATAGGTCAATTTTGTGATAAAAATCTAGAAGTTTGTTTTAAAGCTAACCAATGCAGTATCCGTACTATTGATGGTAAGGAGCTACTAGCTGGAGTCAGAAGATCAAACCTCTATACAATTGACTTATCCAATACACAAGTGGATACTGAAGTCTACTTGATATCCAAGGCCTCTTTGCAGCAAAACTTGCTGTGGCATCGACGTCCTTCACATCTTAACTTCAAGAATTTGAACAAGTTGGTTTGTGAAAACTTGGTAAAAGGGACACCAGATCTAAAGTTTCATAAAGATCATGTTTGCAGCGCATATGAATTGAGTAAACTGAAGAAAGCATCACACAAGTCTAAAACACAATTCAACACCAAACGTCCTCTTCATCTACTTTATATAGATCTCTATGGTCCTATGAGAGTACAAAGTATTAATGGGAAGAAGTATGTGCTAGTCATTGTTGACTACTTTTCCAGATATACATGGATTCATTTTCTGAGGTCAAAAGACGAAGCAGCTGAGACAATTATTTCTTTCTTGAAGAATGTTCAAGTTAATCTACAGTTGTCAGTTCAGAAAATCGGAACTGATAACGGAACTGAATTCAAGAACAAGATTCTCGGCTCATTCTTAGTATCTCATGGTATCTTACATACCTTCTCAGCAGCAAAATGGTGTCGTTGAACACAAAAATAGAACTCTTGTGGAAGTGGCTCGTACACTTTTAACATGTTCAAAGCTTCCATTATTTCTTTGCGCTGAAGCAGTGGATACTGCATGTTTTACCCAAAACCAATCTCTAATTCATAAAAGGTTTGGTAAAACTCCCTATGAGATTATAAATAAAAGAATACCTAATAAAAGGTTGCAGGTTTTTCGTTCTAAATGATAGAGAGGACAGATGTAAGTTTGCTGCAAAGGCTGATGAAGCTGTATTCATAAGATACTCGAAAACATCTGCTGCATACAGGGTCTACAACAAAAGGACGAAAATTTTCAATGAGACGTTAACATATCATTTGAGGAAGTGATTGATTTGGCTTCTGAACAAAATGATTCAGGATCCGGTCTGATAATTAATACTTTGCGAAATGCAGATATTAATGAGTCTTCAGATTCTAAAATTTCTGATTTTGATTTGTTAGACCCCATAAGTATTATGCATGAAGTAATGAAGACAAACAAATGATGAAGAACCAGAAGACCGATGGAAGACTTAAAGGAAAATGACTAAGTCTGAAGAACAACCAGAGGGTCGATGAACGGACCAGAGATGCGATGGAAAGTGCATCTCCATAACCCCTCTGGATACTAACACTTGGAGTTTTCTTCACTAGTTCAACCAGAGGCAAGCAATGAAGATATGAAGATAAGGTTGAACGCATATCCCATGGAAGACAGCTAGAGAAAATCATTCAATAGCTGGATTCTACAAAGTTTATCTCGTTTTAATGTTTATCCTTGTTATAGATAAGCTTTATCTGTTAGTAGAAGATTAGCTAAATAGTCTCGCTAGATAGTTATCTTCTTATTAGCCTACTAGTATAAATAGGTGATTAGGCCTATTGTAATCAACGACGTTTTTACGTTTTTACATTATGATTGAATAAAGTGAAATCATTGGCACTCAAGATTGTTCTTTGAATGTTCATACATTGTTCTTGAGTGTTCATCATTTTGTTCATTAAAACACTATAATTTGGTTATTCTTAACTTGATTATTAGTGTTATTGAGAGATCTGGGATCAACAATTGGTATCAGAGCCAATTGATTGTTTTTCAATCAAACGATCATAAGATGGAGATGAGAGTAAAAGTCAACAAGTCAATCTTCAATATATGAACATAAGTTTTACAAATGAGCTCCTCTACACTATTACACAAAAGACAAAAGGCTTATATAGGGTCAAACTTGAACCCTCTAGTCAAAGTCAAACAAACTAATACAAAGTCAAACACGATGACTATTTTACAACAATTATAGACAATAATTTCTTTTCAAGACGAATACAATTTACACAAAAATTCAGTCCTAACATTCTCCCTCTTTGTATTCAGGCTTGAAAGAATTTATGCGCTTTGAATCTTGTTTGAACTTTGTCGCTTTAAGCACTTTATGACTTCTTCAAAAACTTCAAAACAATCTTCACTTTAAAACTTCAGATGATCTTTTGTTGAGAAAATCTTCTAACATTC
>NC_037544.1:27886109-27894355 GCF_001531365.2 Cynara cardunculus var. scolymus | reverse complement strand
CTTCCTTATAAGGAAGTGGGAGTCTTACTCCTACTAGTGACGCGTTTTAAAGCCGTGAGGGGTTGTGCTGACCAACCCAGAGCGGACAATATCACGTGGGCGGCTCCCTAGTGCAGTTACCGGTCCAACATTCCCAAAAACAAATTTCTTCAAATAAGTTCACAAACATTATAAGAAATCTCTGTCAGTAAACTTTTGAAACGATGATCTTCACATTCAAAAACTCTTAGACATTTTAGCACAGGAATGATCTTCTGTAATAATCTCCAGTCACACTTCTTTGAGTCCTTTTTCCGATTTTGATGTTAATCTCCCTTGATCTTTACAACATATTCCCCTTATATCGTTCAGAATTGAACATTTCATACATTATTACATACTCCCCCGTATGATGAAATGAGAATCAATACATCATACATCTGAATGAATGAAATCTTTAAGTGAAAGTCGTCAATTCATGAAATTGTAAGCAGATCTTTTCAAATCCACTTGTTTAATCTTTTCAGATTAAAGGGAATGGGAAGGTAACAACCAATTCCTACATATGAAATTGTTTTCAATCTTATAAAAAGATTGGCCTATGAGTATAACAGATATACTCAGTACAACGAACGTACCTCATATATGAGATTTTATGAGGTTCATCTCACCAGGTCTTCCATTTAATCACCGATATCTTATAAAAGTATATCTATGAATGTTTCAGAAAAATAACATATAATTTGCAAAATCTGTGTAGTGTAAGAAGACAAATCAACGTATGCTTCTTTTTAGGCTCAAAAAGATAAATCATGTGGACTACACAAATTTATCAGACTCAATTAGTGATCAAAAAGACTTGAAGGGGGGATATATATCCTTCTGTTTCAATATCAACTTTCTCCGAATGAGAAATTGATAGATTGTGAGTTGCGTGTCCCAAGTGTTATTGAAACACTTGTCTGTTGAGAGATAAATGAGTAGTTGGTGGGGTTGTGACAAGAATTGGTCTGCTTTCCCTTTTTCAATATTAGTCTTGAAAGAATTGAGAACTAATAGATTAGGTGGTATGCCCGGTACTTTGAAGTTTGGAACAAGATTTTTATAATCTTTTAATCCTGACACAACTCTTATCAATTCTTTTAGCTCACAACAACTACCCCTCTTTTTTTTTTCATTTTAAGCTCTGCACACAACCCTTTTTGAATTGAAGCTCACTCAGATATGGTTGTCCTCTTGGGTAGGTTTGTTGGTTCTGACATTCGATAGAGGTATTTCTGTTAAGCACTCAGTCCCTCCTAAAATTAGCACTGTATGCTCAAATGATCACAATCAATTGATCAAAAGTATTGTTGCAAATAAAGCACAATGATCAGATAAAAATTGATCAAGATATTTGGCTTTTAAACACAATCAAAGAAGGAGTGATACGCAAAATCAGATTATTCGGTATGCGAGAGAAATGAATGAAGATATGTAAGAACAAGTTTACAGAATCTGAATATTCAAAGAATTATAGAATGTATATCAATCAAAGTAAAAAAAATTAGAAAACAAACTTTGAATACTCACGAGCGTATTATCACCGAAAATGATTTTCATTTTAAGAGACGTGATAATAACAATTTCAAGAATAGTTGAAACAGGTATTAGAGTTATATTCGATGAGAAATTACACAAGTAAGATCTTAGGAAATACATGTTCAGAAGATGTACTCGTTTCCAAAAAAAAATAGTTCACTTTCCGAAAACATTTATTAAAAACATTCTAGAGACTCCCCCTAGAAAGTACATTTAAGTAATGTTTCAGTTCAACTCAAACAAATTTAAAAAAATGGAAACATTTTTAGCACGGAATCTAAACTGGGTGTTTAGAAACGACAATCGTTAAAGCACGGGTCCTGAACTGTGTTGTTTAGAAGCCTCAATTTGAACGGTATACAACTCCCCCTGAACTTGTGCATCATAAGCATGATGTTCTAATCAGCACAGTAATGACGTACATGCAAAACCAGATTTAAACAGATTTTGGTACCCAAACGAACTTGGGTCCTTCTTTGTTGTTATAACTTCCACACCATCTATTATTGTTAGATGATTTCTTTTTTGCGCTTTTAACCGGATGATTATTTATACAGTAAGATCCATACCAGTTATTTTGATCATACCTGTTATTACCTTTCTAGTTTTTCTAAAATATGTTGTCGTTAGTTCACCTGTTGTACTTCTTCCTATTCATAAAATCTGTTGTTTTGCATATGGAGCACATGATCCTTCTCTTGCTAAGATTTATCAAGTCAGTAGTAGATCTCAACAAACAAGGAAGATTATTGTTAGTAACGACAGACTTACGGGACGAAAGAGATTCAGATTTATTAACCCAAATGCTTTTAACTTTTGAATGAGTATTGGGTGATCCGATAACATACCCTTGATAGTACTGACTTGAAGAAAGAGAATAGTTCTTTGAAACAGTAGATTTAGGAGTGCTAGAATAACTGTTAGATTTGAAACAATCATAAAAGCTGGTTTTACACTGTGAAGGAGAACCAGTTGAGCTTTGAGCACAAGAAAAGTCTTTGACTTTCTTTAAAAGTTGGTCTCGTTCAACATCAACTAAATCATACTTCTCTTTGAGTTTAGTTTTCATTTTCTGTTTAGTTTCAAGTTCTGTCTTCAGATCAGACAATTTCTTTGAAGTATCCAGGAGTTTACATTCTAACTCCTTCTTCAGCTTCTCAAATTTCTTCTTCTGATTATCAAACTCTCTTCTCTCTTCATCTGAGCTGCTTTTTTCATTTTCAGAAGCGATGTCAAGCCACTTTTTCTTTCAGCAAGCTCTTTAGCTATAGCTGAATATTTCTTTGAAGTATTTCTCTTTTCAAGTGCAAATTGCTTCTTCTCTTCATCTAAAGCCTTCTACTTTAGAGTAATGTTGTCAGACAGTTTCTGAGTTTGGCTCAAACATTCTTCTGTGATGTCTTTCTTCTCTTTATCTATCTTGGCTCGTTCCAAGATGATCAGCTGCTCAAAATCCGAGATTTGCTTTAACAGCATTTTGGCATTCAGTTCGAGAGAGTTTATTTTATTTTCATAAGATACGCGTTCAGCATCAAACCGTTTCTCTATTTCAGAAGATATATTCTTCTCTTTCTCGAAAACTAATCTTTCAGTATTCAAACTCTGTTCAAATTCCAAAACTTTTCCTTTCTCTAAATTCAGTAACTTCCTTAACTCAAACAGATCACTCTCAGACTTATGAAATTTTTTAGTGAAATACTCAGTTTCAGTATTATTTCTTGGAGAGTTTCTTTCAGTTTGTAGTTCACTTCTAACCTCTTGAAGTTTATCACACAAATCCTTATTAGCTTTACTCCAAATTTTCAAATCATCATCATAATCTTTTCTCACAGAACTCAGAGTTTTCTCAAGCTTTTCAATCTTATGCATGAAGTCCTTTCCAACACTTTCACTTTTTTCTTTATGTTCCCGTTTTAAATCTTTAATAAATTCCACATTTGCATGATTTTCATGGAACATATTAATATATTTATCTGTATAGTTCTTTAAGCTTTTCTTCAACTCTGAAATCTTATCCATCAACTCTCTATTATCCTTCTCTAGCTATAGTTTTTGTTTGTATGAGTATTATTGTTGTATTCAAGTTTCTTCATATCTTACATGTTTTTGTAGTAGTATAGTTTTATTACTTTTTTAGTATAAATAGTATTTTCCTTTATAATTATCATTATCAAGTCATTAGCAGATTGTTATCAGATTTAGAGCTGTAATTCTCTCTCTCAATCAATAAAATTACATTTGGTGATCTATTCTTTCTATTCTTACATTCATCATGTTCTTGAAGATTGATATAACATTGGTATGAAATTTGGACTTCACAATTGGTATCAGAGCAGACTGTAGCAGTTTTGATTAGAGGATTAAACATTTTTGCACGAATCTTAGTGAATTGATCGATTTGGTTTTTGATGTTCATAATCCGTTCATAGTGTTCTTCATCCAGAATCAGAATTTGATCTTATTTTGGTTGATTCTTGCTTGTTAATCAAAATTTTTTGCATCACTAGATTTGCATTTGTATTTCGAACAACTTTGATTCACACTGTTTTTCATCTTAAACAAGTTTTGAACCCGATTTAATCGATATTTGAGTTTTCATATTCAGTTGAATGTTCTTCAAAACTCATTTTTTTCATGTTTTGATCCAATTTTTTGGTAAAAAGTGTGAAATTTGTGTTTTTGGTTGAACTTTAGTCCGGCTAACTCTTGATCGGTTTAGGGTATTATCCGCTTAAAGCTTGTTCGATTTAATATTCGTGTGATTCGAGTTTTGTTCGATTTAGGTTTATCCAGGTAACCCTTGTGCGGATAGTCAAGCGATTTAGATAATCTGCCTGGTAAGTCGTTTGTAACTTGTGCGGATTATTGGGCGATGTACACAATCCGATGGGTAAGTCGTTTATGTTTTGTGCGATTAAGAAATTCGCTTGGTAAGACTTGTACTTTGTGCATATTAGTCTATTGAGCAATTTATTCCTTGTATATTGATCGTACATTGATTTTGACTTGAACGGATTTTGACTTTTTGATTGATTTAAATCTGACTTTTGATCGATTTGTTTTTTAAAAAGGACTTATTCGTACTTTGACTTGTTGACTTAGTTGACCTTGACTTGTTGACTTTTTATGTCTGATTTTCATTTTGGAATTTTAACTAGTGTTGAAAACATCCGATTTAAGAATTTTAATTTAAATTGATTTTTGTGCTTTATCCGTATTGATTTTTGCTTAATCCGCATAAATTTTTCTTAATTGTCTAAATTTGATTAAGTGTTGATACGTGATTTTGTGTGATTTAAATCTCTTTGTTGTCCAGACTTCTAATCCGGATAACTTGTTGAAAAGTTCCCATCTTTGTTGTCCGAACTTCTAATCCAGATAAGCTTGACCGGAGTTCTAATCCGGATATGTTTGTTTGCTTAATTTCTCTAAGTGTTGAATGAGTGCATATTTTTGTTTGAAGATTATCAGATATATTTTTGTAAACTGATCCTTTAATTCAAACTTTGAAGTGCAGTTGATCCTATTTCATACGAATTGATAATATGAGTTCAAGGGAAGCAATGGCTATTGGTACTGATACCAAGCCACCAGTGCTGTTTCGCGGAGATTATAATCAGTGGAGAGATAGATTTTTGGATTTCATTGAGAGAATGAAAAAAGGAGATCTGATTATGCAATCCTTGTTGGAAGGTCTTGCTGTGTACTACCAAGAGATACCTGTTGATCTAGAAGAAGGCATACCTGCTAAAACAGTAATCAAAGAAAAGTATCAATATTCAGCTCAAGAAAGAGAAAGATCCCATGCTGATGTGCTTTGCAAGTCTTACATGATGCAAGCACTGACTAATGATATTTACGCAAGTATTGACAATCATAACTCATCAGGTCACAGCATGTGGGTTCAAATTGAAAAAATGATGATGGGTTCGAAAGTGGGAACTCAGCTGAAGATTACTAACTGTATATCAGCATACGAAGAATTCAAGGCTAAAGATGGTGAAAGTCTTGATGATGTTTATGATAGGCTTGCCAGACTTCTTAATGAGCTGACAAAGAATGGAATTTCTAAAACTACAATAGAGATAAATGTTAAATTTCTTAACAATCTTCAATCATAATGGAAACCATTTGCTAATCATATCAGATTTAATAAATCGTTATCTGATATCGATATTCATGAGATCTATGAAACTCTGAAACATAATGAGGAAGATGTTTTGAAAATCCGGAATGCAAAGAAGAAGAAAGAGAAAGAAGATGCTGATCCTTTGGCTTTTATATCTGAGAGAAAGGAGAAGAAAATAAAAAGCAGATCTGGAAAGCAAGTCAAGAAAGTTAGCCAGTCAAGTGAATCTGAAGAAGAAGACAGTACCAGCTCAGAATCAGACTTTGAAATGTCAGAAATCAGACAGACCATGGCAATGCTGACTAAAGCATTCTATAAGAAATTCCCAAAACGGCCACACTCGAACAACCAAAGATTCTCGTCAGGTTCAAAATATGAATTCAAAGGAAAATTTGGCGAGAAGAAGAAATATGAAGAAAAGAGGTTCGAGAAGAAGTATAAGAAAAAGCCGGAAGAGAAGAAGAAGTTTAGCAAATGTGTAGCTGATGAGAACACTAAATGCTATAACTGTGGTAAGCTAGGCCACTTTGCTGTAAATTGTAGGAAGCCGGTAAATCGAGATACCGACTACTACAAGAATAAATTTCTTCTTTCGAAACAAAGAGATGCCGGGAAGGCACTCATGGCTGAGGATGAACACTGGCTAAATCTGACTGATGAAGAGGAAGAAACTGAAGCTGGTGCACATGTTTGTTTGATGGCTAGATCGGATAATTGTTCTTCATGTGAAGAAGAAGAACAGACTACGGAAATGAATGAAGAGGTATTGGATCAATCATGCATTAAACAGATGCAAAAGATGATGCTCAAACTCTAATCTTTCCAGCAAGAATTAAAATCAGAAAAAATGCGTTCAAATATCTTTGAAAAACAATTAAAAACGCAAAAAAAAAAAAAAAAATACATCAAACTATATAATGAAAATGCTGGAAACTTGGATTGGGCTAAGTCCTTGTTATCTGAGTCAAAATTATTTAATGAAAAATCCAATATCTTAAAAGCAGAACTATCTGATTTAAAGAAACAATATAAATCATTAGAATTAGTTAATGAAGAACAAATTGTTAAAATAAGTAAGCTTGAACTTCAAATAATTCAATTAAATACAAAAACTAAAGGCTAAAGAAGAAATTTTATACAAAAGAGGACAAAATGATCAAACTATTTTTCTTAACAAACCATCTGAAACGAGATTCTTTAACCCTCGGGAAGGGATGGGGTATGAAAATCCAAAATTTTTAGAAAAAAGCTTTACATTATGCCCCGACCTTGTACAAATTTGAATATCTTGATTGCGGTCCCGAGTTTTCGGTAAAATTTACAAAATCTTCTGATGAGGTCGAACAACGAGAAGATTACAATCGTCAAAGAAAAGACAAAATGCAGGTTCCGTTTGATTATTCAAATCTAAATGAAAGTTATAATAATCAAGAATCTGCAGTTTCAATAGATTATTTTCATAGTTATTCAAAGGCAGAGCTTGAAACAAAACCAGTTGAACCAAAGATTTATACTCCTACTCTAATTTTAGAAAAAAAAACAATTGGTTCAGAAACAAGAATGTTTAAATAAAATTGAAGATTTATAAAATTCTACAATAAAAACGGAACATGTTGAGTCTGAGTATTTTTCGTGTGAAAAGTCTTTGAGTGAAGCCACCGACTTAGAAGAAGTCAATGATTTTAATGAAGAACAACACATTCAACACACTCGGTTCATTCCTTGAATCCATAAGTATTTCACATACATTTTCGGCAGCCCAGACACCACAACAAAATGTTGTCGTTGAACGAAAGAAAAGAACATTGGTGGAAGCAGCACGGACATTGCTTACATGTTATATTCTTCCATTATTCTTATGGGCTGAAGCAGTAGCGACTGCTTGTTTTACCCAAAACCGCTCTCTTGTAAACAAAAGGTTTGGTAAAAYTYCATATGAAATAATAAATAAAAGAATACCTAACATCAATTTCTTTCGAGTTTTTGGTTGCAGATGCTTCATTCTAAATGACAAAKAGGACAGAGGGAAGTTCGCTGCTAAAGCTGATGAAGCAGTTTTTGTTGGATATTCGAAGACATCCGCCGTATATAGGGTCTACAATAAACGGACCAAAATCATCAATGAAAGCGTAAACATATCTTTGATGAAGGCATTGATGTGGATTATGAACAATTCAGTTCAGGACCCGGACTAATAATTAACACCTTGCGGAAAGCTGATCAACGTGAGACTTCTAATTCTGATAAAGCTGATTTAGATTTCTTATTTGAACACTTTTATGAAGAATATTTTGAAAATAAATCTAATCAGCCTAATGTTTTGTTTAGGGAAAATTCAACTGAACAACAGTGTTAGCTCCATTATTCCTATCTTGTTAAAGTATAGAAAAAGTATTTTGCAAGTCTTGACAGAAGGTTAACTCCACAGAAGACAACAGAGGATTAGCGACAGAAGCCGTATGAGCGAACAAGTGAAAAGTGGCAGAACCTCTGATGCGTCTCACAGAGGTTCTGGAAATTAGTCCTCTGATCAAAAGAACATGCAAGTCATTTACAA
>NC_037544.1:27884328-27886009 GCF_001531365.2 Cynara cardunculus var. scolymus | reverse complement strand
AATAAAGCTAATTGAGGGCTTTCGTCCATGAAAGAGTTCATAGGCCGTCTTCTTCAATCTTTTCACGATCAGCGATCGGTTTTGAGTGAAACAAGAAGTGTTGACAGCTTCARCCCAWAATTGAGTTGGAAGACGAGATTCGATGAGCATTGATCGAGCAGCCTCAATGATTGTTCGATTTCTTCTTTCAGCCACCCCATTCTGTTGAGGAGTTCTCACAGAGGAGAAGTTGTGAGAGATTCCCTTATCCTCAAGAAAGTTTCCATAGTACTGTTTCTGAATTCAGTACCATCGTCACTTTGAATAGAGCGTACTTTAACATTGTTTAGTACTTCTATCTTCTTGATGAACGAAATGATTTCTTCAGGTGCTTCGTCCTTGGATCTTAGAAAGAATAYCCAAGTATACCTAGCATACTCATCAACAATGACGAGCATGAACTTCTTTCCAGCTAAGGATTGCACGTTGACTGGACCAAAGAGATCCATGTGCAATAGCTGAAGAGGCGCGGTCACTGACGAGATTTGTTTCGACTTGAAACTAGCTCTCGTATGTTKTCCTTTCTYACAGGCTGAGCAAAGAGATTTCTTTGCAAACGAGTGTTGAGGAAGACCAATGACAAGATCATTTCTTGACAGCTCACTGAGTGTCTTGAAGTTGAGATGAGATAGTCGTTTGTGCCATAACCAGTTAATATTTAAAGAGGCCTTAGAAAGAAAACAACTATTCTCGATGAAAGGATAATTCATGTTGATGATATAAACATTCTCTAGACGAGAACCGGTTAGAGCAACCTTATCATCTTTGTCGAGAACATGACAATAATTCTTGAGGAATTTAACTGTATAATCTTTATCACACAGTTGGCTGATGCTAAGAAGATTGTGCTTCAGTCCTTCAATGTATGCAACGCGTTTGGAAGTTGTTGTATCGTTGGATAATATACCAAAACCTTTAGTATATCGTTTTCCATTTCTACGAAAGGTAACGGAAGGTCCTCTTTCTTCCTTGAAGTGAGTTAGAAGAGATATATCTCCAGTCATATGTCTTGAGCATCCGCTGTCCAGATACCATATGCCTTTGACATCCTGAGTAACAGAAGATGGCTCATAAGAGGTAGAAGCTGTAGAAGATCCTTCGTCAGCATCAATAGCCATCAAGCAAACATAAGCTTTATCTTCTTCGTCTGAAGATGATTCAGCCCAGTCATGCTCTTCAGCAATAAGGCCTTTAGCCTTTCACTGGTTGTTCTTCATCTTCTTGTATTTCTCCTTCATTTTTAAGTATTTATCATCTTTGGTCCTGAAGGAAGAAGAGGCTTTAGAAGATGGCGTCACAGTCTTCTTCGATCTACATTCACCTGCAAACTGTCCGGGCCAGTGACAGTTGTAGCAGACAGCTGAAGCCTTGTCTATTCTTTCAGACTTTGGCTTCTCCCTGAGGGATAGCTGAGGAGATCTGCAGAAATTGCTTTTACTGGCAAACCTCCTGAATGACTTAGTCAGGAGTGCCAGGGACTCATCAAAATTTGTTAAATCAGATTCAAGAATGTCCACAGAAGAATCTATCTCCGTGATGACCAGGGGAGGTAGAGTAGAAACAAAAGGAGTAGAAGTTTCAACTGAAGAAGCTTCAGAGATCAAAGCTAAAGGAGAGCTTTTCATTTCCCTGAAATCTTTTA
>NC_037544.1:27878486-27883483 GCF_001531365.2 Cynara cardunculus var. scolymus | reverse complement strand
GACAACAACATTCGTGCTAAGCAAGCTTCCTTTGATCGCTGAATGCTGGAATGACCTGGAGGTCTCATCATCATTCGCTGAAGCTAGAGCAGTCTTCACACATATGTAGATAGGCTTGTAATCACTGAATACCGCTTCAGATCACGTACTCGCCAGTCTCTAATCTTCAGTTTCAGTCTTCGACGTGTGCTGAAGGTTCTTTGGTGTGAGTCTTGTCTTCTTGAAGTAAAGTTATATCTGATAGATTTATAGTACAAGTTCTTCAGCGATCACTGAACATACTCAGTGAGGATCGTTGGAACTGAAAATACAGAAACATAAATACAACATGAAAGGAAAAAGGGATTATCATCAAATCACTGAGAGGGAGGATCAACAGAGTGCTTCATAGAAATACCTCTATGGAATGTCAGTTCCAACATACCTACCCAAGAGGACAACCATATCTGAGTGAGCTTAAATACAACATGGGTTTGTGTGTAGAGCTTAAAATGAAAATGAGAGCGGTAGCGGTTGTGAGCCAAAAGAATTGATAAGAGTTGTGTCAGGATTAAAAGATTAAAAGAATCCTGTTCTAATCTCTAAAATACGGGAAAACCACGAAATCTTTTAGTTCTCGATTCTTTGGAGAATAATATTGAAAAAGGCAAAGCCCAGTCCAATTCTTGTCACAACCCCACCAGCTACTCACTTATCTCATAAAAGATAAGTGTTTAAATAACACTTGGGGCATGCAGCTCACAATCTATCAGTTTCTCATTTGGAGAAGATTTGATATTGAAAAAGAAGAATATATGTCCCCCCCTTCAAGTCTTTTTTATCATATATCGAGTCTGATAAATTGGTGTAGTCCACACGGTTTATCTTTTTGAGTCTAATCGAAGAATTTGTTGCTTTATTCATTTACACTATACAAATTTTGCAATATATTTGTTATTTTGCCGTAACATTCATAGATATACTTTTTATAAGATATCGATGATTGAATGGAAATCCTGATGAGATGAACCTTAAAAGGTCTCATATATGAAGTACATTCGTTGTACTGAATATATATTTGTTATATTCACAGGTCAAACTTTTTATAAGATTGTTAACAATTTCATAAGTTGAAATTGGTTATTTTCCCATCTTCAAAATCTGAAAAGATTATACAAGCGGATTTGAAAAGATCTGCTCACAATTTTACGAATTGACGGCATACATTGAAGATTCATTCGTTCTGTTGTATGATGAAAATGATTCTCATTTCATCATAAGGGGGAGTATTATATTATGAATGAAATCATTAATTCTGAAGATCGGGAATTTACAAAAGACTCATGGAGTGTTTGTGATGATTGCTGAAGATTACTCTGTGCAACAATGTTTGAGGGGAAATTAAATGTGAAGATCTCATTTTAACAAGAGTTTACTGAAAAAGATTGCAAGTGAAGAGAATATTATTCTGAAGAAATTCAAGAGGGGAATGTTATTACTTGAAGTTGTGCAGAATGAAAGTTGTCTGAAGAAATTCATTGAAGATTATTTCTAAAGACTGTTGTTGTTACAATTCTTTATTGTGAAAAGAGAAGATTGTAATTGTTCTACATTCGAGAGGGATAATGTTTGATATATTTTCTCAAGGGAAGATTCTTTGAAAACATAAAGAAGAGAATGTTAGAAGTTTAACTTGAAGATTTTAAGAAGTCTTAAAGTGCTTAAAGCGTCAAAAGTTTCAAAAGGGATTCAAAGAGTACACGTTCTTTCAAGCATGAATCCAAAGGGGGAGAATGTTAGGATTGAATTTGAGATATTAATTGTATTCATTCTTGAAAACTTTATTTGTAATTCTAGAATGTTTGACTTTGTATGTCATGGTTTGACTTTGACTTTTCTATTTCTTGTTTGATCTATAAATAGGTCTTGTAAGGGAGTTTTAGTTGTGAGAGAGATTAATTGTTCATATTACGTGTAATTGTTTTTTAGAGAGGAATATACTATAATTGACTAGTTTGACTTTTTCACTCTAATGTTCTTGCATGAAAAATGCCATTAATAGAGTTTATCTTGATGTTCATGAAGATTGATCATAGATTGGGATTATCAAAATCACAACTGATTAGTAGACTTCACAACACAAGGTAAAACCATCTTAATAACAAATGATTTCTTATTATCAACAGACTTATGAAAAGTTTTACCTTCAGATTCAGCTTTATTTATCCAAACCTTTTTCACTTTTGAAAAATGATTATCTGATTCAGTAACGTAACCTTTGTAAAACTGATTTGTTATGAGACGTGTTCTTTGAAACAATTGACTTAGGACTACTTGAGTAATTGTTGGATTTGGCAATGGAACATTCATTTAAGCAGGTTTTACACTTAGAGTGAGAATCAGTTGAGCTTGCAGTACTCATTTCAGAAAATTCTTTTATTTTCTTTAACAACTGATCTCTCTTTTTAGTAACCTCTTTTTAAGCTCAAATCTCACATTTATTTCAGTTACAAGATCAATCTTTAAATCAGACAATTTCTTTGAAGTTTTAAAGAACTTACCTTCTAAATCAACTCTAATCTTCTCAAAGTCTTTTCTTTCTTTCTCAATTTCTTTCATTTCTTCCCCAGAATTTCCCTTATCATTATCTGTAGCAATATCCATCCATTTCTTTTTCTCAATAAGCTCTTTGGCAATTGCTGCATTCATCTTCGCAATATTCCTTTTCTCCAAAGTAAAAGGCTTTTCTCTCCTCATCTAAAGCCTTCTACTTGGCATCAATGCTCTTGGATATTTATAGATATTTACTTTCAGATTCTTTCAAATACTCTTTTTCTCATTATCAAACTTAATTCATTCTAAGATGGTAATCTGTTCAAATTTAGAAATTGTTTTTGACAGTTTTGCATTATTCATCTCAAGTACTTTGATCTTACTGTCAAGACTCTTCTTTTCAGCATTAAATCTTTTTTCAGATTCAACAAATCTTTCTTTTTTGTTATAACCGGGTTCTAGACAACGTCGGTTAAGATAACCTTTATGTGATTATATGTGAAATACGTGAAGATATGCATGTTATTTAATTAAATGCATGGATAATATGCGTATATGTGAAAAAGGTGACATTGTGCATGCATGCGTAGATATTCACACATGTGTACATAAATTGAATTACATGTTGGTTGGATAAAGTGCTTAATCGGTTTAATAATATTTTATTTGAGAAGGTAGGTGACCTTCATGGTTAAGAAAGAGTAGATTTTAAAATATTAAAACCCACCGCCCAAAGAGTTTTATATGAATAAACTTACCACCGCCTTTGTTAAGGAGGTATAAAAAGAAAATAAGAGATAAGATCCTATCTTATCTTACTTTTGGAATGAATTTTGAGAGAAAAAGTGTGTGAGTGTGGCGGTGGAAGTGTTCTTGAGAAGAAGTGTTGCTCAAAAGTGATTGGAGAAATCTGTGTTTGTTTGAAGAAGTTGTTGTGTGTTTGAATCTGCGAGTCTGTGCTTATAAGGTGAGTTTTTGATTTTTAAAACCTTATATGATGTTATTTAAACTGTTGGGTTTTGATAATTTGATATTTGGGAAAAGATTGGTAAAACTGTTTTCTAATAGTTTATAAAAACGTGTTTATGATCTTGGATTTGGAAACTGTTTTGGAAAGATAAAGAAGATTTGGCTTCTTAAAAACAGTTTACGGATGATATCCTATTTAAGGATTTAAAAAAGATTTTGAGTTTGGTAATGAGATTGAAAGAACTGGTTGTTCTTGAGTTTCAAAGTTTTAAGATGAAACTATTTTGAAACCATTATTAGTTAAAAATTATAGAGGACATTCCTTTAAGACGGTTGTGACTTCGGTCTGTCTTTGTTTGGGATTAATCTATAGATTTTGGGGATAAAACTATGGAGGTTGTTTCATCAAGACGGTTGTGATTTCGGTCTGTCTTCGTTTGGAACTAATCCATAGATTTTGATGAGGAAATAAGGGTGACATATCAAGGAGAGGTGTACTATGGGATAAGGGTGACATATCAAGGAGAGGTGTACCTTCGGTTGTAAGGGTGGCATATCAAGGAGAGGTGTACCTTTGGATATAAGGGTGACAATTGTATGTGGTTATTATAGCTCTTGCTATTATGTCTCTTAAGATTGCAAGAGATTTGAGTTCTTACTTCTTTGTGATTTGAGGACTCAGAGATGTTGTTCTTATTAGAAATGATAGTATTGATGTTATTGAGAAGGGGAAAACTTGGCCTATGGCCAATGGTTTTGGATAAACTCTATTTTGAAACAAGTGTTTGATTTAAGAGGAACTAGAGAGGCTCTGGTTGTTCCTTGAAAGGAACCAGAGGGGGTCTGGTTGGTCCTCATAGTAGAACCAGAAGGTTCTGGATGATGATTTGAGATTTATACGTTTTTTAACTAAAGTTTTAGTTAAACCAGAGGCTCTGTATCTATTAGATAAGAGCTATGTGTCAAAGTTATAACTTAAAAGAATTTTCAAAGATTTTATATACTTAAATGTTTTCTTATAAAGGAAGACAGACCAGAGGGGCTCTGGTTGGCCTATGTGTTGGACCAGAAGACCTCTGGTTGGTCTTGCATTTTGAGCCAGAAGCTCTGGCTAGTAGAACAAGAGCTCTGGTCATAGAAGATCCTTTTAAAATGTGTTTTTACACTTAGGAAAAATATTTCTAACTATTTATAGCATTAATCTATGAACATTTTGAGGATTCCACTTGAGTAAGAAGCTCTAGTTGGCTTAACTAGAAGCTCTGGTAGAGGAACCAGAGGAGCTCTGGTCCTACAGTCTTTTTGATATTTTTTCTAAGTCTGGTCTTTGGAACCGGAGGTCCGATGGACACAAACATATTGTAAATTTACACTTCTTTATGTGAAATACTTGGTTTGAATAATGTTTTGGTGATTTTCACCCTGCAACTACAGAGAGAAAGGAATCTCTGTTAGCTCTCATTTCCTTAAATGTAAAAGTATAGAAAAAGTAAACT
>NC_037544.1:27845213-27878386 GCF_001531365.2 Cynara cardunculus var. scolymus | reverse complement strand
ATAATCAAACAAGCAGCAATAGATATGAACACGATGAAGAACACTTGAATAACACAAAGAGAAAAGCTTCAAATGATTTTCAATTGATGAAAATATTAACAATTACAATACTGGAAGCACACTCAATTACAAAGGCCTACACTGCTATTTATACAAGCAAGTAGCCGTTTTTCTGACATGACCTAAAGCAAATTAATCTAAGCCATTCGATCAGTACGAATTAGAACACGTGATAGGCACGAGCAGCTAAAAGACCTAAGTAAAACAGCTTAAAGATAATCTACACAGAAGACATTGCTGCAGACTCTCTGTTAGACAACACAGAGGCTCTGCTAGATGAAACGTGGAAGAACGCAGAGGAAATCTTCCAGAACCTCTGTGAGACACGATAGAGGTTCTGTCACTTGAGACTTGTAGCTTGCATCTTTTGCTGTTGGTCCTCTGTGGTCTTATGTGACAGATCATCTTCTGTCAATACTTGCAGTTTTACTTTTTCTATACTTTTACATTTAAGGAACTGAGAGCTAACAATCAATCTCAATCCCTATGACTTGATCGAGCTTTATGCATTCACAACTCAACAACAGGATCAGGGAATAAGATTTGGGATGGCAAACAGAGCAATTGTGAAGACGATGGAGACCTTGGTGAAGCATCGAGCCAAGAGTGATTTTCAGATTGCTCTTCATTTGGGCATCGAAAGACTCTCCTGCACTCCACCTGATGAAGACTTCCCTGGCCTGCAGGAGAAGAGATCTGCTTCTGTCTTAACTCAACCCAAGCTTGGACTTGTCTTCAAGAATGAGTTCAGGGTAAAGAAATTTTTCAGACTAACTGAAGCATTCAAGTATTTAACCTCAACACTTGAATGGTTTCACAAAGTTATCAGAGAGAGACTGGGTAGAACTTATGTGCCAAAGGAAGACGGGAAACAACTCATTCATGAGATATCTACAGTCATCAATTATCGAAGACTGCTACTGCGCTTTTGGGAAATATCTCAAGGTAGATCATGAATAGAGTTTTAAAATTTTTTCCTTAATTGAAATGTCTTTGTTTCCAGTATTGTAAGAATTCATCATCCAATGAAAATTTGAAAATTGATGCTTTTCTGTAGATTAGTCTCTGTTCTTCAATATTGTTCATAGATTAGTTTATGTTTGTTCTTTCATTACTTAGGGGGAGATTGTTAGACCCTATAATTCATAAGAGTAAAAGTAATGAAGAACAATAAATGATGAAGAACCAGAAGACCGATGAAGACGTTAAGGCAAAATTGACTAAGTCTGAAGAACAACCAGAGGGTCGATGAATCGATCAGAGATGCGATGGAAAGAGCATCTTCATCACCCCTCTGGTCAACAACATTTAGAGTTTTCTTCAGCAGTTCAACCAGAGGCATGCGATGAAGATATAAAGATAAGGTTGAATTAACATTCCATGGAAGACAGTTGGAGATAACTAATCGACAGCTGGATTTCAAGTTTATCTTGATTTATAGCTTATCCATACTTTAGATAAACATTATCTTTCCTAGAATATTGGCTAGATAGTTATCATCTTATTGCTAGTATAAATAGGTGATTAGGCCTATTGTAATCGATGCCGCTTTTACGTTTTCATATTGAATAAAGTGAAATTATTGGCACTCAAGATTGTTCTTTGAATGTTCATACATTGTTCTTGAGTATTCATCATTTTGTTCATTAAAACACTATAATTTGGTTATTCTTAACTCGATTATTAGTGTTATTGAGAGATCTGGGATCAACATTCAGAATATAAGTCAGTATTTCATTTTTTTCTATGATCTAATGTTTTTGAATGTGGAATGTATATTCAAGGGGGAGTGTTTGAATTTTTGTTTGTTCATTTTCTAGGGGGAGTAAATATTTTAATTGATATGTGATTTTAAGTTTGGATTTTAACTGATATATTTTTTACATGTATTTTTGAAGATAAAGTGTTGGACGATGAGAGCCTTATCCAAACATAGGCTTGTCCAATGAGGACCCTATCCAGACAAAGTGTTGTCTGGTGAAGACCCAATCCGGACATAGTTGTGTCCAATAAAGAGGTTATCCATACATTCCTTGATCGATTTAGTGATATTCTTTAAGTCTTATGCGATGAACTTGGTGTGTGGATAGTACTTGTTTAATTTCCTTGCTTATTCTTTGTTGAACGATGAGTTTATTTATCGTTTAAATCTTGGCCGATGAGCCTGTTTATCGACCAAAGTGTTGCCGATAAACCTCCTCATCGCTCAAAGCTTTGGTTGATAACTTTATTTCATCGTACAAGGGTTTGTCCGATGAAGCCTTGTTATCGGACAAAGCGTCATCCGGTGAGGAATTTGTATCTTTTCCAATCTGTGTGACTCTTTTTTATCCAATCAATCTTTGCCATGTCGTTTCATTTTTTATCCTGTATAAGGGCGTCCGATTTCCTTTTCATTTTTATTATACTCTCATTTCTATTCTATTTCTTCGTCGCACACATTCTCCAAACATATTCATCGGGCGAATTGTTAGGATTGAATTTTAGTGTTAAATTGTATTCGTCTTGAAAGGTTTTATAATTGTATTTTAGAGGGTTTGACTTTGTAATTCATTGTTGACTTCGACTAGAGCTTTCATAGTTGACCTATAAATAGCTTTTGTCTTGTAGTGAATTGTAAGAAGTGTCAGAGCTTAATAGTAATATACGTACATTGAGTGATATTATACTTGTGTTGAATTGACTTTTCTTCTCAAGACATTCATATGTGTTCTTGATGTTCTTGCCATTGTTCATCATGTTTATTGAAGATTAATCATATTATGGGGGGGACACAATTGGTATCAGAGCCAAATGCAGTGAAATTGTTCGAAGAAAACATCAAATTTGAAAAAATTCCTGGAATTTCATCTTTTGTTCATCTTTTTCCAAAAGTGTTCTTGAAAGTGTTCTTCACTTTTCTTAAAATTTCTTCTCAGATCTTTCAAATTTTCGTGATTTGATGTTAAAAACATGATCATTGTGTGCGTAATAGTTTCGTGAATCCTTATTATTCACAAAGTTTAGTGATTTGATCATCCGTTTTTGAGATCTGTTGATTTTAGTGATTTTTTTAAAGTTTTGGTGTTCTTGAAAAGTTCATAAAAAGTTTGATTTTGATCCAAATTTTTGTGAAAAACTTGAAATTTTTGTGTTTTTGCTACATTTTTGATCGATTTTAGACTTTAATCGAATGTTATACTTAGTCATTTGAACATATTTTTTTGACCAGATTCACTCTTAAATTGCACATCATTCATATCGGATTGGATACTTAACCATTTTTGCTTAGTCCAAATCGCATACAACCCATCCATATTAGATCTACATCGCTTAACCTTTTGGTCGGACTCAAGACTTAGACAAGTTTTCCAACTTGTAATCCGGACACCCCTTTGCCCGAATTTGATGTAGCTCAGTCACAACCTTACACGATCTTTCATCTCTTAACCGTTTGGTCGGACTCAAAACTTGGATTTTTTTCCAACTTGTAATCCGGACACCCCTTTGTCCGGATTTGGTGTAAATCGGTCAACAGGTTAGGCGGATTCAAGGTTCATCGCACAATAGCCTATATGATTTAGCTTACCTCGCACAAAGGGTCATCCATATTCAAAGTAACTCGTACAAAGAGCCATCCGATTTAGGCACAAATCGCACACTGACTTGTCCGATTTAGCTTCCTCGGTCATGACTTAGTCACTCACGTACATTACCCGAACACAGCCTTGTCCGAGCTTGACTTTCCTCGCTCACAAGGTGTACCCGGATATCATCCTTGGTCAATCACTTAGTCGTGAGCTACTTGTTCCTCGGTAACACCTTTGTCCGATTTAGGTGTTCGTCGGTAGCATCCTTGTCCGATTTACCTTCCTCGGCCAGCAACTAAGTAATCCAGACACTGCCTTAGCCAGATTAGCCAACCTCTCCCAACCCCTTGACCGGATTACATTTGTTCTTGACCAAAAGTCTTAGATTTCCAACCTTGTCGGATTTGGTTTCAACACTTAGCCAATTTTCTTGCAAACATCGCCTACATTGTTACCCGTATTAGGATCAAAACAGCCAGATTTCTTACTTAACCTTTTGGCCGGATTCTATACTTTGGCATTTCAACTTGTAATCCAGACACAACACCATCCGGATTTGGGGTTTATCGACCACAGGCTTGGTCGATTTTAGGCTACATCGCTCATCAAAGTACACGGGTTCAAGACTTAGTCGTATTTGTTGCATCCGGATTAGGCATCTCCGGTCATAGCTTTACCCGGATACTAGGCTACATCGCACATAGGCTCGTTCGATTTAGTTTCCTTGGCCAGCGACTTAGTTTCTCGCAGCCTTTCTCGGATACAACCTTGTCCGATTTACCTTCCTCGGCTAGCAACTAAGTAATCCGGACACTGCCTTAGCCGGATTAGCCAACCTCTCCCAACCCCTTGACCGGATTACATTTGTGCTTGGCCAAAAGTCTTAGATTTCCAACCTTGTCCTATTTGGTTTCAACACTTGCCAACTTTCATCACATCATCTGATTTTGAAGCTTTATTTTGCCAAATTTTTTCATTATCAAAACACACTTTATCCATATTTCATAGTTTTTCATTTTGATCAGTTTTATTTGGATTTCACCATTTTTATCTGTTCTCACCAAAATTTCTGATTTTTGAGCAGTTTAACTGTTTTGAGCTGATTTTTGTTCTTGTGAACTGTTTTGAACAGTTTTTGACTGTTTTTAATAGTTTTTGATTGTTTTTACTGATTTTAACTGTTTTCACTGAATTTTTTCAATCTGAACAATTTTTTAGATTTTTTGAGAAATTTTTGTGATTACCGATTTTATTTGCGTAATATTTTTGGATTGTAATTTCTTTGATCGATTTCATGTACTGCATAGATTCTTTGATCAATCTTTAATTTTTAAATGACATCATTTTTTGAGAAGGAGAACAAAGAGCTAAAAGACAAGATTTATGAATTAGAGACAAATTTGCAGAGCTATAAAGACAAATATATAAACATGTTTTATGAAAATCATTCAAATGAGGAACTTGTTAAAGATTTACGACGGGAGCATAAAGGTAGCTATGGAACAAATAGAAGAACATTTTATGAATAAGATTGAAAAGCTTGAGAAAACTTTGGATTTTGTAAGAAAAGATACAGATGAAGAGTTAAAAACTTGGAGCAAATCAAATAAAGATCTTTTTAATAAACTCCAAGAAATTCAAACTGAATTGAATACTGAAAGAAACTCTCCAAAAAAGAAAGGTAAAGATATTGTAGAACTCACAGAGAAACTTCATAAATCTAAGAGTGAATTGCTTGATGTAAGGAAATTACTGGAACTAGAGAAGGAAAAGGTTTTGGAAGCTGAGAAAAGTTTGATTGTTGAGAGGAAAGTTGTGGAGAAAGAAAAGAAAAGGATTATTGAAGTTGAGAAAAGATTTGGTACTGAACGAATATCTTTTGAGAATAAAATTAACTCGACGGAGCTTAATGCCAAAATGCTTTTAAAACAAATCTCTAATTTTGAACAACTTATCATCTTGGAACGAGCCAGGGGTGATAAAGAAAAGAAAGAGATTAAAGAAGAATGCCTGAGCAAGAATCTGGAATTGTCTGATAGCATTGCTCAAAAGCAGTGTGCATTGGAAGAAGAAAAGAAATTGTTTGCTCGTGAAAAGAGAAACACTGCTAAGAAATATGCAACAATTGCGAAAGAGCTTGCAGATAAGAAAAAGTGGCTTGACATTGCTTCTAAGAATGATAAGAGCAATTCAGATGAAGAAAGAAAGAATTTTGAAATAGAAAGGAAAATGTTTGAGAAGTTGAAAAAGGAGTTAGAAGGTAAGTTTTTGGTTACTTCAAAGAAATTGTCTGATCTAGAGACAGAACTTGAAACTGTTTGAACATGAGAACTGAGCTTAAAAAGAAGTATGATTTAGTTGCTGATGAAAGAGACCAGTTATTAAAGAAAGTAAAAGACTTTTCAAGTACTCAAAGCTCAACTGGTTCTCCATCACAGTGTAAAACCAACTTTTATGACTGTTCTAAATCTAACAGTTATTCAAGAACTCCTAAATCAACTGTTTCTAAGAACTATTCTCGTTCTTCAAATCAATATTATTAAGGTATGTCATTGGAACACTCAATTATTATTCAAAAGTTAAAAATGTTTGGGTTAATAAAGTTGATTCTATTTCGTCTCATAACTCTGTTGTTAATAACCATGTTCTTCCTTGCATTGTGAGAACCACTAATGATCTAATCAATCTTAGTAATAGGAGAATCATGTGCTCCACATGCAGAACCACTGATTTTGTCAACATGAAAAGGTATAACATATGGTATGGAGACAACAACTATCAGAAAAGCTGGAATAATTATAACATGTATGATAACAACTGGTATGCATCTTATTGTATATCTGATCAACCTGTTAAAAGTACTAAAAAGAAGACATCTAGCAGAAATAGATTGTTTAGCAGTTACAACATACCCCAACCTGATACTAACAAAGAAGGACCCAAGTTCGTCTGGGTACCAAAATCTGCTTAATCTGTTTTGCAGATGTGTCATTACCGTGCTGATTAGAATATCATGTCTATGATACACAAATGCAGGGGGAGTTTGTATTCTATCCAAAGATGGTTTCTAAACACAGTAGTTTATATTCATCGACCATTGCTTCTTCAAATTTGGATTCTTGGACTATTTCTTGAACACGGATCTTGGACATAATACTTCTTATATTCATCTATTTCTTAAGGTTTGTAATACAGTTTTATTATTTGAACTCTTAAATCATAATCTGTTTGAATCTATATGCTAATAAGAACTTGAATGATAAAAACCCTAATTACCGATAAGTGGTAATATTAGATGAGATCTTAAGAGTTTTGAACTTTAAGTGTCTTAGCATTTCTTTGAGGGATAAGAACTCCTTATGTCCGGTGAGAACCTTGATTTCTTGTTGAAAGATGAGACTGTGACTGATGAGTTCTTAGGAGTTTGAGTGTTCTTGAGATTTGTTGACTAGTGAGGACTTTGAATTTTGTCTGGTGAGAGTTTTATTGATTATAGTGTTTTTGAGATTTTTTGACCGAAGAGATAAATAATGTTGACTGGAGAAGTTAGGTTTTTTTAAATCTTTTGACCGATGAGATTTCTTCAATGCTGACCGGAGAGATGAATTTTTTAGAGTTGTCTGGTGAGGTTAAACAATTTGGACCGGAGAGAGTATTTTTTTTTGTTACTATTTTTTTGTTATTTTCTTTGTTGTTGTTGTTGTTGTTATTGTTATTTTTTTTATTGAATTTTTTTTTTAGTATTAAAATTTTGTGTTACAATTTTTTTTTTTGAGTTAATTTTCTTTTTAAGTGTTTTAGTATGAATTTTATTTAGTGTTTTTTTCTAAATGTGTTAGTGTTTAATTTTTTTTTTTGAATTTATTTTGTCCTGTGTTAGTTTTATTTTGATTTTTTTGGCTAAAAAGATTGAATAAATTGTTTTGTTTATGAGAGGCTTTTAATAAAAATTTTAGCAAGAATGTGGTAATTTTGTGTCTTTGGGTCAATTTTTCTTGGAAATTAATTTAATTATGGATCTAATGATTGTAACTTTTTACAGATAAAATGGCGACAGTGGAAAATCAGATTTCAGCTCAAGAATCTGATGATGAAAACACCATACCCTCTATTAGATCTGAACCACATTTGTATTCCTAGTCAGCAAACAACACTGACCCAGATGAAACCATCATTCCAAAAGCCGTATACTTAGATCTAAAACCAAACAATCACCACCTTAACTTTGATATGGCTTCCGAATACCCAATCATAATTGAATTTCTAAAAGGCCACCCGATCGCCTATGCACTTACTGCTACGACTGATATCCCAATGGCTTACCTTCAACATTTTTGCATACTCTTTCTTACATTAAAGATGGAAACCAATATTTCTTTCAAGGACAGGTAGACAATTTCATGAGTCGCCTTACTTTGAAACGATTGCGTAAGATACTTAATCTGTCAAAGCCTAACTCTGCTCCCGGATCACTTGAATTTGAAGAATTTGTATCTGATGAGGAACTTTGCCGTGACATCAAAAGGCTCGGATATTCTGGAGCTTTCACCAATCCATCACAGTTTTGAAGAAAATTTCTACCGTATGTGTGGCATATGTTATTTTCAATACTAAACAGATGTCTCACATCCAAAACTGCCGGCGTAGACACCTACAGCAGTTCCTTCCTGAATTTCTTTCACAGAATAGTGTTCAACCGACACTACGACTATAAAATGGTGATTTGGAATGAGCTGACAGAGTTAGTGCACGTGAAGAAGTTTGCCTCGAAAGCTAGAAAATTCATTCCATTCCAAAGGTTTCTTCAACTGATAATAAGAGCTATGATGAGATATAACAAGGCAATTCCCTCTAGGCTGGATAGACCTTTTGGTCCAGAACATGAGATGCCGTTCTTACTGCCACATATCAAAGTTGAAGATATAGATTCAATCATGAATATACTTGTTGAACTTCTAGCTTATGTCGATCATAGTTCTCATCTTGTGATAGAATATAGGAGAGTGATAGATCTTATAGTTCTGCTAGAACCGGCAAAATTTACCCCAGGATCAACTCATGCCTCAGATAAGCGTTGTGAGGGTCTAGATATAAATGAGAGAGTTCAGGTACAAGGGGTACCTAAACAAGGATGTGAGATGAGGGAAAATGAAAATAAGAGGGATCTAGCGCGGGGAGACTCTGATCAGGCTCAATCATTTGGTGATAGTACTTATTCTGCTTCTTCAAGCTCGAAAGATACTGAAACCGATTCGGCTATTCATTCAGGAAACAATGATGATGATAATGATGATAAGGAAATGATGATGATTAAAATTTAGATGGGGTTTAATTTTCTAATCTTCAAGACATTCCATTAATGGAATTTGATTTCGGCAAAGAAATTTATGATTTCATTGAACTTGATCGTTTATTGGCGGATATAAGGTCGGATGAAGGAGAACAAGTAGAAAATTCTGAGTGTATTTCTGAAAGGGAAATAGAAAAAGATGGTGAGAGTGTGCAAAGAACAGAAAAAGAAATATCAGTCCTACCCTAACTTATACACAAAGTCGGGTTCCCACTTCTATTGTTGGCATTCATTCGTTGACTGTTAGCACTAAAGAAGACGTAGCCCACCTAACTATGCAATTGCACACCTCTCTTAGCCGCTCTAACACCTCTCAACAGGTGTTACTTTCATATTCTTATGGGGATTAAGCACACAATCTATTTGTTCCTCACTAGGAGGAACAAGATACTGAAACAAGTAGACACGTGCCCCAGTCTACGACTTCAATTGTGTACACATCGAGTCTAGAGACGGTACACATTTTAGGTACACTGGAGTCAAGAGCATTTGTTGCTCTATCCACTGTTCTTTATGAACAAGCCAAAACAACCAGAGTAGAGTCATCTGATTATCTACGAGGACAGGTCGAAAATCTTACTAATGTTATCAATATTCCAGCATTGAACGTAGGCACAACAGTTTATTTAACTATTGTTACAACTGGTAATCTATATGATCTAGGTGTTAGTTTACCTGACTTTATGTCAAGGGAGTTCATGAACGGCGCCCTAAAGGTTGTTCAGTATACTTTGATGGAAGAAATCAACGGATATAAAAGGTTATTGAAGGGTAAGCAACCGGCTAAAGAAGAAATTCGTGCACCATCGCCATCACCATCACCTGCACCCCAACCTCAAGCAGAAACAAACTATTCGTTGGATGATTTGAAGTCTATGTTATATGCCAAGATGATATCTGAACCAAACATAGACTCGGCGGATGCAAACTTAGTCGCCATGCTCAGACAATCTTTGGAAGACTCCCATACCATAAGAGCCTTAGATTTTTCTAACTTTCAAAGCGTTATAGTTTCTAGCTTTCCAAAGCTTGTATCTACAATAGCTACCTTTAACCAATCCATTGCAAATCTGCAAAGTTCTATTGATTTGCTGTCTGAACGTGTTTCAAATTTAGAGAATACTTGCCGAGCTCAAGCCACTTATCTTAAAAGAATACATGATGATCAGGATGATCCTGATCACCGGGAGGGGGAAAAGAAGAAACAGAAAGCGGCTGAGACTTCGAGGGGTAAGGGTGTGGAAATATCTGAAAGTGAAGATTCTGAAGAGCTTAATGATCAAAGTTTTATTCAAGCTGGTGAAAGTGAAGAATCTACATGCCTGGAAATGGTAGTTGCTACAGACCTAGAGATCAAGCCAATGGTTGAAAAGGTGGCGGTCTCCACAGTAGAAACAAGGATGCTACTGGGTCTGTCTGCAAATATTGGATTTAATGAGGTGTTCTCAAAAGAAATTGGTGGAGTTCAGGACTACGGTGTTGAAACTGAAGTTGGAGCTGATGAATCTGATATGGATGAAAATGAATCCAGCTTTCCATTTTAGTCCGAGCTTAAAGCAGAACCTGAACCAGTCTTTTTAGACCCATCAAACATTCCTTGTGCATCTTCCATTCCACAGACTTCAACTTTTCAATATTCAAAGAAGTATGTAGCTTTTACTGAAAGGATAAGGACTTCAGGGTCGTACAGAGGGAGGGTCAAAGAACCATTTCTTGAAGACTTGTATCCAGATATTTTTGTACAGTATCGAAAAGCTTTGAGTACTAATAAAGTCTTGGGTATTCACAAGGAAACACGTGAATATCGCAAAGAATATAAGTACCTCCTCAAAGCTAAACGTCTACCCATTCATTTTGTACGAACTAAACACCGGATTGTCTCAATCAAGAATGTAGAGGCTAGAAAGCTTGTAAAGTTTTGGTATCTAGCATTTTATGCTACAAGGCAAGATGATAAAGTTTGGTATTTTAGTGAAGATGATTTTCTCAACCTATATTTAGAAGACTTGGAGCATTTATGTCATGAGATCAAAAACTAGACGGTCAGATTGGAAGGAGTTGTCAGAGGTATTGAAGCCATTAAAAGATTTCTTAGATGTCAGAGCAAACTTTCTTTTGTTATTGATGTGCAAATGGGTTATGAAAGTAAACATAAGAATGCCAATCTGAAGGTGCCAAATCAAGATTTAGAAGACATCGATGGCTATGCTTTTTTTATGATTCTAGAAGATCCAGAGTTTGGGGTGATCTATGAGAATTCCGAGAAAGCTAAAAGGTTGTTGAGGTTCAGTAAACTAAACACGTACTGTGATGGGACTATAAAGATAGTGAAGAAGGAACTTGAAAGCAGAAAAGATCAAGATGATAAAGCTACATGATCTGACAGATTAAGTGTGAGAGAAAGGTTTATGCTTATTTACTTGATGAGAAGATTCAATACTAGAATTCAATCAGAAGATGTGAGACAAATTAGGGCTTTCGAAGATCAAAATTTACTATGTTTCGGGCTTGAATCCAAAGGGGGAGAATGTTGGGTACAAGTCATTGTGCTTTATGTTGTATTCAAGCTTAAGTTTTTCTATTGTAATTTTGTCTTGTATTTTGTATGTATAAATAGTCTTTCTGTTTTGTAAGTAGTAGGTAAGTGAATTTAGTAGCAATCCATCTTTGTAATCTGGTGACCTTTGAAGAGCAATACAACAAGCATTGAAAAACTCTCTCTATTCTATCTTTCTGTAATCTTCTGTTACTGTCATTGTTCTTGATTTCAATTTAAACTGATCAATCTTTTTGTGGAATAACATTTTTCAATACCAAAGTTTTTCAAATGAAAACTAGATAGATTATATACTGCTTCCCCATGAAAATTGAAACATTTCCTTGTCAAAAAATAAATGAGTAGTTAATGGGGTTAAATCAAGAGTTAACATGGGCTCACTACTTGATTCAGTGATGGTCACCAAAGAATTGTGAGCCAACAATAATGTGGTAATCCAGCTTGAAGTGGATAGGGCAGAGTTCTCTTTTCTTTTAACTCTGTACTCTCAACCTGTATTTTTATTAATAAAATCTTCACTTCTAACCGAACTCTCATTTCCATTTTACCGCTCAGCACAATGAGATTTCTCAACAGTATGAGTTATCTCCCCTACTTTTTTATTTAAGATACCTCTCATCTCAATCACTCAAGAATTACTTCTTGGATAGGGCTACCAGTTCTGCTTGTCCATAGAAGCACAATTAATCTCACACATTGATCCCATGAATTACGTCGTAAATTTTTTTCAAAGATATTATGCTTTAAAGTTCAGTGAGATTTCAGAAATCAATATCTGAAGCACGAGTCCTGAACTGATATGTTTCAGAGTCAAAATAATGAAGTACATGTTCTAAACTGATGCGTTTAGAAGCTAAACAAATGAAGTACATGTTCCAAACTAATGTGTTTGTCATTGTTATCATTTGATATCTGGTTGGGGTGGAGTTTGTAGGGCCTTAAGTGTATAAAATTTTCAAATCAAAATAATTTTGTGCACATTATGAGGGGGAATAATTTTTTTTGGAATCTTGAGTTTGTGATCAGTTAAAAGTTGGACATCTTTTAACTTGATACAATTTTTAGGCTAATTTGTAAAATTTTAAAATCTCAAATTATCTTTGTAAAGTGGTATATTACACTTTGTTGTGAGACAGTTTGGTCTATAGTGTTGTGTGGTAGTTACTTTATATCGCATAGTGTTGTGTGATAGTTCTACTATCGCACATGCCTTGTGCGATACATTGTTCTAACAATAAAGTATCGCGCAAAGCATATATGATTGTTGGTCTAACTTATATCGCCTGATTTTGTGTACGATGGTTGACTTTTCTAGGTCAAGCCCTTTTTCAAAATCGTGGGGTCTAATTACCTGTTGTCACGTGTCCTCCAGAGTTTAAGTAGTTCTCTCCTCAGAACTATTTTGCTTTATGTTTCACTTTGGCCTCCGATGTACTCTCAAGTACAATGTTCATCTTCCACTTTGTAACCACTTTTGTCAATCGATTCTTGTTCATTTCTTGGAATTTGACTGTGAAATCTTCATTAGGTATGTCGATTGTTATCCTCTTAATCGATTTACTCATATGTTTCCTATTTCATCATTCGATTTAATCATCTATTTGTGTGTTGAAGGCTTTGTATTTGACTGTATCTATTCTTGAATTGAATAGGTTAGAATATGTATTTTTTTCTTTGAAATTGATGTTAAGGTTTGGTCTAGAATTGTTTTTCGAGCACCATGATATGAATTTTTCTTTTAGTCTGTTTGATTTTAGCCTTTGATTTTGAAAATCTGGGTTTTTAGACTAAGTGTTTGAATATCGCATATTCTTCATATAAGTATCGCATATGTCTAGTCTTCACACACATACACGCACACACACATACACATACACACGCACACGCATACATACACACACACACACACATATATATATATAGAGGAGTGATCATATGAAAACCGCCCTCATTTGTGTAAACCGTGCAAACCACCTTCATCTGTCGATTTCATTGTTTAATCTTATGAAATTTTTTCATGAAATTGTTTAATCTTGTRAAATTGTTTCATATAATAYYTTTTTTGATGAAGTTGTTTCATATATGGTTCTGAAATTGTTTCATATAATACTTAATGAAACTGTTTCATGTATTTCTCTAACATTAATGAAACTGTTTCATGTATTTCTCTAAAATTAAAATAATGAAGATGATAATATCTATGATTAACACCCTCCACAATAAAAATGATTAATCAACCTCTCATAATTACAAAAAAATGAACAAACTATCGTATAACTCTTTTGCAATAGTTGAGTTATATATATCACATGAACTTATCACATGAACTTATCCTTTGTTTCTTGTGATAGTTGAGTATATGGCATGACTCTTGCGCGATATATCAAACTATCGTATAACTCTTTTGCAATAGTTGGCCTTCTTTCTACGATAGTTGTATCTATCACACACCTCTTATGCGATAGATGATCATTTATGTGTGATATATCTTTGGTCTTCAATAGTTGAGGACTTAGATTTTTTTTTTTTTTTTAATTTTTTCAAAAGTGCTCCCATAACAATTGATAATCATAGTTTCAATCAGGTAACAATGAATTAAATAATAAAGAACAACAATGTAGAAATCAAATCATTATGTATATTGATAAACTCTCTCAATACATGTTTTTCTCCCTAGAATGTATTATAATGAGTAGCACATTCTAGATCTTCTCTAAAAGCAATTTATACAAATTGACTAAACATACAAGACAAACTACAAAGAGGACAACAATTTAAGCTCCATGTTGACTAAGATTGACCATGTTGACTTCAGACTTTGACATCTTTGGTCTTTAAGCTCGGTGATCTTGGATACAATAATATTTGACCTAACAGTTTATATATGAATCACGTAAATAGTTCACATGTGAACCAATTAACAGGTCCATATATGAACATCTAGTTCATATGTGAATTACATGAGTTCACATATGAATCCGTTTGCCTCCTCTATGTAAAGTTACAAAATTATCACTCCATTTTCAGCATACACATGTGAGAAATTATTCGGTGCTTCACGGTCAAAGAAAAAAATGTTGACTAGATGAAGGGTTAAGATCACTTTTTTATTTCTCAATGAACATTTTCACACACTAGTTGTGTACTCGCGCAATACAGTGCAGAATTTTAAAAAGATATAAACAGGCATACCGATTACGGTTAAATATTTGTATTTGAAATTGTCAAATTTTATACTTTATTGACTGTTTCATATTCAATGGATTTAATAGGAAACGAAATAATTCAATAATCTATTTGAGAATGAAAACTACAAGTAACAAGAAGATAGCTTTTGCACACAACTATCACATTCTCAAAAAACCAATCATTGTAAATTTATACATTACAATAAGAAAAAAAATGAATGGGGTTCAACTGCTTCTCTACACACTTGGGTTGTTTGGGGTTCAACTTCACGCAACCACTCTTGAAGTGGTTCTATTTTCTCAATTACTTGGGAAAGGACAGTTGACCCTGTACTATTCTTCGAGCTGTCAGGGGATCCCTGATATAAATCAGGTTGTCTACACAAATTAATGGTTTTAAGTGTTTTATGCAAGAATATAAACCATGCAAAGTGAATTCCCAAGTAGTCCCATATCTACTACCTCCAGTACTATTGGATGCCTATATCACAACTTTTCATGTCCTCTACCAGATCTTTGATGTTCTCAAGTTGAAAATCTATATCAGAAACATTGAATCCAAGCATATCACTTCCTTTCGTTTGCTTGAGAAAATCTTGAACAACCTGAATATAGAATGATAGAATGTAAGACTTATGTTCGTAATAATCAACAGTGAAGGTTCAATTTTTTTCTCTACAGAGTATCCTACAGTTTGATGAACACTAATTGTAGCTATGATGAGATCTTTTTACATTATTACATCATATTAAACATGTTTTTTTATGTTGAAAGTAATTTACGTAAACATTATATGTTTTTCAACAAGATAATTACAACATAGGGTATCATTAGAAATCGTTTCAACTTGCAAGCATATGTTATGCAATGCATCAAACAAACATAAATCCTTCATCGAGAAATTTCTCTGAGATGTATTATCAAACATGTAGAAGACAAAATAATAAAGAAGCATAAATGATCATAAAGTAGAAGGAAAAGACTTTTGAGGGAAAGTAAACCAGGAGATCGAAAACCTACAAAAGCAATCGAAAGAACCTCTTATCTGAATTTGTGTTGAATAAGTGTGGCTACAAACAAGTGTTGGAAAGTGACAAGTATATCTTGTCAAGACATGGTACTTTTGTTGGATTTGGTTATGTATGTAATGGTATGATTAGGTTGAATCTAGATTATCCTTCTTATGTTAATTATGTTTGCATGATGAGATCTAGTACTAGCAATAACTTAAGTAAATCTGTTTTATGGCATGCTAGACTAGGATATGTTCATTATAAACGATTAAAGAATATGTCTAAAATGAGTTTAATACCTGCTTTTGACATGAATAATGAAAAGTGTAAAACTTGCATGTTAACCAAGATTACTAGACAACCTTTTAAGGATGTTAATAGAGAAAGCAAAGTATTAGAACTCATTCATAGTGATTTATGTGATTTTCATGCTACACCTTCACTAGGAAATAAAAAGTATGTCATTACTTTTATTGATGATACATCTAGATATTGTTATGTCTATTTGGTGCACACAAAGGATGAAGCTCTTGATAAATTTAAAATTTATAAACAAGAAGTAAAGCTACATAGAAATGAGTTGATAAAAGTTTTGCGTACTGATAGAGGTGGTAAGTATTATGATCCAGTTTATTTCGAATCTAATGGTATAATACATCAAACCACGGCTCCATACACACTACAGCAAAATGGTGTGGCTGAAAGGGAGAATAGAACCTTGAAGGAAATGGTTAATTCCATGTTGTCCTATTCTGGCCTAAGTGATGGGTTTTGGGGTGAGGCTATTTTGACAGCCTGTTGTATATTGAATAGAACTCCAAACAAAAGGAGTAAAAATACCCCTTATGAAATTTGGTATAAAAAGGTACCAAATTTGAGTTATCCCAAAGTTTGGGGTTGTAGAGAAGTTGTAAGGCTCACTGAACCCAAACGGAAAAACTTAGATGAGAATGGTATAGATTGTATCTTCATTAGGTATGTCGAGCATTCCAAAGCATATAGATTCTATGTTATAGAATGTAATGAATCTGTGTCAGTTAACATTTTATAGAGTCAAGAGATGCTATATTTGATGAAGAGAGATTTACATCTATACCTAGACCAAGGGACGTGATTCATTCCGGCAAAGCTACAACTCAAGCTGAAAATGTGTATGGTGGTACAAATTCGGTACCTGGACCATCTGAACCTAGGAAAAGCACTAGAGCTAGAAAAGCTATGTCTTTTGGATCTGATTTTCAACTTTATCTAGTTGAAGGAACAAGAGATGAGACTGTGTCTCAACATCAATATTGTTTTATTATTGAGGAAGATCCAAAGACTTTTAGTGAAGCCATGGCATCTAGGGATGTTGCTTTCTGGAAAGAAGCAATCGATGGTGAGATTGATTCTATCATGCATGATAATACCTGGGTTTTGACTAATTTGCCTCCTGGTTGTAAAGCATTAGGATGTAAATGGATCCTCAAAAGAAATATGAAAGTGAATGGTAACATTGATAAGTACAAAGCCAGATTGGTTATCCAAGGCTTTAGGCAAAAAGAAGGTATTGACTTCTTTAATACTTATGCTCCTGTTGCTAGGATTTCCATTATTAGATTGTTGTTAGCTCTTCCAGCTATACATAATCTTGTAATTCTTCAAATGGATGTACAAACTACATTCTTGAATAGTGAATTAGATGAGGAGATTTACATGAAACAACCTGAAGGGTTTGTGATGCCTGGAAATGAAACAAGGTGTGCATGTTGAAGAAGTAATTGTATGGTCTGAAACAAGAACCAAAACAATGACATCAAAAGTTTGATGATGTGGTCTTATCTAGTGGTTTTGCACCAAACCAAGCTGATAAGTGTGTATATAGCAAATTTGATACTTCTGGTAAAGGAGTTATAATTTGTTTATATGTAGATGATATGCTGATCTTTGGTACTGATCAAGATCAAGTTGATAAAACCAAGAAGTTCTTGTCATTTAGTTTTGATATGAAAGACCTGGGGGAGGCTGAGGTGATTCTTGGAATAAGAATCAAACGAGGAAACAATAGAATTTCAGTTTCTCAATCTCATTATATTGAGAAGATATTGAAAAAGTTTAACTTTGAAAATTGTTCTCCTGTTAGCACTCCAATAGATCCTAATCTTAAGCTTCTACCTAATAAAGGTGTTCCAGTGCCTCAACTTGAATACTCAAGTATAGCATATGTTGTAGGAAAGCTTAGTAGGTGTACTAGTAATCCTAGTTCACGTCATTGGCAAGCTTTAAGTCGAGTATTCAAGTACTTGAAAGGAACCATGGATTATGGTTTGACATATAATGGATTTCCTTCGGTTATAGAAGGTTATTCAGATGCCAACTGGATTACAAATTTGGAGGATCACTCTTCTACGAGTGGTTGGGTTTTCCTTCTTGGAGGAGGTGCCATTTGTTGGGCTTCCGAAAAACAGACTTGTATTACAAACTCAACAATGGAGTCCGAATTTGTGGCATTGCCTGTAGTTGGTCAAGAAGCTGAGTGGCTAAGGAATTTGATATATGAAATTCCATTATGGCCCGAACCGATATCTACCATTTCTATCTGGTGTGATAGTGCTGCTACCTTGGCTAAGGCTTATAGTCAAGCGTATAATGGGAAGTCTAGACATTTAGGTGTTAGACATAGCATGATTCGTGAGCTCATCATGAATGGTGTGATATCAATAGAGTTTATGAGAACTCAGTTGAATTTAACCGATCATCTAACCAAAGGGTTAGCTAGAGATCTTCTACACAAGGCGGCTGTGGGGATGGGTTTAAAGTCCACCTGAAATCTTTCATATTAAGATACTTAATTCCTATCTAATGTAATGTTAGATGCTGAATTTAATGTGGAAAGCTTGATATCCAAAGATTGGAACACATAATTAGCGTCCTCCCAAGGTATGTGTTCAGAACTACAAGTAAAGGAGGTTAAAATTATATTTCTTAATAGTTCTTTTGAAAAATTGCATACGCAAATGCAAGAGTAAGAGAACTATTGTTAGGAATGAAATTTAGTGTAAAATTGTATTCGTCTTAAAAGTTAATTTTGTCTATAATTTTATTAAAGTCATCGTCTTTGACTTTTCATAAACAGTTTGACTTTGGCTTTATGTTTGACCCTATATAAAGGGTGAGTTCTTGTAATTTTAGAAGGATTCTCAATTGTAAATCAGTTTTACGTAATAAAGATTTGACCAAGATTTGGGTGTTGACTTTTTCTCTCTACTCTCTCAAGTGTTCTTACAAGAAATACTTGAATCTGCCATTGATGAATTGAAGATTGATTATCAGGGAACTACAATTGGTATCAGAGCAGAGTGTGCAAGAAATCAACGGAAGAAATCAACGAATTTGAAGAATTCTTTTTAATTTTTCCATGTTCTTATTTTGTTCTTCATGTTCTTAGTTTTCTTTGAATTTGATCTGAAATTTTTTGAAAATATTGTGTTTTTGTATTAAAACCTTGATCATTGTGTGCGTTTTTGTAATGTGAATCTTTGTTATTCACAAGTTTTCATGTTTTGATCTTTAATTTTCAAGTTTTGATCGAATTTGTGGTTTTAAATTTTTTTCATGTTCTTGAAAAATTTTGAAAAAAATCTGGATTTTGATCCATTTTTGGTTGAAAATGTTGAAATTTTTGTGTTTGTGATGTGGTTTTGATCAATTTTTGTGTATTCATCGCTCAAAGATTTGTGTAAATCGATCATTGGTATACCCGATTTGTCATTAAATCGCTCAAGGACATCTAATGATTTAGACTTAGTCGAATGTCTGGATATAGTAAATCGCTTGGCTTGTGTTCGGATTAGCTAAATCGATTGGTAAATCGCTTGGTTGGTGTGCGAGTTTGATTTAAATTGCTTGTATGGTGTGCGAGCTTGGTTGTAAATTGCTTAGGTTGTGATCAAACTTAGGTAAATCGCTTGGTAAAATGCAGGTAAACTGCTCATAAGGGCAATCGGATTAGGACTTAGTAATCTCATACTCTCGGTCACAAGCGTAATCCGGACATCCTCTTGACCGGAGTCTATGTAAATCGCTTAAGTTTATTCTTTATTGCATAAGCTTCATCCGAATTATCATTTAAACCGCTCATAAGCTTGTTCGATTTACGACTTTATCGCTCAACCAAGTATCCAGACTTCACTTTATCACGACTTGCATTCCTCGCCCACTTCTTGCATCATCCGGATTTGATTCCCGGATAAATACTTAGCCGCGATTACCTATGTTTCTAGCATCCTAGTCCACCTACTAGCTTATCCGGACTTGTTTCTATTCACTCAATGCAGTGCCCGATTTAGGTGTTCCTCATGTATTCTTTTGTCCGATTTAGCTTTCTTGGCATTTGACTTAGTTTCCTCGGTAACTACTTGTCCGGATTACAAGTTATCCTCGGTCATTCCCGTGTCCTGTTTAGCCCATCCTTGACCATACCATTGTCCGGATTTCACATCTCGGCCAGCGATTGTTAAAAGACTTAGTCATTTTTTACAACTTTTCATCCGGATGTGTTAATTTTTTTTTAGAATTTTCTCGTTTTATCTTTTTATTTGTTTTTTAACTGGTTGAGAAACTTTTTGAACTGTTTTCAGTCGCGTAAACTGTTTTTCATCAGTTTTAACTGTTTTGGTTGTTTTTAATAGTTCTTTTAACTGTTTTTAACAGTTTTGACTGTTTTTACTGATTTTAGACAGTTTTTCGTCGTTTTTCTGATTTCTCAATAGTTTTTGTGTTTTTCTATTTTGTTTTTGAGCTTAACTCTTTTTGATTTCTTTTAGCTGATTTCATCGTATTTGATCCTAAATCAATTTATTTGAAAATGGCAGCTGATAAAGAGTTGAAAGAGAGAGTTTCAAAGTTGGATAAGAGCATACAGAATTATAAAGAGAAATATCTGAATGTGTTTTATGAAAATCATGCGAATGTGGAGTTTATTAAAGATTTGAAACGAGAGCATAAAGAACAATGTGAACGTATTGATAACGATTTCGTATACAATATTGAAAAGTTAGAAAACACTCTCAGCTCAGTCAGAAAGGATTATGATGATGATCTGAAAATTTGGAGTAAAGCTAACAAAGATTTGTTTATTAAACTTCAAGAGGTAGGAAATGAATTACCGACTCCAAGGAATAATACAGAGACAGAGGACTTAACTGAAAAWTTTCATAAGTCTGAGAGTGATCTGATTGAGTTAAGGAAATTACTGAATTTAGAGAAAGAGAAGGTTATAGAAGTTGAGAATAGTATGGATGTTGAGAGGAAGAAATTTGAGAAAGAGAAGAAGAGGGTGATTGAACTGGGAAGAACATTTGGAGTTGAACGTGTATCTTATGAGAATAAGATAAACTCTCTCGAGTTGAACGCAAAAATGATGTTAAAGCAAATCTCGGATTTTGAGCAGCTGATCATCTTGGAACGTGCCAAGAATGATAAAGAAAAGAAATACATCATAGAAGAGTGTCAGAGCCAAACTCAGAAATTGTCTGACAACATTGCTCTAAAGCAGAAGGCTTTAGATGAAGAGAAGAAGCAATTTGCTCTTGAGAAGAGAAATACTATAAAGAAACATACAGCTATTGCTAAAGAGCTTGCTGAAAAGAAAAAGTGGCTTGACATCGCTTCTGAGAATGAGAAAAGTAGCTCAGATGAAGAGATTAGAGAGTTAATAAATCAGAAAAAGAAGTTTGAAATGCTTCAGAAGGAGTTAGAAGGTAAACTCCTGGATACTACAAAGAAATTATCTGATCTGAAGACAGACCTTGAAACTGAGCTAAAGATGAGAACAAAACTTAAAAATAAGTTTGATTTAGTTACTGTTSAAAGAGACCAGCTTTTACAGAAAGTCAAAGACTTTTCTTGTGCTCAAAGCTCAATTGGTTCTCCTTCTCAGTGTAAAACTAGCTTCTATGACTGTTCCAAATCGAATAGTTATTCAAGCAGCCCTAAATCAACTGTTTCTAAGAACTATTCTCGTTCTTCTAATCAGTATTATCAAGGGTATGTTATCGGATCACCTAATAATTTTTCTAAGATTAAAAGCATTTGGGTTAATAAATTTGAATCTGTTTCATCATGTACTCCTGTTGTTACTAATCATCTTCCTTGTTTTGTGAGATCCACTTCTGACTTGATAAATCTTAGCAATAAAAGAATCATGTGCTCCACATGCAAGAATACTGATTTTGTGAACAAGAAGACATACAACAGATGGAGTACAGACAACATAGATCAGAATGACTGGAAAGGTAAGAACAAGTATGATTATAATAGTTGGTATGGATCATATTTTGTATCTGATCATCCTGTTCAAAGTGCTAAAAAGAAGATATCNGACTGGAAAGGTAAGAACAAGTATGATTATAATAGTTGGTATGGATCATATTTTGTATCTGATCATCCTGTTCAAAGTGCTAAAAAGAAGATATCTAATAGAAATAGATGGTTTGGAAGTTACAACATACCCCAGCCTGATTCTAACAAAATAGGACCCAAATTCATTTGGGTACCAAAATCTGTCTAATTTGATTTTGCAGGTGTGTCAAGTTTGCGTTGATCAGAATATCATATCATTGATGCACTAATGCAGGGGGAGTTGTAAAATGTTCCAAACGAGGCTTCTGAACAATTCAGTTCAGGACCCGTGCTTTACTGAGTGTGGTTTCTAGACATCCAGTTTAGGACCCGTGCTTAACATGTTTTCTTATTTTGTTTTAATTTTTGAGCTGAATCGAAACATTTCTATAATCTACTTTCTAAGGGGAGTCTCTAGAAGTTCAATAAATGTTTTTCGAAAAATAATTTTTTTTTGGAAACGAGTATTTTTTCTGAACAGGTTGATCACATCATTCTTTTATTGATTGTGCTTAAAAGCCAAAATTCTTGATCAATTTTTATCTGATCATTGTTCTTATCTGTAGTAATATTTTTTTATCAACTGTTTGTGATCAACTATGCATAATGCTAAATTTTAGGAGGGATTGAGTGCTTATCAGAAATACCTCAATGGAATGTCAGAACCGACAAACCTACCCATGAGGACAACCATATTTGAGTGAGCTTTATATACAAAAGGGTTGTATGCTGAAATTAAAATGAAAAAGAGAGGGGTAGTTGTTGTGAGCTAAAAGAATTGACGAGAGTTGTGTTAGGATTAAAAGAACATAAGAATCCTGTTCCAAACTTCTAAAATCAGGGCATACCACACAATCTATTAGTTCTCAATTCTTTCGAGACTAATATTGAAAAAGGCAAAGCCCAGRCCAATTCTTGTCACAACCCCACCAGCTACTCATTTATCTCTCAACAAATAAGTGTTTCAATAACACTTGGGACACGCATCTCATCATCTATCAATTTCTCATTCGGAGAAAGTTGATATTGAATCAGAAGGATATATGTCCCCCTTCAAGTCTTTTTGATCACTAATTGAGTCTGATAAATTTGTATAGTCCACACGGTTTATCTTTTTGAGCCTAAACAAAAGCATACGTTGCTTTATCTTTCTACAATACACAGATTTTGCATTTTATATGTTATTTTGCCAAAACATTCATAGATATGCTATTTTTAAGCTATTGATGATTGAATGGAAGACCTGGTGAGATGAGCATCAAAAAGTCTCATATATAAAGTACATCCGTTGTACTGAGTATATCTGTTATACTCATAGGCCAATCTTTTTATAAGATTGAAAACAATTTCATACGTTTAAATTGGTTGTTATCTTCCCTTTCCCTTAATCTGAAAAGATTAAACAAGTGGATTTGAAAAGATCTACTTACAATTTCATGAATTGACGGCTTTCGCGGGAAATTTCATTCATTCTTGTGTATGATGTCATGATTCTCATTTCATCATAAGGGGGGAGTATGTAATAATGAATGAAATGTCCAATTTCGAACTTTATAAGGGGAATTTGTTGTAAAGATAAAGGGGGGGTAACTTTAATGATGGCAAAAGACTCAAAAGGAGTGCGACTGGAGATGATTACAGAAAATTATTCAGATGATACAATGTATGAGAGTTGTTGGATGAGAAGCTCAAATTTTCAACAGTTTGTTGATAAAGATTGCCTTTGATGAGAAAGTGTGTTAAAGATCAATTCTAAAGATCGTTCGTTATTGTTTATGTTCTACATTGTCAAAAGAGAAGATCATCGTTGTTCTACATTCGAGGGGGAGAATGTTAGAAGATCTTTCTCAACAAACAATTGTCTGAAGATTTAAAGTTGGAGATTGTTTTGAAGAAGACAGAGTGCTTAAAGCAACAAAGTTCAAATAAAGCATGCAAATTCTTTCAAGTCTGAATACAAAGGGGAAGAATGTTAGGAACAAAATTCAGTGTAAAATTGTATTCATCTTGAAATTAATTTTGTCTATAATTGTATTAAAGTCACCGTGTTTGACTTTTCATAGACAGTTTGACTTTGACTTTGTCTTTATGTTTGACCCTATATAAAGGGTGAGTTCTTGTAATTTTAGAAGGATTCTCAATTGTAAATCAGTTTTACGTGATAAAGATTTGACCAAGATTTGGGTGTTGACCTTTTCTCTCTACTCTCTCAAGTGTTCTTACAAGAAATACTTGAATCTGCCATTGATGATTTGAAGATTAATTGAAGATTGATTATCAGGGAACTACAACTACCTTTATAAGCATGAAGTTTAGCCACTTCAAGAAGTTTGGGACTTAGCTTTGATATGCTTATTTAAGGATAGGACACAGGCTAGTAAAATATAGTGTCAAGTTATAACATAAGAGTATGCAAACTGTTGTGTATATTATCTTCATGTTTTCACTGTGAATAGAAAGGGTTCGACCCTTAGTGACACCCCGATATTCGAATATTTGAAATTAGTATACTAATGTAAAATTCAATCGTCATGACATTTCATTTATGCATCAGTTTGTTTTGTTATGACTTTGATTTAAGTTAACCAAGATTACACTTAAATGGGGGAGGATTGTTGGTGATTTGTATCACTAATATCATTTAAGTGTAATGGGATTTAATTTGTTGACCAATATAATCATGATAAATATCGAACAAGTAAGGAAGGTGCGGAGTGCACACTTGTTTGAGTTTATTTTGATTTAGGAGCGAAGCCCTAATCGACGAGGGTCCGGGGGCAGCACCCCTGGTGGCGGGGTCCAAGGGGCAGAGCCCCTGGTTGGGGTCGAAAATCCACATTTAAAATTTGCTTTGTGAAAAATGACCAATTCAAATAATGTTGCTTTGTGAAAAATGCTTCAAAAATCCGAATTTAATGTTTTAAACCCGGTTTTTTAAACCTGGTTTAGGGTTCAAAAACTGCCATTTTTGACAGTTTTTTTTTCGTATTAAATTTTCGAATTGGTCATTTGGATTTTGTAAGGTACATAGATTCATAATAATCGATTATTTGTTCAAAAACCACTGATTTTATCCGATTGAAATTTCGATTGTACCATCGAAATACTTTAATCTGAAAGTGTTACATGACTTTCAGCGGAATCCAAGCAATCGAAAACCAGAAATTCTAACAAAAACACCATACCCTCTGTTAGATCTAATCCACCTTCGTATTCCCAGTCAACAAACAACACTGATCCAGATGAAACCATCATTCCAAAAGCCGTATACTTAGATCTAAAACCAAACAATCACCACCTTAACTTTGATATGTCTTTTGAATACCCAATCATACTTCAAATCTTAAAAGGCCACCCAATTACCTATGTACTCTCTGTTACGACTGATGTCGTCTTCAACGGTTTTGGCATACTCTTTCTTACATTAAAGATGGAAACCAATATTTCTTTCAAGGATATGTAGACAATTTCATGAGTTGCCTTACTTTGAAAAGTTGCGTAAGATACTTAATCTGTCAAAGCCTAACTCTGCTCCCGAATCACTTGAATTTGAAGAATTTGTATCTGATGAGGAACTCTACCACGACATCAAAAGGCTCGGATATTCTGGAGCTCTCACCAATCCATCACAGTTTCAAAGAAAATTTCTACCGTATGTGTGGCATATGTTATTTTCAATATTAAACAGATGTCTCACATCCAAAACTGTTCGTGTAGACACCTGCAGCAGTTCCTTCCTGAAGTTCTTTCACAAAATCATGTTCAACCGACACTACGACTATAAAATGGTGATTTGGAATGAGCTGACAGAGTTAGTGCATGCAAAGAAGTTTGCCTCGAAAGCTATAAAATTCGTTCCAATCCAACGGCTTCTTTAACTGATAATAAGAGCTATGATGAGATCTAACAAGGCTATTCCCTCTAGGCTGGACAGACCTTTTGGTCTAGACTATGAGATGTAGTTCTTACGGCCATATATCGAAGTTGAAGATTTGGATTCAATCATGAATATACCTGCTGAACTTCTAGCCTATGTCGATCAGAGTTCTCATCTTGTGATAGAATATAAGAGAGTGATAGATCCTATAGTTCCGCCAGAACCGGCAGAACTTACCCCGGGATCAACCCTTGTCTCAGATGAGTGTTGTGAGGGTCTAGATATATATATATATATATATATATATATGAGAGAGTTCAGGTACAAGGGGTACCTGAACAGGCTGGGAGATGAGGGAAAATGAAAACGAAAGGGATCTGGCGCAGGGAAACTCTGATCAGGCTTAATCTTTTGGTGACAATACTTATTCTGCTTCTTCAAGCTTGGAAGATACTAAAACCGATTCAGTTGTTCATCCAAGAAACAATGATGATGATAATGATGATCAAGGAAATGATGATGAACAGAATTTAGATGGGTTTAATTTTCTAATCTTCAGACATTCCATTAATGGAATTTGATTTCGGCAAAGAAATTTCTGATTTCAGTGAACTTGATCGTTTATTGGCGGATATAAGGTCAAATGAGGGAGAACAAGTAGAAAATTCTGAGAGTATTTCTGAAAGGGAAATAGAAAAAGATGGTGAGAGTGTGCGAGGAATAGAAAAAGAAATATCAATTCCTACCCTAACTTATACACAAAGTCGGGTTCCCACACCTGTTGTTGGCATTTATTCGTTGAATGTTAGCACTGAAGAAGACGTAGCCCGCCCAACTATTCAATTGCACATCTCTCCTAGCCACTCTAACACCTCTCAACAGGTGTTAGTTTCATATTCTCACGGGGATTAAGCACAAAGTCTATTTGTTCATCACTCTGAGGAACAAGATATTGAAACAAGTAGACACTTGCCCGGTCTACGACTTCAATTGTATACACATCGAGTCTAGAGCCAATACACATTTTAGGTACACTGGATTCAAGAGCATTTGTTGCTCTATCTGTTGTTCTTTATGAATAAGCCAGGACGACCAGAGTAGAGTCATCTACTATCTATGAGGACAGGTCGGAAGTCCTACCAATGTTAATGATATTCCAGCATTGAACGTAGGCACAACAGTTTATTCAAATGTTGTTACAACTGGTAATCTATGTAACCCAGGTGTTAGTTTATCTGACTTAATGTCAAGGGAGTTTATGAACGGCGCCCTAAAGGTTGTTCAGGATACTTTGATGGAAGAAATCAACTGATAGAAAAGGTTATTGAAGGGTAAGCAACCGGCTGAAGAAGAAAGTCGTGCACCGTTGCCGCCACCTGCACCCCAACCTCAAGCAGAAACAAACTATTCGATGGATGATTTGAAGTCTATGCTATATGCCAAGATGATATCTGAACCAAACATGGACTCGGCGGATGCAGACTTAGTCGGCATGCTCAGACAATCTTTGGAAGACTCCCACATCGTTAGAGCCTTAGAGTTTTCTAACTTTCAAAGCATTGTAGTTCCTAGCTTGTCAAAGCTTGGTTCTATAATAGCTACCTCTAACCAATCCATTGCAAATCTGCAAAGTTCTATTGATTTGCTGTCTAAACGTGTTTCAAATTTAGAAAATACTTGCCAAGATCAAGCCACTTATCTTAAAAGAATACATGATGATTAGGACGATCCTGATCACCATGAGGGGGAACAGAAGAAACAGAAAGTGGCTGAGACTTCGAGGGGTAAGGGTGTGGAAATTTCTTAAAGTGAAGATTCTGAAGAGCTTAATGATCAAAGTCCTATACAAGATGGTGAAAGTGAAGGACTACATGCTTGGAAATGGTAGTTGCTACAGACCTAGAGATCAAGCCAATGGTTGAAAAGTTGGTGGTCTCCATAATAGAAATAAGGATGCTACTGGGTCTATCTGCAAATGTTGGATTTAATGAGGTGTTCTCAAAAGAAATTAGTGGAGTTCAGGACTACGGTGTTGAAACTGAAGTTGGAGCTAATGAATCTGATGAAGTTCTATTTGATTTTGAAGCTGATATGGATGAAAATGAATCTAGCTTTCATTTCAGTCCGAGCTTAAAGCATAACCTGAACCAGTCTTTTCAGACCTACCAAACATTCCTTGTTCATCTTCCATTCCACAGACTTTAATTGTTCAATCTTCAAGGAAGTATATACTTTTTACTGAAAGGATAAAAACTCCAGGGTTGGACAGAGCGAGAATCAGAGGACCATTTCTTGAAGACTTGTATCCAGATATTTTTGTACGTCATCGAAAATCTAAGAGTAATAATAAAGTCTTGGGTATTCACAAGGAAACACGTGAATATCGCAAAGAATATAAGTACCTCCTCAAAGCCAAATGTCTACCCATTCATTTTGTACGAACTAAACACCAGATTGTCTCAATCAAGAATGTACAGGCCATAAAGCTTGTGAACTTTTGGTATCCAGCGTTCTATGTTACAAGGCAAGATGGTAAAGTTTGGTATTTCAGTGAAGCTGATTTTCCCAACCTATATTTAGAAGACTTGGAGCACTTATATCATGAGATCAAAAACTAGACGGTCAGATTGGAAGGAGTTGTCAGAGGTATTGAAACCATTAAAAGATTTCTTAGATGTCAGAGCAAACTTTCTTTTGTTATTGATGTGCAAATGGGTTATGAAAGCAATCAGAAGAATGCCAATCTGAAGGTGCCAAAGCAAGATTTAGAAGATATCGATGGCTATCCTCTTTTTATGATTCTAGAAGATCCAGAGTTTGGGGTGATCTATGAAAACTCTGAGAAAGCTAAAAGGTTTTTGAGGTTTAGTGAACTAAACAAAAACTGTGATGGGACTATATAGATAGTGAAGAAGGAACTTGAAAGCAGAAAATCTCAAGATGATAAAGCTACAGGATCTGACAGATTAAGTCTGAGAGAAAGGTTTCTACTTATCAGTGCCCTAGAGTTACTTGATGAGAAGATTCAATACCGGAATTCAATCAGAAGATGTGAGACAAATTTGCACTTTCGAAGATCAAAATTTACTATGTCTCGGGCTTGAATCTAAAGAGGGAGAATGTTGGGTTCAAGTCATTGTGCTTAATGTTGTATTCAAGCTTAAGTTTCTCTATTGTAATTTTGTCTTGTATTTTGTAATATAAATAGTCTTTCTGTTTTGTAAGTAGTAGGTAAGCGAATTTAGTAGCAATCCATCTTTGTAATATGCTAACTTTGAAGATCAATACAACAAGCATTGAAAAACTCTCTCTGTTCTATCTTTCTGTAATCTACTGTTACTGTCATTGTTCTTGATTTCAATATACAATTGATTAATCTTTCTGGGGAATAACATTTTTCAATACCTAAGTAGATAGATTATATACTGCTTCCCCATGAAAATTGAAACATTTCCTTGTTAAAAAATAAATGAGTAGTTAATGGGGTTAAATCGAGAGTTAACATGGGCTCAATACTTGTTTCAGTGATGGTCACCAAAGAATTGTGAACCAACAGTAATGTGGTTATCCACCTTCAAGTGGTTAGGGCAGAGTTCTCTTTTCTTTTAACTCTGTACTCTCACCCTGTATTTATATTAATAAAATTCTCACTTCTAACCAAACTCTCATTTCCATTTTACCGCTCAGCACAATCAGATTTCTCAACAGTATGAGTTATCTCCCCCACTTTTTTATTTATATACCTCTCATCTCAATCACTCAAGAATTACTTCTTGGGTAGGGCTACCAGTTCTGGTAGTCCATAGAAGCACAATTAATCTTATACATTGATCCCATGAATTACGTCGTAAAAGTTTTCAAAGATATTATGCTTTAAAGTTCAGAGAGATTTCAGAAATCAATATTAGAAGCACGATTCTTGAACTGATATGTTTCAGAGTCAAAACAATGAAGTACATGTTCTAAACTGGTGTGTTTAGAAGCTAAACAATGAAGTACAGGTTGCAAACTAATGTGTTTGTCATTGTTATCATTTGATATCTGGTTGGGGTGGAGTTTGTAGGGCCTTAAGTGTATAAAATTTTCAAATCAAATTGTTTTTGTGCACATTATGAGGGGGATAAATTTTTTTGGAAACTTGAGTTTGTAATCAGTTAAAAATTGGACATCTTTTAACTTGATACAATTTTTGGGCTAATTTGTAAAATTTAAAAAATGTCAAATTATCTTTGTAAAGTGGTATATTACACTTTGTTGTGAGATAGTTTGGTCTATAGTGTTGTGCAGTAGTTACTTTTTATTGCATAGTGTTGTGCGATAGTTCTACTATCACACATGCCTTGTGCGATACATTGTCTGAATAGTAAACTATCGCACAAAACATATATGATATTTGGTCTGACTTATATCGCATGATTTTAAGTACGATGGTTGACTTTTCTAGGTCAAACCTTTTTTCAAAAATCGTGGGGTCTAATTACCTGTTGTAATGTGTCCTCGAGAGTTTAAGTAGTTCCCTCTTCAGAACTATTTTGATTCATGTTTCACTTTGGCCTCCGATGTACTCTCAAGTACAATGTTCATCTTCCACTTTGAAACCACTTCTGTCAATCGATTCTTGTTCATTTCTTGGAATTTGACTATGAAATCTTCATTAGGTATGTCGATTGTTATCCTCTTAATTGATTTACTCATCTGTTTCCTATTTCATCATTCCATTTAATCATCTGTTTATGTGTTGAAGGCTTTGTATTTGACTATTTATATTCTTGAATCGACTAGGTTAGAATATGTGTTTTTTTCTTTGAAATTGGTGTTAGGGTTTGGTCTAGAACTGTTTTTTGAGCACCATGATATAAATTTTTCTTTCAGTCTGTTTGATTTTAGCCTTTGATTTTGAAAATATGGGTTTTAGACTAAGTGTTCGAATATCGCATATTCTTCATATGAGTATCGCATATGTCTAGTCTTCACACACACGGACACGCATACACACACACACACACACACATATATATATATATATATATATCACATGAACTTATCCTTTGTTTCTTGTGATAATTGAGTATATGGCGTGACTCTTGCGCGATATATCAAACTATCGTATAACTCTTTTGCTTTAGTTGGCCTTCTGTCTACGATAGTTGTATCTATCACACACCTCTTATGCGATAGATGATCATGTTATGTGCGATATTTCTTTGGTCTGCAATAGTTGAGGACTTAGAATTTTTTTTTTTTTTGTTTTCTCAAAAGTGCTCCCATACCAATTGATAATCGCAGTTTCAATCAGGTAACAATGAATCAAATTATAAAGAACAAAAATCTAGAGATCAAATCATTATGTATATTGATAAACTCTCTCAATACATGTTTCTCTCTAGAATGTATTATAATGAGTAGCACATTCTAGATCTTCTCTACTAGCAATTTATACAAATTGACTAAACATACAAGACAAACTACAAAGAGGACAACAATCTAAGCTCCATGTTGACTAAGATTGACCATGTTGACTTCAGACTTTGACCTCTTTAGTCTTTAAGCTCGGTGATCTTTGATACAATAATATTTGACCTAACAGTTTATATATGAATCACGTAAATAGTTCACATGTGAACCAATTAACAGATTCATATATGAACATCTAGTTCATATGTGAATTACATGAGTTCACATATGAATCTGTTTGCCTCCTCTTTGTAAATTTACGAAATTATCACTCCATCTTCAGCACACACATGTGAGATATTATCCGGTGCTTCACGGTCGAAGCAACAAATGTAGACTAGATGAAGGGTTAGGATCACTTCTTTATTTCTCAATGAACATTTTCACACACACACACACACATACACATATATATATACACACACACACTAGTTGTGTACCCACTCAATGCAGCGAGATGCGAAATTTTAAAAAAGATATAAGCAGGCATACCGATTACGGTTAAATATTTGTATTTGAAATTGTCAAATTCTATGCTTTATTGATTGTTTCATATTCAATGGATTTGAGAGGAAATGAAACAATTCAATAATCTATTTGAAAATGAAAATCACAAGTAACAAGAAGATAGCTTTTGCACACAACCATCACATTCTCCAAAAACCAATCATTGTAAATTTATACATTATAATAGGGGAAAAAATGAATGGGGTTCAACAGATATTCTACACACTTGGGTTGTTGGGGTTCAACATCACACAACCACTCTTGAAGTGGTTCCATTTTCTCAATCACTTGGGAAAGGACAGTTGACCCTGTACTATTCTTGGAGCTATCAGAGGATCCCTGATATAAATCAGATTGTCTGCACAAATAAATGGTTTTAAGTGTTTTATGCAAGAATATTAACCATGCAAAGTGAATTCCCAGGTAGTCCCATATCTACTACCTCCAATACTATTGCCTGCCTCCATCACAACTTTTTATGTCCTCTACCAGATCTTTGATGTTCTCAAGTTGAAAATCTATATCATAAACATTGAATCCAAGCACATCACTTCCTTTCGTTTGCTTGAGAAAGTCTTGAACAATCTGAATATAGAATGATAGAATGTAAGACTTATGTTCGTAATAATCAACAGTGAAGGTTCAATTTTTTCTCTACAGGGTATCCTACAGTTTGATGAACACTAATTGTAGCTATGATGCGATCTTTTTACATTACTAGAAGGTTACTCGCGCAATGCAGCGAGATAAATCTCAGTTTTAATGTTAAGTTTTTATTATTTGTTTCGAGAAAGCGGTAATGTTTTTATTTTTGAAGTAAAATATAAATTTGTAATTAACATAAAAATTTGTAAAAAATATCGATAATATTATCAAATTAACTATTTAATAACTTTCATTTTTTTGGTCACTTCTTTAATTCAATTTTTTATTATAATTTAATTTAGATTTAATAACAAAATAATTTATTTTTATTTTAATAATATAATTTTTTATAAAGATAATAATCAAACATTCTGTTGGAACTCAATAATTATTGTTAGATCTCATAGTGCAAAATGTAAAAAGTAATGAAAAACAATAAGTGATGAAGAACCAGAAGACCGATGAAGAGATCAAGGCAGAAAAGACTAAGTCTGAATCGATGGAAAGACTAACCAGAGCATCGATGGAAAGACCAACCATCGAACCGATGGACCAAGTACAACCAGCGGATC
>NC_037544.1:27833448-27845113 GCF_001531365.2 Cynara cardunculus var. scolymus | reverse complement strand
ATTTCATGAGTAGATGGTTTCAGAAATCCGACATATATGCAATTTTCTTTTAATTTGATCTTGCTAACAAACAAAATTGACCTTCAACTTTATATATTAGTTGACTTGTAAAATAACCACATAAACTCATGATTCAAAGTCAAACTATTGTTTTCGAATTGTGATTTACCCGCGCTGCATCGCGCGGGTACACCACTAGTATATACATATGCATATGAAGGCGGTGATGAACCGCCAAACTTTCCTCGCCTCATTCTCATATTTTTCTCTCTCTAAAAATTCTCGTCTTCTTTCTAAATTTGACGTCAAGTTACTAAGAGGATCAAAGTAACAATTATATATTCGGAATCTACTCAACGAACCCTTCTTAAAGGTATAAATTTCATTCAGTTTCATAAAGGTGTTTATTTTAGGGTTATTTATACCGGTTTATAAACTATGTTTATATCTAAGTTTACGGATTGATATTGTCAAAATTATGATATATTTGATGTTTAGGATGCTAGTACTGGTTATATTAATGTAGAAATAAAAAGGGTATATTATAGTTTCAATATGGTTATATTGTGGGTAAATGTTTAACCGTACACCAATTGTTCGGTTAAATGTCGGAAGGAGTAAAAATGCATGATTAAGCTTAGGTTAACGACCATTGGACTTCTTTTACTGTTTAGTATGTTGAAGTACGTTTATAGCATGTAATATAGCAAATCATGAAAGTTGGATCATAAAAGTTAGTCGGGAATTACGGAATCGAATTTTACCGACAATGTAACTCCCATACTTTGACAGTGTATAACTCACAAACCGTAACTCGGATTAAGCTCATATTTTGTAGTCAGGAAGATCATACTGCATACTACAACTTTCATTAAGGGTCAAAATTCCAGTTATGATTCTAAGTGGCTCGAAACAGTGTGTTTTTTAGGCTGTTTACACTGTATCCGGGATTAATTTGCAGTTTTGTAAAATTCATATAAAATATATGGATGATCCAAATGAGATGATTTTAAAAGAAATAGACTCGTATGATACCAACCTACAACTTTCATTTAGAAAATATAATCTGAATTGGTCTCTAAGTAAGATAATATGCTTAGAAATAAGAGGGTCGGAAACGGTTGGATTGAAAGAGAATAATGCTAAGTTTTACGTTTGAGTTTTCAATTCGTATCCAGTTGTCCTTCTTGAAGTCTACGTTATTTAAGTACATTAAGACCTAAGTAATTTTATTAGAATAGTTATATTGTGGTTTCTATGCTTTATAAATAGTAACTCGTTTATACATTCGTTAGGCACGCGGGTAAATCAAACTTGATCGTGAATTTCCGTTTGATAGTGCGTTAATTGTCAAATTCAGTTAAGGTACAGATTTCATATTTCACTTGACACAGGGATAGCCATTTGCGTAAGGCTTCCTAATTCGGATAATCTGTGATAAATTCCGAATAATTTGATCTGGATTTCCTTTATGCTTATCAAATGTTATTGAACTTTGTTTCCTTTTGAATTAAGACTTATATTCTCATTCGGAATATGAATAATTTTGATCACTTGACTTGTTTTTGTTGCTTCATTGGTGGAATATTTTACAATAGACTCAATAACTGGAGCACCGGTATTGAGATGTTTCCATGGTGACTAAAACGATCATGGCGTCCTTATTTTTTATAAGTCCTTAAAAGTGGACTTGATTATGTACCGGTCGAATAGAGGGGTATGGATCGATCCTAGGAATCGTTATCGGATATTGAATTATGGCCGTGGTTAAATCCACGGAGATGATTGTTGTGTTGTGCTCACACCCCTTTCCTCACTTGTACCTGAATGAACTGATCGTCCTTTGGGTACAATGCGTCCTTGTGATGCGATTTGGTCTTCGGACCCTTCACATGCTTTTGGGGCATTTTGACTTTATTTTGGATTATCATTTGGCGTTATAAATTGTTTTTGAACTTGTTATCTCATATTCATTGTTTAGTTATATTATTATTCGTTCACTGAGCATTAAGCTCAGCCGATATTTTCTTGTCCTCGGCAGGTACATGACTTAGCACGGATTTTTGGATGAGAGCTACGGAGATGACAATATTGAAGATAACCCATTAAGTCATACTTTTGTTAAACCTTTGATGACTAATGTAGACATACTGGTATTTTGAAACCGTATTTTGAGACACGTTATCTCCGTCTATGGTTATGAAATTATCTTTTTGTAAATTTTATTAGCTGCTCTGTTTTATATAGCGCGTTGTTTTTATCCTAATTGTGGCATCTCCTGTCTTTGACCACACGGGACGGGGGTGTTACAGATCTACTCCAATTGTATTATAAGTTATCTCTATTCGAAGATAAGGGTGTGAAGTTCAGAAAGGGTTTGATTGATGTTGTTCATGGCATGCTTAGAGCTACCTTAATGGGTGGCATGACTGACTTTCAGTTGGCCTTAACTCTTAACAGAGATAGGGTATATTTGTTGCATCCGGACATAAACCTTGGGGAATTAGCAAACTTTCACACAGGGACTGTAGTGTGTGATCCTCCAGGATACATATGCAAAAATCTCACTGAGAAGTTCTTTTCAGGGTATATGATATACCCAAGTACAACTCTAGTACCTTGAAACAGATTAACATATCATTAGAGAAGAGACTGTTGAGGAAGCCTAGAATAATTTCACGAGAAGAATGGCCAAGATTAAAAGAACTAATAAATTGGACGAGGAGGCAGATTAACTCTCAGCTTGAGTACAGAAGAACAATAATTGAGAAGTTCATTCTCATTCTTAATGACAGGAAGTTCAAAGTTTGAAGAGAAGTGGAAGATTCGGTATACACCTGCAAAGAATAAAACCTTGATAGATTTAGTTTTGTAAATCAGAAGTTTTATTTTAGAAAGTTAGCTTAGGATTCATCAATTATGTAAATAGCTCCATTTTTAGCAACGGGAGTTCATTCATTAATTTATTAAAGCAATGTAAGCAGCTTGGTCTACGTTGTTGATTTTTTAATAACAGGTGGTACCTTCATTACTAATATGCTTTATTCTTACCTTGTTTTAAAAAAAATTCATATTCCTTTGCCTACATAAATGTATTAGATATCTTAATTTGAGAGATTTAAATCATCTCAGGAAATTATCTAACATATATGGATGATAGTGAAAAGTACGATTCTACTTGAGAATGACCTGTCAGACTTGCGCTCTTCAAAGAACTCTGGAAATGAAATCTGAAGAGTGACTTCAGAGTTGTGCTCCTGGTGTAACTCTAAAGTGAGAGTCGGCAAACCTAAAACTCTGTATTGCTAGCCAGACGCTCTGTGTCTGGAGTGAAGTTCAGCATCAAGGACTTATACTATATGGCACTTAAGGCTTAATTTTCCTTAGAATAGAGCGCCACCTCTGTATATGAGACATTTTCTTCAGTAAGAGCTCTGTCTCTTGGAGTCTTCTACATGAGAGCTTTGTATGCACCATGTAAATGCTCTGCATGCACTCTGCAAAATTCTCTGCGTACTCCTCTGTGTGGTGGTTGTGGTAGAAAAGAACTCTTCAGAGTTGAGGTGAGGCAACTCTAAAGAATGGCTCATCAGACTTCTAAGTTGGCAGTCAGTCTGAAGTGGAACTCTGGAAGATGTTTTCCTAGACCTGCAAAAAACTGACGGGTTCAGACTTCTAAGTCTGTCGATGAGGAACACAGACTTACTTCTAAGCGTATTCAAAAGTACTTTAAAGTTCATAGTTGTAAGTCTGGAAGAGAAGAATTCAAAGGTCAGACTACTGACTTCGCGTGAAGCAAGTCTGGAACATAGAGTTCTGCATTTGGGTGAGCTTACTCCCTAGATGACTCCTCTCCATGCACGATGCAGAGGCCCTGTGTCTGGTAAGGCTTAATTTTCCTTGGAATAGAGCGCCGCCTTTGTATATGAGATGTTTTCTTCAGCAAGAGCTCTGTCTCTTGGAGTCTTCCGCATTAGAGCTCTGTATGCACCATGCAAATGCTCTGCATGCACTCTGCAAAGGCTCTGCATACTCCTCTGCCTGGTGGTTGCGGTCGAAGAGAAGTCTTCAGAATTAAGGTGAGGTAACTCTGAAGAATGGCTCTTCAGACTTCTAAGTTGGCAGTGATCCTGTAGTGGAACTCTGGAAGAAGTGTTTCCAGACTTGCATAAAATTACCGGTCTCAGACATATAAGTCTGAAGAGGGGAGACGCAGATTTATTTCCCACAGTTTCTTAAAAGTAGTTTGAAGTTCAAACTTCTAAGTTTGGAGTGGAAGATTTCAAAGTTCATACTATTGACTTCGTGTGAAGCAAGTCTGGAACACAGAATTCTGCATTCGAATGAGCTTACTCCCTAAGAAGACTCCTCTGCATGTACGATGCAGAGGCTTTGTGTCTGGAGTGAAACTTTGCATCAAGGACTTATACTTTTTGGCACTTAAGACTTATGCTTCCTTGGAATAAGGCGCCACCTCTGTTTATGAGAAGTTTTCTTCAATAAGAGCATGAAAATGCTCGGCATGCACTATGCATAGTCCTGAACGTCATGGTTGCGGTGGGAAATCTGTTTTCAGAATTGAGAATGTGCAACTCTGACGAATGGATCTTCAAACATCGAAGTTGGCAGTTTTTCTTAAGTGGTACTCTGAAAAATATATTTCCAGACTTTGATAAAACTGACAGTTTCAAACTTAGAAGTCTGACGATGAGGAACACAAACTTATTTCCCAGAGGTTTTAAAAGTAGTTTATAGTTCATACTTCAAAGTCTGGAGTACAATATTTCAAAAGTCAGACGATTTCATTCGCGTGAAGCAAGTCTAGAACACACAATTCTGCATTCGGATAAGCTTACTCCCTAGGATGACTCCTCTGCATGTAGGGTGCAGAGGGTCTGTGTCTGGAGTGAAACTTTGCATCAAGGACTTATATTTTTTAGCACTTAAGACTTATGCTACCTTGGACTAGGGCACCGCCTTTGCATATGAGACGTTTTCTTCAATAAGATCTATGTCTCTTCGAGTATTCTGCATGAAAACTATGTATGCACCATACCAATGCTCTGCATGCACTATGCAAAGGCTATGCATGCACAATCAAAGGCTCTGGATGCACTATGCAAAGGCTCTGCATAGTCCTCTAGATCATGGTTGGGGTGGAAAAGAGGTCATCAGATTGGGGCTGACCTAATTCTGGAGAATGGCTCTTCGGACTTGTAATTTGGGAAGAATTCTGAGATCATACGGTGGGAGATGTATTTCAGAATTTAAGAACCCCCATCAATCTGGTTCATATATCCAGAACCTCTGGATCAAAAAAAAAGCTCAATATTTAAAGAATTTCACTCTCCTAAGTAAAGAAGACAGTCTTACTAGAATGAATACATAAGCCTAATCGAAGGCAAAGGTCAAAGATAACCTTTGTATTACATTTATTATGTAATATTTTTATAGTACAATGAAAGGAAATTACAGGACTTGAAATTGTAAAAAAAAATAAAGATAGATATAATTTACAAAGACAGAGGCTTTTACACATGTTGGAGCTTCATGAACCTCCTAAGAAGTTCACGGAACTACAACACACTATCGATGGATCTGACTATGTTGCGCGACCTCTCCTTCGCACCCGGGGTATTGTCTCCGCTTCTGAGTAGATTATTCTTGATGAAGCGCACAGTAGAGTTTGAATACTTTAAGCGTTGATCTTCACGAAAGAACACCTTTCTTCCTTGCTCATTCCTGAAGATCACCCTGACCTCTGGTTCCACCAGCACCATCCACAAGGGGAAATGGTTAATGCCTTCTACTTCTTCATTCGGCGCAGTGACATGAAGTTGATCTATTCCCATATCCAGAGCCAATTGGAAGTCGAATTTGCTCCTGATGTCTAGGAGGTCCGTCATCGTCTGCCTATTCGCCGAGTTTGCCAAAGAATACTTCATCCCCTTATCTCTCTTATTGTCTGTATAGAAGTACAGAGACAGAAGATCCCATGGATTCAGATTAATGAGATCACAATCTGTAAAAGATTTGATTTGCCCATGGGACCTTTCAACCATGTATTCACGAAAAATGATCTGGTTGTGTGCAAAGGTTCGTCGTCTGACGTCCAAGACTTTAACGATTACATCCACTGAATGAACTGTTGAGACAGGTTGAGTGAAACATTCTGAGAACCTCTTTCTAATAAGCTCTTGAGCTGTTGGATGCAGATTTATCTTTATGGTTGGAGTCTCATTCCGTAGGCTATAGAGATATTGGTAGACATCTTCACTGTCTGTAGTATCTTTGATAGGCTTGTCTCGGGGTGTAGGCTTTATCAAGTTCTCCATATCATCCCTGATCTCTTGTACTCGATCAATACCCCATTTGTAGAGGATGATAGGGGCTCTGATGACAATGAAGAGGTGTACACAGAGAGGAGTTGCATCACGTCATCTTCACCCTTCTTGCGCCCTTCTGGCTCTGCTGCAGATGCAGCGGGTATCTTTCCTTGTTTTTCTCTTCTGCATGTGCCTGCGCAGCCTTAGTTCTATGACTTGATGGCTCTTGCGCTTGTTATTGAGGAGCAGAGGGAGAAGGGCAGCCTTTGTAACATAACTTTTGGTGGCTGCTGGCTGGTTCTCCCCTTTTTGACAACTTTGAGGACCAGACTGGTCTGGGTCCTCATCATCCTGAAGCCATCTCTTCTTTAAGGCCACGGCATATGAAGTGGGTAGTTTCGACTTCCTCTTTGGCCTCTGTACGTTAGTTGGAGGCGTGGCCTTGATCTTTGCGTCGAAAAGCTCAACGATCTCTGATGCTATTGTAGTGGCCTTTTGGATCTCCATGCTCGTGTTATATTGGAAGGCTGCCAATGAACGGTGCATGTCGGCAACTACCTGGTTCACTGTGCTGTTGAAGTCAGAGGTGAAGTGTGCTACCTTTTGTAGAAGATGGTCACGTTGAGCATTCATCAATGCCTGGGTGACATAATCGACCAGCACACTCAGCGGAATGAGAGCTTAAGCATCTTGAGATGAAGTAGATGCTCCATCCCTATGAACATGTGCAAGGACCCTTTGCAGGGTTTCTGCATTTCTTGCCATCAATTCTTGAAGTTGATCGAGACGAGAGGCATTTGTCATAGACTCAGCCCTCAATACTGCCAAGGATGATCGAACTTCATCCAAAGCAGGTGCAGAAGGAGATGGCTATGCACAGGCCATGTTGAGTTTTAGCTCTTCCAAGGAGCAAGGCACAGAGGTGCCAAAAGATTGGAACTCATTCTTTGTGACATATGCTTTAAGGGTAACCTCTGGCTCAACACATGAGCCAGATTCAGTCCTTGTTCCTAGGACACCTTCTGTCTCGACTTGTTGGACATTGGTCGAGGAAGGATTTCCAGCCTATACTCGTATCTTCTGGAGGAGTAGACACTGCAGCTGTTCTGTGAAAAGGAGTTCCCTTAGCAGGTTCAGAGCCTACAAAGGGACCCTCTATGAATGGACTAAGAGACCGGTCGAGAGTCTCTAAGCCATGTCACCTATGCCTTGCTCTGAACAAGGTTGGGGAATTTCTAGTGCAGATGAAACAAATTCCTTTCTAGGGGAAAGTAGCATGGCATGGGGAGACATGCCACTTATATTTTCAAAGGCTTCACCCTTTTGAGAGGGTGAGCCCTGGATGCAGTTTCCATTTGGCTTGCTTGGCCAGAGGCAGATGCGACCTCTGGCTGGGTAGGCTGGTTAAGGTTCGAGGTGTGCGTCTCTTGTTCAATGACTCCTGTTTCTTGACCAACAGAGTCAGAGGATGTGCTTGCACTAGGGTTGGGCTTGGAAAATAAATCTGCCTATTGAATGCTTTAGGCTACTTTGGCTCTTCCTGAACCAAAGCATCTTCTCCCACTCCTCCCTCATCATCCTCTTCGCTATCAGATGAGGAAGAGCTCTTAGCCTCACTCTACTCTTGCTCTTCCTCGGACTCCTCTGCATCAGAACTTGAAGACAGTTCTACTTCATGCATAGCCTCTTCTTCCATTCTCCTTACTTCCTCCTCTTTCCTTGCTCTCTCCTCTCGCTCTTGCCTCTCTCTTTCTTCCCTCTCTCTCATTTTCATTTCCTCCCTCTCCCTATCTTGTTTGGCCTCATGCCTCTTCCTCTTCCTCTTCTGCTCCCTCTCCCTCTCCCTCTCCATCCTGACTTGCTCTCCCAAGGATAAAGGCCTTTCTGCCTCTTCACCCTCTTGGGTTGTCCCTATGCATGTTGGGGTTCGAGGTACTGGTTCTAGCGCCTCACGTACACGTCTATAACTCCTCCTTACCTCTGTCATCTTCATGTAGGTCATCAGCTTCCTTGGAATGGGCCTCTTAGCGGAATAGCCATCCTTGTGCACAGTGGGCTAGTACATGGAAAGTACATGAACCTTGTGCACGGGAAGGCCTGCGACGTCTATCATCTGCTCCTCAAGACAACGTCTTAGAAGAAGGCCTAGAATTCATGGGAAGAGGAGAGCTGGCAATTCTCTTCCTTTAGAAACCTCATGGGCCTTCTTCGTGACCGCAACCTTGAACTCTGTGTGAAATATGAAATAGTAGTTGCGGGACAGGTCGAAGAATATCCCATACACAATCTGCAGGATATTAGTAGAGCACGTGTCCAGGCTACCAAGTTTACCCGTGAGCGATCGATTTACCAATGTGAACAGGACGTTCCACATTGGTGGCAGGAACTAACGACGGTACTGTGATGGGTACCGGATTTGTTGGTTGTACCCCAACATCTTCAAAAAAGCCACCAGTTCATCCCCAGTTGGGAGAGGGGCGTATTCGTCCATGCCAAGATCCATTTTCGTCGGAAGTTGTAGGACTTGGGAGAACAACGACCTAGAAATACGCACTGAGACGTATTCCTTAGTGGAGGGAACATAGAATTCCCCAACAACCCCATGTGGGGATTCAGTAATGTCGCATGACTACCAAAATTCCTGAATGAAACGCTCAGGAACAGCGTCATCCACGTTCGTCAGGGCAGGATTGAGAAAGTGATGTTGAAGGATGTCAACGATTGGGTGAAACTTGGAGTCAAAATTGTCCAAGGTGAGGCAAAGTGTGTGATTATTTGGTTTTAAAGGAAGGGGAATAATGCTATGGTTCGTTTCCTCAATGGATTTGAGGGTAATGGTATGTGTTTGGGAGTTGTTTGATGCAGATGTAGACATTTGCAGGTTTGTTGATCAAGAAGATGACAGTGGTTTGGGTTTCGCTCAAAGTTAGGGTTTCAGAGAAATGGTTTAATTAGTGTTTGATTTTGCGTTGTTTGTGCGGATATTGGGTTTAACGAACTTACTTGCAATGGAAATCGATTGAAGCGAAGTGGAAGAGATGATTTTGGGAAGTCAAAATTCGTCAATGGCGGCAAATGTTCTTCAGTTCTTGGAAGACAATACTGAGAGAAATTTGGTGAAAGAGTTTGAAAGCGTAAAGAAATTTAATTTTTGGGAAAAAGGGTAATTTAAAAAGATATTTCCTCATAGGCACTCGAGTGGAAATCGCCCCGAAGCGTCGAGAACTTAAACGGTTTCTGCATAAGCCTGTGGGGGAAGACACGTGGCTTGACATGCTTTGCATCCCCCTCCCTTATTTGAAAAATTAGAGATACAGGCGGTGACCCTCTATAAGTGACAGCTTACATTTTAAAAAATATTAAATAAATACGGACTTGGCAAACACAAGCCTGAATGCCTTTTCCAGAGTTAAATTAGAAGGTTATTCAGAGTCACAAGTCGGAAGGACCCTGTCGTGGACAGAGGCTCTACATAGTCCATGCAGTGCCTCTGAGTAGAGACAGAATCTCGAATACGTGAAGACACAGAGCTCTTACTCAAGAGTTAAGTGTATCTATACGAAGGTCATCATGTATTTCAATGATCAAAAACACTTCTAAATAAAGACTTATTAGACAAATAAAAGTCTGAAGTCTTTTTCCAAAGTTAAATTAGAAAGTTATTCAGAGTCACAAGTCTGAAGGAACCTTCCTCAGACAGAGCCACTGTGTGTTTTTGCATTGAGCACAGAATCAGGCTCAGAGGCGCTGCATAGTACATGCAGAGCCTCTGTGTAGCTCTGTATGAAGCACGGAGTCAGGCTCACAGGCTCTGCATAGTACATGCACAGACAGAGCTCTTACTCAAGAGTTAAGGGTATCATATACAAAGGTCGCCTTGTATTTCGATGATCATAAAGACTTCTAAATAAATACTTATTTGACAAACATATGTCTAAAGTCCTTCTCCAGAGTTAAATTAGAAGGTTATTAAGAGTCAATATGCTGAAGGAACCTTCCGTAGACAGAGGCTCTGTTTGGTACATGCAGAAACTCTGTATAGCTCTGCATTAAGCACAGAATCAGGCTCAGAGGCTCTGCATAGTACATGCAGAGCCTCTGTGTAGCTCTGTATGAAGCACGGAGTCAGGCTCACAGGCTCTGCGTAGTACACGCACAGACAGAGCTCTTACTCAAGAGTTAAGGGTATCATATACGAAGCTCGTCCTGTATTTCGATGATCATAAAGACTTCTAAATAAATACTTATTTGAAAAACAGAAGTATGAAGAACTTTTCCACAGTTAAATTAGAAGGTTATTCAGAGTAACAAGTCTGAAGGAACATTACTTAGACAGAGGCTCTGCGTTGTACATGCAGAGCCTGTGTAGCTCTAGATTGAGCACGAAATCAGGCTCTGAGGTACTGCGTAGTACATGCAGAGCCTCTGTGTAGCTCTGTATGAAGTACGGAGTCAGGATCACAGGCTCTGCATAATACATGCAGAGACAGAGCTCTTACTCAAGAGTTAAGGGTATCATATACAAAGGTCGTTCTGTATTTCGATGATCATAAAGACTTCTAAATAAATACTTATTTGACAAACATAAGTCTCAAGTCCTTTTCTAGAGTTAAATTAGAAGGTTAGTCAGAGTCACAAGTCTGAAGGAACCTTCCGTAGACATAGGCTCTGTGTTACACATGCAGAGCCTCTATGTAGCTCTACATTCAGCACGGAATCAGGCTCAGAGGCTCTGCGTATTTAGCTTGTTCAGACTTTCGTCCAAGATATCTAATAAGCCTGGGAGGAGGATATCTTTGTCATCTTCTTCTAAATCTGGAACGAAAATCAATACGTGAATAGAAAAAGCCCATACTCAAGACTTGAGTATCTCCTCTATGTTGTGCGTACATGGTTTAGTCAAGCAAGTCTGAAGTTGAACTGAATGGACGTGTCTACAAATCTGGATAGCAAGACTTCAGAATTTAGCAATTTGAACCGCCAATTACTCTGCAGCGGCTGTTTTTCTGCCAACACGTAAAGTAACCGTCGAAGATGACACATAACTTACCCACAACAATTTGAACCGAAAGTGAAAATTGTGTCCACATACATGTTTAGGCGGGAAAAATCAGTAACCGACGCACAGGAAAGGGCCACGTGGCCTAAAAGGTACTTATTTATCTGGCTCAGAGGCTCTGCGGAGTACATGCAGAGACAGAGCTCTAACTCAAGAGTTAAGTGTATCATATACAAAGGTCGTCTTGTATTTCGATGATCATAAAGACTTCTAAATAAATACTTATTTGACAAACATAAGTCTGAAGTCCTTTTCCAGAGTTAAATTAGAAGGTTATTCA
>NC_037544.1:27828167-27832178 GCF_001531365.2 Cynara cardunculus var. scolymus | reverse complement strand
TTTCGATGATCATAAAGACTTCTAAATAAATACTTATTTGACAAACATAAGTCTGAAGTCCTTTTCCAGAGTTAAATTAGAAGGTTATTCAGAGTAACAAGTCTGAAGGAACCTTCCATAGACAGACGCTCTGCATGGTACATGCAGAACCTCTGTGTAGCTCTACATTAAGCATGGAATCAGGCTCAGAGGCTCTACGTAGTACATGCAGAGCCTCTGTGTAGCTCTGTATGAAGCACAAAGTCATTTTCATAGGCTCTGCGTAGTACATGCAGAGACAGAGCTCTTACTCAAAAGTTAAGGGTATCATATACAAAGGTCGTCCTGTATTTCGATGATCATAAAGACTTCTAAATAAATAATTATTTGACAAACAAAATTCTGAAGTCCTTTTCCAGAGTTAAATTAGAAGGTTATTCAGAGTCATAAGTCTGAATGAACCTTACTTAGACAGAGGCTCTACGTTGTACATGCAGAGCCTGTGTAGCTCTGGATTGAGCATGAAATCAGGCTCAAAGGCGTTGCGTAGTACACGCAGAGCCTCTGTGTAGCTCTGTATGAAGCACAAAGTCAGGCTCACAGGCTCTGCGTAGTACATGTAGAGACAGAGCTCTTACTCAAGAGTTAAGGGTATCATATACAAAGGTCGTCCTGTATTTCGATGATCATAAAGACTTCTAAATAAGTATTTATTTGACAAAGATAAGTCTTAAGTCCTTTTCTAGAGTTAAATTAGAAGGTTAGTCAGAGTCACAAGTCTGAAGGAACCTTCCGTAGACATAGGCTCTGTGTTACACACGCAGAGCCTCTTGTTAAACCTCACAATTCATAATGTAAAAAGTAATGAAAAACAACAAGTGATGAAGAACCAGAAGACCAATGAAGACATCAAGGCAGAAACGACTAAGTCTGGAATTCAACCAGAGGGTCGATGGACAGTTCAACCGAAGGACCGATGGACAGTCCAAGGATGCGATGGAAAGAGTATTCTCATCAACCCTCTGATCAATCAACACTTAGAAGATTTTCCAGCAATTCATCCAAGCATGCGATGAACATTCGAAGATAAGGATAAGATCATCATATCATGAATGACATCTGGAGATGACAAGTCAACAGCTGGAATTTGAGTTTATCTTAGTATTAACGCTTATCCATATAAAAGATAAACCTTATCTGTTAAATAAAAGATTTGCTAGAAAGTAGCATTAGTTAGTTATCTTCTTATTAGCCGATTAGTATAAATAGGTGATCAGATCTATTGTAAAAATAAGGTTTTTACGCATTGTTTTACGTTTCTGAGTTTATAAAGTAAAACCTTTGAAGCTCAAGATTGTTCATAAATATTTTTATTTTAATTCTTGAGTCTTCATAATTTTCTTCATAAAATCACTACCACGCGCCTGACACCATACAGGTTGTTCCCCATGAGCCGTTTCAATTTCTCATCTTCCCAAACCCAGCTTGACACGTGTCAAATTCATTAATTGCACGTACTATCAAGACGGCTCACGTTCTTCAAATCATATCACAAATACTTAAACCGCCAAAAACTTTTCAAGATTATTATATTTTAATAATCAAGAAAACGTTTCCCTTACCACCCCCACCCCAACACCCCCCCCACCCTCAACTCACCTATAAATACCCTTCTTCCCCACTCATCATCTCTTTACGCTTTCAAAACCTGCAACAAGACTCTGACGAACCAAAAACCTGCAACTCTCACAAAAATGGCCTCCTCTGCTTCTCATGAATCCAACAATAACGACAGCCGAATACAATCCACAGGCGCCGACAGCCGCGCACTTGTCTTCCTACCCATGAAACCTAACAATCACACTATTGAACTGCGCAACACTCTCTTTGACGACAGGTTTGCAATAATGATTGAGTTCTTCAAGAACTGAATCCTTCTCCCTGCCCTAACTCTAGTGAATCCAAGCGTACCATTAAAGTACGTTCAACAATATTGGTAGAACTGTGAATTTGATTCCGACAGTCACGGAATAATGGAGGACATAGACGCCCCAAATGACATGATTTGCTCGCTAAAAATATCGCGAGCAAAAGTTTCTAGGGTTCTGTGTATTCCCACCAGACGGGAACTTGGGATCGAGCAATATGACGAACCACCATCCTCCGACGACATCCTCAGGTTCGTAAAGATGCTAGGTTAAAATCGTGACCTACGAAATGTCTCAGACTTCAAAAGACAATTCCTCCCGCCAATGTGAAATTTGTTCTTCTCCATCCTCAACCGATCMCTCACCTGCAAGCTAGGTTCCCTAGACCAAGGAAATCTCAACATAATGACAATTATGTATGGGCTTTTCTTCAACCTCAATCTCGACTACGCTTTCCACATTTACAACGAGATTCATGCGGCCGTGATCAAAAAGTGCAAACTTCAAGCCGCAGGAAAGCCACTCTCTGCAGTTCTCTTTCCCCGCTTCCTTGCCCTCTTCATTGGGGATGCAATGAGGAAGCACATACTACCTGCTGTGGAGCCCTTCACCCCGGTCTACAGGATGCAAGGACACCGCCCAACCCTTTCGAAAGAAAGATACAGCATCAACTGACCGCTGTCCCGGGATATGCTCACTGTCATACCATCAACAAGTGAGATACGCCAGACCTATGAACGCTCCATGCTGTCCCAAGAACCGAGGGCAGCGACCCTGGAGCACTTAGAGCCGTCCCCCCCCTCCAAGCGAGGGAGCATAAGCGTCATCTTCATCAGATGATGAAGATGATGATGATGATGATGCTCGTGCTTCCCCCGGCCTTCATCAAAATATTCCTCATCCTACGACCCAAAGGGCAACCACATCCTCTACCCCTGGCGATCAAAGCCAAAGGGGTATTGAAAAAGGACGACCCGATCCCACCCCAACCCCAGCCAACCATCTAGAGGACATTCTTCGGGCCTCTAGAGATGAACAAGCCGAGGAACCAAATTTACCATCACCCCTCTCTCAACAGAGAGGTGATGAAGAGACAAGAGCCCCTTCGCCTCAGGGCTCGCCACATCCCCTCACACACACAGAAGCATGTGTTGCTTATAACGTTAAACCCATAGATCATACAGAGCGATCTTCCATTCGTGCACGACCCCCTTCGGTATTTGATCTACCAAAGGGGACACACATCACCTTCACTTACTCTGAGGACGAAGAAGAGGATGTTGCAACATCACAAGATAGCTCTTCTCTAGAAGGATATCAAGGACATGATGGAAGCCCTTCGAGGCCTACCTTTGCATAAGGCCAAGAAGGCGCCTCAGGAACAGAGGCACAACCTGCAGCAWCTGTTGCTGCAGGGGTTACCCCTTTAGCCGATCTGGTCACAAAGGCAGAGTTCCAAGCCTATGTCGACACAGTGACGCGGTCCTTGGATGACCTTAAACTCATCATACAAAGGATTGTGGACAATTAACCCTCACCCGATAACCCAGACCTCCACCAATCCCTTGCCATACTCCCACATCATCTCACCCAAATCGAAACTCAAACCCAAGCCAGCACTACCCGCCTACAGATGCTCCAACAAACAGTTACACAACTCCACAATACCTCATCCTCCCTAGCCACCCAAAGAAACCAAGTCCTTATCCAATACCTCGCAACCCTCACGGCTCAGACAACTGAAGCTGATGAAAACCAAGTCCTTCATCTCATTTCTGTTTTTATTTCCAAGTTACGTTATGTTTTCTTATTTTTGTTACGAGTTAGTCGATCGTTGTTGCTTTACCTTGGATCTCATCCTTTGTGGCTCACGACTAATTTACGTAGACTAAATAATCTATTTTTACGAGTTTGCAAGTAACCTTTTCGGTCTTTGTAACGAAACTTGTGTTGCAAGTTTTGTTACTTGACCTGTAAGTTTTCTTCAAAGTCAAACTCTATTTCCAAGACTTTCATTAGTCAATTCTCATCCCATCAAGTACTTTTCTTTCATCATTACTAGATTAATATTAATTAATATTATTTAGTTATTAATAATTTATAT
>NC_037544.1:27817327-27827682 GCF_001531365.2 Cynara cardunculus var. scolymus | reverse complement strand
CGGTGTAGGATGGTAACACTGTGTTGTGCTAGGATTCACGACGTCTAACATAAATGATATCGTATCGAATGCACGTTGACCGGTGTGTGCTCTTGGGAGGCCGTCTGACCTGATAGTTGATACCGTCATAGTTATATAAAATCATTTATTGATTTTAGATAATTGTGACAGGAATGCTATGTCACTTTTTTGCTGAATCATTTGTTTAATGTCTTAATCAACTGTTGCACCATGTGCTTCTTCTTACGACTGATATTTTTTTTAGTTGTTAGCCAAACTTCCCAATTTTAGATAAATCAAATCCCTCGTTTCGCCATCTGAAATTAATTTTTATAAACTGGACTTTTGAAGAACTTTACAAGCTATCTCTGTGGGAACGATATCTGGTACTTATACCATTATTACTTGGTACAAGACGACAGTAGATCAAGGTGTATACTTGCGCCGAGTTCTATTTTTGTGTTGAAATCTAAGGTTGAATAAACTGACGAGCAAGTTTTTGGCGCCGCTGCCGGGGATAGTACGCTGAAGTTTTTCTTTTTAAAAGTAAAGTTTATAAAAGTTAGTTTTTCTACCATCTTTTTGTGAATGCACCGTGCATGCCAAGGTTGTCGCACGGTGAATTTTTTTCACTTGATCCTGATATTGAGCAAACTTTCAGACAACGAAGAAGAGTGCAAAGAGCTCTTCGAGCTTTAAACTCTGAAACGATGGCTGAAAATGTGATTATTGATGGAGAAGGTATTATTAGAAATGAACCAAATATTCCATATGAGGATGAGGCTCAAAACATCTTTCGTCTTGCAAATGCTAAAAATGGTGGCATTATGGCGTACGATATTCCTAACTTAACTCAACTGCACACAGGGATACGTAAGCGTACCATTGGTGCCACCCATTTTTCACTTAAACCACTGATGTTTCAAATGCTTCAAACAAATGGCCAGTACGCTGGTTTATCTTCTGAAGATCCTCATTCTCATCTGCGTTCTTTTATGGAAATCACATACTCTTTTCTCATCCTTGATGTTTCTGACGATGCTCTGAGACTAAAACTTTTTCCATTTTCACTAAGGGATCGAGCAAGAGCTTGGTACAATTCTTTGCAACCAGACTCTGTGACTACATGGAATGAAATGGTAGAAAAGTGTTTGAAAAAGTATTTTCCACCCACGAGGAATGCCAAATCCAGGAATGAAATTTGTACTTTTAGACAACTGGATGATGAAGCAGTTCCTGATGAATGGGAAAGGTATAAAGAGTTGCTGAGAAAATGCCCTCACCATGGCATTCCGTACTGTATACAGCTAGAGACATTTTACAACGGTTTAAATATCGTTGCTAGACAAATGCTCGATGCTACTGCAGGCGCAACTTTCACAGCTTGTACCTATAATGAAGGTTTTGACATACTTGAAAAGATTTCTAATAATAACGAACAATGGTCTAACCCACGGGCAATGCCAGTGAAGAAAATAGCTGGAATAAATTAGGTAGATGTTGTCTCGGCATTAACAGCTCAGATCACTAAGCTAATTTCAAATTTAACATCTAGCCTACATGTGCAATCTAATGCTAATACCTTTAATTCCAATGTTCAATCTGTGCAATGCGTGTATTGTGGTGAAGGTCACTCTTTTGAGCAGTGTCCTGGAAATCCGGAGCATGTAAATTCTGTCAACAAGACTGGACCATTTTCACAGACTTATAATCCGGGTTGGCGAAATCATCCAAATTTTTCATGGCATAGTCCATCTCTTAATCTGCCAATGCAAAAACCTCAAGGCAGTCCAATTTTCAACCGCAAGGACAATCCAATTTTCAACCACATGGACAGTCCAATTTTCAACAAGGCCAATCTAATTTTCACTCGCATGCGCATCAAGGAAATCCTAATAACATGCTAATTTTCAGAATCATCAATCTTCTTTCCAAAGCAAGCCCAAACAGTAAGTTGAGTCATCTACTTCTTTGGAAGGCAATGATGAAGGGTTTTATAACCCAAACTCAAGCTTCAATTAAAAATCTTAAAACTCAAATGGGACAAATGGTTTTGGAGAGTAGAAAAAGACCAGTAGGTTCTCTACCTAGTGATACAGAGATACCTCAGAGGGAAAGAAAAGAGCATGTTAAGGTTGTAACTTTAAGGAGTGGAAAGAGTTATTTAGAAAACACCCAAAAAGAACAAAAAGAACCAAACAAAGTAGAGATTGAAAAGAAAAGTGTAGAACAAGATTATGTTACCTCTGTACCATATTTTGTGACTACTATTCATGTGAGTACTAGTGAGCCGCAACCCATAGTCAGGCCCATAGACAGTACGGCCATTCCAGAAAGATCAGATTTTCCACTGTTATTTTCTGATGAACCCAAGACACCTCAGACTCCCAAAGAAAGTGTTGTAGTGAATGTCTCACAATCTGGTGACAGTCCCGCAATAAAAGACCAGACCAGTCCCATAATCCCTGTTAGGACTGAATCAGAACCAATTGTGAGATCAGTTTTGAAACCGATTCCAGCACCAACTCTTCAAAAGACTACGTCTCCTATTCCAGTCACTCCTTATATTCCTTATCCTCAACGATTAAGGAATCAAAAGGAAGAATTACAATTTAAAAAGTTTATTGATGTTTTTAAATAGTTGCACATAAACATTCCCTTGGTTGAAGCTATTGAGCAGATGCCAAGCTATGCAAAGTTTTTAAAAGACATTTTGAGCAAAAAGAAAAAGTTGACTGAATACGAGACCGTAGCTCTGACTGAAGGTTGCAGTGCATTGTTGTCCAATAAAATTCTTCCTAAGATGAAAGATCCTGGAAGTTTTACAATCCCTTGTTCAATTGGAGGAAAAGAGATAGGAAAAGCTTTATGTGACTTAGATGCTAGCATAAACCTAATGCCTTTATCTGTCTTTAATACCCTAGGCATAGGTGAAGCTAGACCTACGACTGTAACTCTGCAGTTAGCTGACAAGTCCATAGCCTATCCCAGAGGAAAGATTGAGGATGTCCTAGTTCAGGTTGATAAGTTTATTTTCCCAGTTGATTTATCATCCTAGACTTTGAAGCCGACAAAGACATTCCCATCATTTTAGGGAGACCTTTCCTAGCTACTRRWARAACMTTRATAGATGTACAGAAGGGAGAATTAACCATGAGAGTCCAAGACCAACAAGTGACTTTTAATGTTTTTAATTCCCTTAGGTACCCGAAAGAAAGAGAATAGTGTTCTGCTTTGAGTCTGATAGAAACCTTGTGTCAAGAGAAAAGTTTGGGGGAAATCTTAGGTTTATTTGAGACTGATAGTGATGAAGAGGAAGATTTTGAGGAATTAAAAACACCACAAGAATCTGCTGCTTTTGAAGTTTTAGAATCTAAGGATAGGAAGATTCTTGTTCCTTCCTTAGATGTTGCCCCAGATTTAGAGTTAAAACAACTTCCGTCACATTTGAAGTATGCCTTTTTAGGAGATTCAGGGAAGTTGCCAGTCATTATTTCATCATCATTAGAAGCTAACCAAGAAGAAAAGTTGGTTGACATGTTGAAACTTCATACCAAGGCCATAGGATGGACAATTGCTGACCTCAAGGGGATAAGTCCCACCATTTGTCAACATAAAATTATCTTGGATGACAAAAGTTTCACCTCCGTTGAGCCTCAAAGAAGACTCAATCTTGTCATGAAGGAGGTTGTCAAAAAGGAGATTTTAAAATGGCTTGACGCTGGCATAATTTATCCTATTGCTAGTAGTACATGTGTCAGTCCTGTGCAATGTGTACCCAAAAAGGGTGGAGTCACTGTTGTACCCAATGAGAAGAATGAACTTATACCTACTAGAACAGTAACTGGTTGGAGGATATGTATGGACTATAGGAGGCTTAATAAAGCCACTCAAAAAGACCATTTTCCATTACCCTTCATAGACCAAATGTTAGATAGACTAGCAGGAAAAGAGTTTTATTGTTTCTTCGATGGCTACTCCAGTTACAATCAGATTGCCATAGCACTGGATGATCAGGAAAAGACTACTTTCACATGTCCATATGGAACTTTTKCTTTTAGRAGAAYGCYTYTTGGACTTTGTAATGCCCCTGCCACTTTCCAAAGGTGTATGATGTCTATTTTCTCATATATGTTATAACACTCCATGGAAATTTTCATGGATGATTTTTCAGTATATGGGACATCATACGACCTGTGTTTGCAAAACCTTGAAAAAAGTCTTAAAAGATGTGAAGAAAAGGATTTGGTTTTGAACTGAGAAAAGTGTCACTTTATGTTAAAAGAAGGCATAGTGTTAGGGCATTTAATTTCCAAAAGAGGCATTGAAGTTGATAAAGCAAAGTTAGAGGTAATTGAGAAGTTACCTGAACCAACGACTGTCAAAGGGATCAGAAGTTTTCTAGGACATGCAGGTTTTTATAGGAGGTTCATTAAAGATTTTTCAAAAATATCAAAACTCTTTGTTTATTATTACAACATGACCATGTTTTCAATTTTAATGAAGATTGTAGAAAAGCTTTCAACATTTTAAAAGAAGCATTGGTCACTGCTCCTGTGATAATAACACCTGATTGGTCCAAACCCTTTGAAATAATGACTGATGCTAGTAACTGGGGAGTTGGTGCAGTGTTGGGTCAAAAGAGAGAAAAGATTTTTCATCCTGTTTATTATGCAAGAAAAATTCTTAATGATGCTCAAATCAATTACACCACTACTGAAAAGGAATTATTAGTTGTGGTCTTTGCTTTTGAAAAATTCAGATCATACTTGATGGGAACCAAAGTAATTGTTCATACAGATCATGCTGCCATCAAGTACCTTATTTCTAAAAAAGATACAAAGCCAAGGTTAATAAGGTGGGTCTTGCTTTTGCAAGAGTTTGATTTGGAAATCATTGATAGAAAAGGGGTGGATAATCAAGTGGCTGACCATCTGTCAAGATTGGAAAAACAAGACAAACCAATGCAAAGTCGTGACATCTGTGAAGTATTTCCAGATGAAAGAATTTTGGTTCTTAATCATACTACAGTGCCTTGGTTTGCTGATCTTGTTAATTACTTAGCTTGTGGGATTATTCCCAAGGAATTTAATAAGTACCAAAGAAAGAAGCTCATCTATGATTCAAAGAAATATTTATGGGATGACCCTTTCTTGTTTAAAATTTGAACAGATCAAGTGATTAGAAGATGCATCCCAAAAGAAGAAGTACCATCAGTTCTACGGCACTGCCATGCAGGACCCTGTGGAGGACATTTTGGAGAAAGTAGGACAGCATCCAAGGTCTTACAATCAGGATTCTACTGCCTACTTTGCATAATGATGCTCAAAACTTTGTAAAAAGTTGCAATGAGTGTCAGAGGAGTGGAAATATCTCTAGAAGAAATGAAATGCCTTTAAACGGAATTCTAGAAATAGAATTATTTGATGTTTGGGGTATAGACTTTATGGGACCTTTTCCTCTGTCCAATAATTGTACCTACATACTGGTAGCTGTGGGCTATGTGTCCAAATGGGTGAAATCCATGGCTTCCCATTCCAATGACGCTAAAACAGTTGTGAAGTTTTTACAAAAGCACATATTCACTAGATTTGGTACACCWCGTGCCTTAATTAGTGATGAAGGCACTCACTTCATAAACAACATGTTAGAAGAAGTCCTTGATAAGTATGACATCAAGCATAGGGTAGCAACTGCCACCCATCCTTAGACCAACGGATTTGTTGAATTATCAAATAGGGAGATAAAAGGGATTTTGGCCAAAGTAGTCAAACTACATAGAAAGGATTGGGCCTCTAAGTTAGATGATGCATTGTGGGCCTACCGGACTGCTTATAAAACCCTTATTGGTATGTCTCCCTATAAATTGGTCTTTGGAAAAGCTTGTCATTTACCTGTGGAAATAGAGCACAAGGCCTATTGGACCATTAAGGAACTGAACATGAGTTTAGATGAGGCCGGAAGGAAAAGGACTTTGCAGCTTTGTGAACTGGAAGAACATAGGAATTTTTCCTATGAAAATGCTAAGCTATACAAAGAAAATACCAAGAAATGGCATGATAAAAAGATTCTTCCAAAAGAGTTCATAGAAGGCTAAAAAGTCCTATTGTTCAATTCAAGGTTAAAGTTATTTCCGGGAAAGCTAAATTCCCGATAGACCAGACCTTTTGTTGTTGCCAAGGTATACCCCTACGGAGTTATTGACCTGATAGATCTGGAGAGGGGTACTACTTTCAAAGTGAATGGACAAAGAGTGAAACCTTTCTTTGAGTCCATGAGTGTTACACAACCTATTGAGGTTATCTTTCTAAAATAATAATTCATTATGAATATTTAGTATTTATATATATAATTATATGTTGTTATTTTATTTTGCTTTTTTTTATTTTAAATCTTTAGGTTAAGCTTTTATTTTGTTTTTTCTTCATTTTCTAGAATAATTATCTATTTTACTATATATATATATATAAGTTGTTATTTTCATTTTTTTGAGTAAGCTTTTAAATTTTATTTTGTTCCTTCTCATTCTATCTAATTATCTCATAATATGTAATATATTAAGAGGTTTGGATTTTGTTTTAATCTGTGGGCTGGAATTTAATTTCATATAGCTGGCCCAAGTTAGTTTGAGTTAACTAAACAGGCCCAATCTAAAAGAAATCTGATGGCCATTTTGTTTCTGTTTCTTAACAGGCCACGAGAAGGGAGGCCCAAAGTAAGTTACGTGTTTAAGAAGGCCGCGAAGATAGAGCCCAACATCAAAGCCCGTGCTTGGTACGGCCTGTCAATATCCCACGCAATCGTACCTGCTAACGTCCGGCAATTGTCCCTTCGTCTTCAACCTCTCAACTCGGGCAAGACTTCCATCACTGTACTTTCTCCATCATACCAAGAACATCAGCCATACCTCATCAATTAACCATTCTCGAGAAGGAAAGCACTTCATTGAACTAGCATTGTTAAGGAAGGTACCATTTCTGACTAATCCTCATCATAGCTTGATAATTGTCAATCATCCAGGGGAAATTTTGAAGTTTTCGAAGCTATAATCATGGAGAAGAAGTTTAGAGGCCTTAAAAACCCCCTAACCATTGTTCATACACCATTCGGGTTTGTCTCTAACCACTATTCACTATCATTGCTCTTCTTTGATCCAAGAACCATTAACAGTCCCCTGTTCCCTCTGTGTGGCCATTCTTAAGTCCAGGCCAAGAAGAAGAGAAGGAGATTCTGATTTCATGCCCCCTGTGAACAACAATAACCAATCCAGTGAGAGTGAAGAGGAACCCATTTATGCCATTCCCTTAAGGCATGTTCCTTTTTTTCTAAAACCCAGCCACCTCCTCATACTCAAACTCAATCTCAAAGAGTTGTGAGGTTTGAACCACAACCACCTCCACAGCCACAATATCAAGCTACCCTCAGAATGACTAGAAGGAGAGCTATGGGCCTTACCAATTTCAAGCCAGTAAAGCAAAAGAAGGGCAATATGATTGCATTATCTGATGATAGTGATTCACCACCAGAGAAACCTTCTGCTCCACCCAAGTCCATCCTCTTACAGCATTCTGATTCTCCTACTCAGTCTGAGTAGGACAGGTTCTACCTTCTCACCTCTTTGTATATATTTTGTTATGCATAAGCCTTTGTTAGAAGCTAATATTATTTTGCTGTTTTGACAAGTAGTATTGTTATTTGGTATATCTAATTTGCTGATTTCATGACTTTTAGATCTAGTATGGTGTATGTTTTGCTGCCTTAAGCACTTGTTGTTTTGATGTTTTGTTGTTTTGACATAAAGTATTGCTATGCCTATAGTATGCTATTTTCCTTTGCTGTTTTTAACATTTCATGGGCATGATGTGGCCAAGGCTAGCCAATATGATAATTGTGTTTCTATTCTTTGATGTTTTTAACATAATTTTTTGTTGTTTCTCCTTAAAGTTGCTTTTTAATGGCTAGTTACTACCTTGGTTTTGCTGTTTTAACCTTCTTGTTTTAATTTCCATTTGCTGTTTTAATATTTATGCAGTCCTTCTAATAGCTTTTCTTTGCTGTTTTGACCATGTCATATTTGGAATAATCTGTTTATCTTGGATCTTAATTCTATTGGTTCTTAAAGGTTGATCAGGCTGTTCGGTTGCTTTGTGCACAACTAGTATGACTGTTTTGAGGAAGAGCCTTGCTTAAATGCATTCAATTTAATCTCTCTATGCAGGCTGAGTCAAGAGAAGACAATGGCAATCCCATTGTCCGGTTTCATTTGGCCTGTTTCATGGCAGAACAATGGCAATCCTATTGTTTGGTTACTTTAAGGCAATCTCATGGTAACACAATGGCAATCCCATTGTTTATTTGCATATTACCATGTTGTTTGGAAATACACTCCTCTAGTTGATTGTTGACTTGGTTTGAAGCTCATTCTAAGTACCACATCCTTACTCTAAAGCCAATTTGACTAAGAGTTGGATTGTTGGTTTTGTCTAAACCCTTGTTTTGAGTCTTTGAGTCCTTTTATTTTCACAAGATAACCAAGTCACACTTGTGACTTCTCATCTTTGCTATTCTGTTTCATTTTAGGATTTTGGGCACTGATTTTAAGTAGCATATCTTCTTTTAGCCATATATGCACCAAAAATAGAATAAATGATGAATTTGTTGTATAAATGTTTGAACTTGATGTCATAGCCACAATAATCCAAAGTTACACCATCTTTGTCTTAAATGGAGCCTCTAGAACTAGCCAACTATTTCCAAAGCTTGAACTTGATTCAAATGGGCCTTCATTTCAATTTGGCCAAATTGTAGCCTTCATACACTCACAATGAGGACATTGTTTCCCTTAAGTTTGGRGGAGRKTCCTAAAAGTACCAAACACTATAGAGATCATGAAACATATGCATTAAGACCAAAAGACAAACAAAGGAACATAGTTCCATGTCTTGTGCATACAAAAGAGTGTCAAAGTACACCAGAATGTTTGAAAAGGACCAAAGTGCCCAAACATACCTCAATATGAGATGCATAGCAGTAAAATTGTGTTATGGAGTGAAAAAAGTGAGATAAGGTAAAAGGCATGCATTGAAAAGAAAAAGCCAAATGCAAAACCCAATTCAAAGTCTCAAACTATCTGTTGAATCTAGTATAGCAAAAGAAATATAGGCTAGCTTATGGAGTGGCAATATGAAAGACTTAATTTTGGGGGAGCTAGATTTATGAAGGGCTATGGATATCAAGCATCAAGTAAAGAGTATAACACTTTCATTCAAAAAATTTCAAAAATATGCATACTTTGGCTATGGAATGTTTATCCTCAATTTTTTTAGTTTATTAGAACTTTGAGTCTTTTAAGTTGTCATTTTCTGTTGTTTGGAGACAAACAACAATTCAAGTTTGGGGGTGTGATAAGTGTTAATTTATTAACCTTATTACATCATTTTCTTAACCATTTTCTTTTGTTTTATTTGCCCATTAGTATCTTAATTGAGTCTTTTTATGTCTTTTTCATCTACTAGTAGTTATATAGTATATCTAATGTTAATCCCCTGTTTATGCAGGTTTTTGATATTTTTGGGCCCAATCCTGCAGCAGTCCTGTAGGACCAGGAGTGGCAAGGTCCTATAGCACCTGTCCGAGAGCTGAATTTCTGCCTGGGCCGAGAAGAAGTGGGTTGATCCATAGAAGATGCGTGGTCAACGACCTTGGGCCCGGTCAAAGCCCAGTTTTGAAGGGACTTTTGTCTTATTAGTTGGCTCCTACTAAGTGAACTTCCTTAGCCTATATATAGAAGGCTTAAGGCTTATGTTTACTACACCATTTCACAAACCAATTCACCAATTTACATGCTTTCTTCCATTTGATACTTATGATCTTTGTGTTAGTCACTTTCTAGATTATTGTTTTCAGTTCCAAGCTTTCGGTTTTCTTGTTTCCAATCAAGACCCGATTTTTGTTAAGTGAAGTTGTGATTACGTTTTCAAGTTTAATTTAAGTACTCGTATTTAATCTTCATCTCATTTCTGTTTTTATTTCCAAGTTACGTTACGTTTTCTTATTTTTGTTACGAGTTACTAGTTAGTCGATCGTTGTTGCTTTACATTAGATCTCATCCTTTGTGGCTCACGACTAATTTATGTAGACTAAATAATCTGTTTTTACGAGTTTGCAAGTAACATTTTCGGTCTTTGTAACGAAATTTGTGTTGCAAGTTATGTTACTTGACTTGTAAGTTTTCTTCAAAGTCAAAATCTATTTCCAAGGCTTTCATTAGTCAATTCTCATCCCATCAAGTACTTTTCTTTCATCATTACTAGATTAATATTAATTAATATTATTTAGTTATTAATAATTTATAT
>NC_037544.1:27813822-27816712 GCF_001531365.2 Cynara cardunculus var. scolymus | reverse complement strand
TGTAGGATGGTAACACTGTGTTGTGCTAGGATTCATGACGTCTAACATAAATGATATCGTATCTTGGGAGGCCGTCTGACCCGATAGTTGATACTGTCATAGTTATATAAAATCATTTATTGATTTTAGATAATTGTAACAGGAATGCTATGTCACATTTTTGCTGAATCATTTGTTTAATGTCTTAATCAACTGTTGCACCCTCTGCTTCTTCTTAAGACTGATATTTTTCTTAGTTGTTAGCCAAACTTCCCAATTTTAGATAAATCAAATCCCTCCTTTCGCCATCTGAAATTAATTTTTATAAACTGGACTTTTGAAGAACTTTACAAGCTATCTATGTGGGAACGATATCTGGTACTTATAGGGGTGAGCAGCGGAACCGGGTACCCAGCTATGGAACCGGAACCGCCTTGGAACAGCCGGTTCCGGAACCGAAACTGATATGAGTGGTTCCGGTTTAGTTCCAAAAATACGGAACCGATTGAGAATGGTTCCGGTTCCGGTTCTCAATTTTTCGGAACCGTTACCCGCCGGGTACCCGGTATTTTTAAATAAAAAAATTATTATTATTTTTTAATACCAAATTTATATTAGGTTTACATCTTGAAAGCACGCCGTCATCTTCTTTCTTCATCTAAATTCCATATAGAATGATACATATTTTTTTAAATTGTGTGTTCACTTGGATTCATAGTATGTAATCGTTAAACGTTGAAAATTTACCATGATAGTATGTAATCGTTAAACTTTGAACACTTTCTATTAGTCTATTATGGTTTGTAATCGTTAAACAATATTTGTAACCATTATTATATATAATTTGTATTCTTGCTTATTTATTTAGTGTTTTGGCAACTTTTTATTTTTTATTTCTAAATAACAAAATTTTAATATTTTAGGAAGTGGGTACCCGGAACCGGAACCGGTTCCCGGCGGTTCTGGTTCTGGTTCCAAAAATTTAAGAACCGCTCTAACCGGTTCCGGTTCCGGTTTCGGTTCCGGTTCCTGTCAAAAAGGGCGGGTACCCGCCTATGCTCACCCCTAGGTACTTATACCATTATTACTTGTTATGAGATGACAGTAGATCAAGGTGTATACTTGCGCCGAGTTCTATTTTTGTGTTGAAATCTAAGGTTGAATAAACCGACGAGCACTCGCTCTCGATATCTTGACTCTTTGCTCTTGGTGTACATCGAATACATTTGTGGAGTCGTTTAAATATGTTGGATTTTAAATATATTGGATTTTAAACTAGCATACAATTTCTTTCATCGATAGACTGTAATTAGAACCATAACTCTTATTTATTCAAATTGTATTAATATGTAAAGACCAAGTGTAACTTATATCATCGTTAAAATTCCGGGCTTCCGCCGCATTGCGCGGGCACACAACTAGTGAACATACAATAAAAAAGGGGAACTCACAAAAATAGTCATCCTTCCAACAAAAAAATAAATAGCTAATTTATCTTGACAGCATTTCGAGTAACTCCTCAACCTGGAGTTCCGTCTGAAGTTGTGATATTTATCATAAATAGCTTAAGAATTCGTAAATTGACTTAGACTTTGTTTATTTTTTCATTTTTACCTCTTAATTATCATTTATGTCGGATTTGGTCATACGTTTTATACTTCAAAACGTTTGTTTTTCTTTTGTTTTTTAAAGCCTCTTATCTTTTAATATGGTCTGTATAAAAAAGTGGTAACCTAATATCTTAAATGCCTCTTATTCTATTGGGCCTCCATCGAATGCAAATGGTAGCAAACCATTCGAACCCAAATCGAATGCAAAACAATCTATTGATTAACAGATCTTGACCCAAATCGTGAATCTTCAAATTTCAGATGTTTGTCAGTTTACAAAAACAAACAATCTTATTGACTCAAATTTTAGACTTCAGCACCACCTCTTATCAATTAGAAGTATGATAAGATTTCAGATTTATCAACTCTTAGAAAACAAAAGCCACCTTAGTAAATTTACAAATCTTAATTGTTTGAATTATTTTAATATCTTAGGAGCTTTTATGTTAGATTTATAGATTTTTTTTGTAAGGTTTATGGATTTTTATGTCAAATTTGCATATTTTTTAGAAGAAAAAAGAGAACGGGAAGACCTTAATTACCTCTCTTTTTGTCTTTCTCCTAGAAGAAAAAGGAGAATGGGAAGACCTTAATTACCCTTCTATCTCTCTCTCTTCTACATTACCTCACTATAAATCTACAAAAAGGAGTGCACAAATTGTTAGATAAAAAAAGATATCATTAAAATTACTAAGGGGTGTTTGGTTAATGGAATTTGGTGGAATTGGAATGTCCAAATCTTTGACCAAATTCTAAATACCATGTTTGGTTCACAGAAAAGATGTGCAAGAATCCTTCCAATTTCAACAAATTCCTTAAGTCACCGATTTCACAATTCCACCGCATATACCACGGATTATAAATTCCAATCTGTAACATCTCGCTTGAGCAAACCCCAAATTACCAATTTTATAAAATCTCCAATAAAATATAATTATTCTAAAAGTTTTGTTAAAGCAATCGGGGCCAAGGATGGAAAATCTGAAGATGCTGCTGAAACAACTAAGTCTGGAGGAAGACCAGAGGCTGCTGAAATGACTAAGTCTGGAAGAATACTAGAGGCGATGAATTGGTCCAGAGGCAGGCGATGGACCAGAGGCTACTGAAATGACTAAGTCTGGAAGAAGACCAGAGGCGATGAATTGGTCCAAAGGCAAGCGATGGACCAGAGGTTGCTGAAATAACTAAGTCTAGAAGAAGACCAGAGGCGATGAATCGGTCCGGAGGCAGGCGATGGACCAGAGGCTGCTGAAATGACTAAGTCTGGAAGAAGACCAGAGGCGATGAATTGGTCCAGAGGC
>NC_037544.1:27808258-27811892 GCF_001531365.2 Cynara cardunculus var. scolymus | reverse complement strand
CTCTATCTCAACATGCAATCCATATAACAAGAATGTCAACCAAGAACAAGTGCAAAGAATGGATTATACCTTACTTGATGATCAAATCCTTCAAAGATCTTGTAGTTCTTCTTTGATTTGAGTTGAATCGAGCCTGTGTGTGTGAAAATCTCACCTCTAGTGCGTGTGTGAGTTCTGGACTTAGATAACATAAAAAATGGGCCAAAAATCCAATTTATAATGCTAAAACTCGAGTTGGGCCGGGTTGGCCCTGCTAGGTACCCATTTTGACTATCAACACTTAAAATATTCATAACTTTTCGCTCAGACCTTTGTTTTCTATGAGGTTTTCACCTACACGTTCATAAAGAGATAATATATAACATCCTGCAACAATATTCTAGAAAAGATCTCCCAAGAAAATCAATTTTACTTAACTATTTGACGTGAAATTTTCCAAAATCCTCTAATATACTTCTAAGAAGTATAATTCTAAAAGTTCAAACCCAACTCCCACTAAATCATAGATTCTCTTTAACCCTATAATTAAATATATTCATAAAGTAATTTGGGCATATTAGAAATTGGATGTTACACAATCCAACAAATTCCTTAGCCCTCATCCAAATTCATCAACGCTGTATCTTGATTTGCTCTGCTCTGCTATGCTCGATCTCCTTTGCTTGATCTTGTTTAAAACTAGGAATGGCAGCGGGCCAGGTTCAGGCTGGTTATTGGTATCCCCATGCCCGTGACCGCCCTGATCCCCGTCAGGGATCCCCATCGGGTCCCTGCGGTTTCCCCTATCCCCGTTGGGGAACTTGTTAAAGTAAAAATCCTTTTTTTCCTGTTCAACGTTGGTTATAACCAAACCCGAAACCGAAACGCGAAACAGATCTAAAAAAATTACAATATATTAATTTTCACAACTAAAAGTAAAATACAATATTTATAAAGATACAGGTTTAAATGTCTCAAACATAATCGAACCAAATACAAACAATGTATTAGATTACAATATAAAACTAAACAGAACTTCAAACATCATACAACTAAAATCACGATTTCACAATTAGACAAATAAACTAGATTTTTTCGTGAGCGTTATTTGAGTTGTTGAAGTAAAGTGGATAAAAGTTTTTTAAATTTTAATGTTACTATTTTCTTTAAATGATATTATATTTATGTATGTATATATGTATATAAATTAAAATTAATATATATACATATATTAGGCCGGGTCAGGCCAATGATCCCCGTCCCCTTTAAAGTCCTCGAATTTGTCCCCGATCCCCGCCCCGTCCCGGATAAGATGTCCCCGAACCTGGTCCGAAAGTTTTGGTTTTCGGTTTTCACCATTGGTTTCGGTTTTTTTTTTTGCCATCCTTATTCAAAACTGCTCGATCTCATTCCCTCTGCTCGATCTGGTATGCTCGACCTCTCTCTCTCTCTCTCTCTCTCTTATTTTTTCCATCCTAAAAAGGATTTTCTCGAAATGCCATCTATGTAATTTTCTCGTTGAATTCCGTGAACGAAACAAAAAAAATCCAATTTCGTTAAGAATTCCATTCCAATTCCATCCAACCAAAAGCAATCAAAAGACATGGTCAAATTCCATTTCATTCCCTCAAAGTCAAATTCATTTGATAAATTCCAATTCCATCGAATTCCATTCTACGAACCAAACACCCCCTAAGAGTTTGTTTGTTAGCAGCTTAAAGTACTTAATGAAACTTATAGTTTATTTCATTAGTTATACATGATTGTTTGATAGTGACTTAATGATATAAAAAGTGGTTTATTCAATAATGTTTTAGAGGGCTTTATGTAGAAAGCCAACTTTTTTTTTCTTTCAAACATATCCTTTCCAAAAAAGCATGTTTATTCATCCATTTATGAAGAAAACAAGAATCTTTTTAATTTATACATACAGGTTAATTCACAAAAACAACCTTATTCATGTATGACATAATGAAAAATCAATCAAACAACCTTTAAAATAATTTATGGAATTTTAAACTCTTTTTGCGATATATCTTAAAATGGGTATTGAACACAATTTTTTTTATTATCAAAATAATTATTTTTTAAAGTTTTCTTAAATAAAAATTAATCTAGTACATTATTAGGAATTGTAACTAATCCTTAGGGGGTGTTTGGTTCGCAGAATGAAATTTGATGGAATTGGAATCCATCAAAGGATTTGACTTTGAAGAAATTGGAATGGAATTTGATGGAATTTGACCATGCGTTTGGTTGGTAGGAATTGGAATGAAATCTCTCAATAGAATTGGAACAATCATCTTTGTATGGACTATCTCATCCATCGCCCCGCCCACACCCTACTAGCCACCATGTCACAAATGTCGTCGTCACAACTATCACCCGCCCTGCCCCCACCACTTCTGCCCTACCCTGCTCCACAGGTGGGATTGTTGCGGGCAGGCAGGGGTGGGGCGAGGCAGTGGGGGTGAAGCCAGAGTGGGGCAATAGGTGGCAGTGTGGTGGTTGTGATGATTACAGTGGTAGGATGGTGGTTAGTGATGGGTTAGAGTAGGGTAAAGTAGGGTGGGAGCAAGGCAGGACGGTGGGGTGGGTAAGGTGGGTGGCGGGGTAGCTGTGATAATGTTAGTGGTGGGATAGTGGTTAGGTGGCTGGGGCCAGGGAGTGGGTGGGTATGACAACAATAATAGTGGCATGGTGTTTAGTGGTGTGTTGGGGTAGGGTGGGGTGCGGGTGAATGGCGGTTGTGAAGGCGACAATAGTAGTGTGGGGGTGGAGGGTTAGGTTAAGGGCGGCAGGGGCGGGGAGGTGGGGATCAGTGACAGTTATAACGATGATAGTGCTGGGATGATGGTCAGGGTGATTGGGAGTGGGTGTGTATGATGACGACAGTAGTGACATAGTGGCTAGTGGTGGTTAGGGTAGGGTGCAGTAGGGTGAGTGGTAGTTGTGACGACGACAATAATGTTGTGGTGGTGGGGGTTAGATTAGGGGTGTGACAGTAACGTTAGTAGCATAGTCGTAGTAGGGATGTGTAGTGAGTGACCGGAGGGTGGGTGTGTGTGATGACAACAGTAGTGGCATAGTGGTTAGGGTGGGTGGCAGCGACATCAGTGGTGGGGGTTAAGGGTGGGGCATCATGAACAATAGTAGCATGATCGTGGTGGGTGGTGATGGAATTCAATTCCTTCCATTATGCCAAGGAATGATGAATTCATTAACTTGTGGAATTCAATGGAATTTGAATGATTCCATCAATTTCAAAAAATGAACCAAACAAAGGAAATGGAATTTGATCAAAGGAATTTGTCATTCCAATTCCATCAAATTCCTTCGAATTCCACGAACCAAACAGGCTCTTAGATTTTTATATAATTCTCTCCTGTTAATACTACAACAATTTTTTTGGGATGTTCCTCAATTCCGTGGACTTTGATGCTTTTATCTTTTGTAAAGTATTAATATTTTATTATCCATGTGCCCAATTCTATTATTATTTTATTTCATTATCCATGTCCCCATTTTTATCATGATTTTAAAATGCACATATTATATTATAGTCTTCATTTTATCATATGATACGTTCAGAAAAAAAATAAAAAATAACTTATTAAGTATTAAATATTATTTGTTAGATATATTTTTTATGTTT
>NC_037544.1:27800833-27808063 GCF_001531365.2 Cynara cardunculus var. scolymus | reverse complement strand
ATAAAACTTTAAATTGAGAAAATGATACAATTAAAAGAATTTTAAAATATTATAATTTGATACTTATATCGATATATTTATTTATGAATTTTTTTTACTAAGTACTATAAATTAGCAAAATATGTTATGTTAGCTATAAGCATACATCACAGGATTGTGGGGATCCTGTAAAATATGAAACAATTATATCTTTTCATTTCATTGTGTATATCTTTTCCTTTCTTTGTAAATATCTTGTATCATATTATTGTGATCAAATATAATTCTCACCATCAAGGGTGATTCTCACAGATCATACATAGTGTCAGCCAAATCCCGATCCTCTACCACTTTATTGTTGATCTTCTCATGGTTGTCGCTGACATCCCCTCCTCCCTCAAACCTCTGATTGCTCCCTTCCTCTTGCTACATTGCTTCATATGATGACAATTAAAATTTTCCTCATCTAATTACCTCATACAGATAAATCAAATCATCCCCTCCTCTCCTATCAAAAACCTCCTATTGAGCAACCTTCGACAACTATCAATCTAATGGAGCTGACTCTTCAAATCCAGCATTCGCTACTTGACAAAGCCTCACCAACAAGTTCTTATTCTGATACAATCCTCCCTCACTAAAGAATCAATGGTCGAGGCCTTCGGTCTTGACACTACTCATGTTGTCTGGTATTCCCTTGACACTGTCTATAGTCATGACTGTGGAACTAATGCACACTCTTCGTGATTATCTCTGGCAACTTCAACAAGGTACTTCTTTCATCTCTGAATATGGTCGCAAATTTAAATCTTTTGCTACCAACAGTCCACCGCCGGGCAACTTGTTAACGACATGGAAAAATCCCACTAGTTTCTTTGTGGTCTCGGACCCTCGTTTGAGATTTTTCCGCTACTCATCAGGATGTCAAACCCCGTCCTATGTTTCGTGATCTTCCCCCTCAAGTTGAAGGTGATGAACTATTCCTCAAATCTATCCATGCTCGCATGTTCCAACTGTGGATTTTAGTGCTTAACACCATCGTTTCCCCTCTCATAATGGCTCAGATGGTCGTGGGCATAGTAACCAATCTCATGGTGGATATTCTATCGACTGTGGGCGTGGTCGTTGTGCCCTTAATTCAACTCTATCGGAAGAAGGTCATTATGCTCATATGTGTCTAGATCTCGCTAATATTGTTACTCGCAGACCCCATGTGGATACCAACTTGGCTCACCCTTTTTATGCTCAATGTCATGTCAATGATAATTCAACAGATTGGTTTATGCATTCTTGGCAACCACTCACATGACGCATTCTCCTACATCTCTTGATTCTTCCATGCCTTATTCCTGTTGAAAAAGTTTAATTCAAAGGATTAGAAAACAATAATATTAAATCTTTATAAATAAATTTTAGAACTTTATTAACGAGTAACAAAACCAAGATCTATAAAAGGAACAATATAGTTCGAGATAAAAAACTAAAGGACCGAAAACGAAACCAAACCAACATTCCCACACGGGTTTGAATCTAACCTTTGCTATAGACTCAATGGTAGAAAGGGGTAGAAGAAGAGTGTTCACAAAGTGAACGGAAATTAAATACAGTGCAAAAAAAAATTAAATACCAACTTGGTTATCTGGAAGCAAGTAAAGGTAGAGATCTGCACGGTACAAAACCTGCCCTAAAAAGTTTTATACGACCACCATATAAGTTGTCGGTCTCAAAAGACGCAAAGCCCTACGATTGATGCAGAACCGGATCTCGAATATCAACAACTTTGATATCGAAATCAAAGCAAGGTATATGCAGAAAATTGGTAGAGGAAAAGAGTAAGCGGGAGCAGCAATCGATGAGAAGAAAAACTGAATTTTGGAGAGTATTTTTTTGGTTTGACTTCAACCCAGTATTTATACTGGGTGAGGCCACGATATCTCACACGATCTTCTCCCCAATCTCACATGATCATGGAGAAGTTGGAGGATTATCCTCCAATGATCATTATCTCTAAAAACGTGGCTGAATCGGTTTTAAAACCGATTTTAAAATCAATTATTTTTCTTCTCTCTCGACTTTGTATCAAAAAGATACTCGGAGCGAGGCTCATTCTGCTCCGATGCAGCGTGTGAAGTGTAAAGTCTGCCTCCTTGCGCCACTTTCGAGAATCTCGTGCCTGCGGCCTCTGTCTCAGTCTCGACCACAACCACACTCATGTGTGCATTAGGCCTTCCACTCTAAACCCCCACCATGAGTCAACTCATATGTTCAAAGCCCAATTCTAGAGAAAGCCTTATAAGTTTCTCCACAGTTTCTTTATCTACCAATGTGGGATGGAGGAAAACCTCAAACCTTACATATAATTTTCAACAATCCCTCGCCAGGTGGGAAGTTTTCTAACATTCAAATTAGACAATGTCACAATGGTATTACTAAGATTAAACCCTGTTTCATGCAAGTATGCAAGGAGAGATCAATTCAATGGTATCCTTAGGATTTAAACCTTGAATGTTGTCAACCCTTCTGCTTACTTACAAACATAATCTAACATCCTTGCTTTCACAATGAGCACGAATATGGCCATGCGCTAAACCTTGTTTCATGACCTTTTAGGAGAGGAACCACTACTCTCCTTTTGAGGCGGCACCACCTCTTTGCAACATAGGCAAAGTTCTATAACATCTTTGTTGCTAAGATGCCTCTAAACTTTGTTAAGAGATTAACTCATTCTTATTATCGGCAACACCGTACTATCATTTACCTTACATGGATCTATCTGTCGATAGTACCTTCTATCAGTTAGTGACTTGTTGTTACCCTTTAAACTTGATAGATAAGAGTACTAAATTCAAGTTAGGTTTCCCACCAATAATTGATTCTACGTGGTTTCAGACCCAAGTCTCGGGTAGTTGATCATACTAAGTCTCTCGTCAGAGGCTTGGTTAGCGGATCTGCCAAGTTCCCATAAGACTTGACATACACAATAATTAATTGTCTCATGAAATTATGTCGGAGACCTATATGTTGTGACCTCCCATTTTACACAACATTGTATATTTTTGACAGTGTGGTCTCACTGTCACAATACATGGGAATAGAAAGAGTTGGTCGAGGATAAAAATGTATATATGTTAACAGATCTCTGATCCATTCGGCCTCTTTGCCCACTACAGCAAGGGCCATAAGTTTGGCTTTCACATTCGAATAGGCTATACACGATTGTTTCTTGCTTGCCTAAGAAATTGCCTCACCAGCAAGGGTATAAATCCACCCACTTGTGGATTTAGAATCAGTAGAATGATCTATCCAACTGGCATCAGAATACCCCTCCAAGATTCCTGGATGTGTCGTTTATGTTAACTCTAGATCATTGGTTCTCTTCAAGTAACCCAATACTCAACTGATAGCTTTCCAGTGATCTGGACCGGGATTGCTAGTATATTGACTCAGTCTACTCACTACAAAAGCAATATCTGGTTTAGTGCAATGCATCACATACATCATGCGTTCTATTACACTAGCACACTCTAGTTGAGCCACTGCTCTACCAGTGTTTTTATCGAGTTTCACACTTGAATCAAATGGAGTGTTAACTCATTTATATTAAAATGTTGAAACTTGGTCAATATCTTCTCTATGTAGTGGGATTGACTTAGAGAGATTTAAGATGCTGACTTTTTGACTTTTATCCCAAGGATGGTATCTACTTCTCCAAGATCATTCATCTAAAATTTCGAGGATAAGTAGCCTTTAGTTTCAAGGATACCTTCTAGATTGGTTTCGATGATCAACATATCATCTACATAAACACAAATTACCACAGTGGATCCTCTCATGCATTTTGAGTAAATGCATCTGTCAGCCATTATGTTGGAACCCGGAAGAAGTGATAGTTGTATCAAATCTTTTGTGCCACTATATGGGTGCTTGTTTTGACTCGTATAGAGATTTTATAAGTCTACACATTTTGTTCTCTTGTCTTGGTACCACAAACCCTTCATGTTGCTCCATATAAATCTATTCGTTTAAATAGCCATTCAAAAAGGCTGTCTTTACATCCATTTGATGGATGTATAGACCTTTTATGGATGAAATTGCTATAAGAGTTCAAATAGAACTAATTTTAGCAACTGGAGCATAGTGTCAAAATAATCGACTCCCTTTCTCTGTCTATACCCTTTAGCTACCAATCTAGCCTTGAAAGCCGAAATTAAACCATTTGGATGTAGCTTCCTTTTGAATAACCATTTAGAACATATGGGTTTTGCTCTCTTGGGTAAATCAAACAATTCTCAAGTACCACTACACATGATAGAGTCCATTTCATCATTTTTTTGCTTTTTTCCATAGTGGAGCATCCCTTGAATTCATAGCCTCGTTAAAAGTCTTATGATCATCTTCTATATTGATGGAGAAAATGACCTCTCTCGTCACTTTCTTTTACGTTCCTTCTACTAAGTATGAGAAGAAATCATCTCTTAGACTTTTATCTTGCTTGTGTACTTCTACGTGGTTCGTCAACCTTATTTGAGTTTTCAAACTTTCACGAGGTGTGAAAGGAAGATTAGAGGTCAATGTTGGTACTGAGTTTTCAGCATCATTTAAACACTTATCTTCAAAGAACTCCACATCTCTGGATTCTACTATGACTCGTGAGTCCTTATCCAATAATATATAAGCCTTGCTATTTCTAGCATATCCAACGAATACGCTTTTAATAGCACGGGTTCCCAATTTAGATCTTTTTGGATCAGGGGTTCGATAGTAGGCAAAGCATCCCCAGACTCTAAAATAGTTCAAGTTTGGTTTCTTTCCTTTCTAGAGCTCGTATGGACTCGTTGGAATCACACGCCTAGTGATTCTGTTATGAATATGGCAAGCAGTCAATAGGTCTTATCCCCATACATTATTTGGCAGACCCGATTGGTTCAACATACAATTGACCATTTCAACAAGGGTTTGGTTCTTTCTTTCCACCGAACCATTTTATTGAGGAGTAAACGGTGAGGTGCGTTAATGTTTGATTCCATTCTCTTCGCAGAATGTATCAAACTCTCTATTAAAATATTCACCACGTCTGTCTGATCGAAGTATTTTGATTTGTTTTTGAAGTTGATTTTCTACTTTAACTTTATATAATTTAAAAGTCTCAAAAGCTTTATCTTTTGAGTGTAATAAGTAAACATATAAAACCGGTTGAAGTCATCGCAAAATGTAATGAAATACTTTTTACCTCCACGAGTAAGAATTTCATTTTTGATTCACAAATGTCATAATGAATTAACTCTAAAATTGATGTGTCTCGTTTAACTGAAAGTAAAAGTTTCTTTATAAACTTTGATTTTACACCAGTTTCAAATTTTCCAAAATATTTATTGTCAATTTTGATCAATCATTTATTTCACATTTTTCAATATTTTTTCACATTTGAATGAGCTAAACATTTGTGCCATAATGAGATAGAACAATCAAAATAATTCAACGAATTAACTTTATTGATAGAGTCGAGAATTACATCAATTGTAGAAATGAAAAAACCAACTACTTGATCTGTCACAACAATAACATTACTACTCACAGATCCACTCGGTCCGACCTCATCATCATCCTCCCTCAAATATAGGTGATACAAACCGAGATGGTAGTATCCCTTACCAACAAAAATTTTCCTTTTGTAAATCACGAGCTTTCTAGACTCTACGTTGAGTCCAAACCCATTTTCATCAAGTTTAGAAGCATAAACTAGATTCTTGTTGATAAAAGGCACGTGAAGAACATTTTTGAGGGTGACAGTCTTGCCGAAAGTGAATTGAGTAGTACTGTTCCCATACCAACGACATCTGCTCGGCCATTGTTTGCCACTATCACTTGCTTTTCTTCTCTCACTGGTCCATAGGTAATAAACATAGATCTGCTGCCACACACTTGAATCGTGGCACCAATGTCTAAATACCAGCCGCCTCGACTCGCCACAATCCTGGTTGAAGCCTTGGAAATCATGTCGATCTCATCCATATGTAGGTTTGCCACAAGACTCTGAATGCCCTTAACTACATTTGTAGTTGGGGGTCCAGACTTCCTGTGTTTGCATTCCCTAGCATAATGTCCCGCCTCTCCGCAGAAGTGACACTTTCCAACCCTCTTCAAATGTGGGCCGGAATTGGAGTGTTGACCTTACCTCTTGAAACATTTCTTTTGAGGACCTGGATTCCACCTTTTACTTGATCCCCCATTGTTTGTTTCCCCAGACTTTCCTCTTCCTTTGCTACCAGCCTGCACGCTGTTAGTACTCAAAATCGACTTGTCTCTCTTATCCCCAATTCGGGCCTCTTCTTCGATCCATAAATGTTTTAGCAAATTATCTAAAGAAAATCTTCAGACTTATGCATCATGCGTTTTGAAAAATCCTTCCAAGATGGGGGTAGTTTATCAATGACCGCCCCCACTTGGAAGATTTTGGGAAGAGTTATGGAAAGCATTTTCAATTTATTAACCAACACTTGGAGTTCGTGAATTAGCTCCAAGATTGGTTTATCATCAACCATCTCGAACTTCAAGTCTTGAGACACGAGGTATTTATTAGTTCCATCCTCTTGTGCCTTATGCTTAAACTCCAAAGCTTTCCACAATTCACTTGTCGATGATAGGATAGTACAAGTCAAATAGTCAGTCAGACAGGGTATTCTTTATATGTCCGCAAGCAAGAGTTTCCTCTTCTTTGCAGATAAGCCTCTGCTTCTCTAGATCGGCTATCAAAGCCCTATCTGGTACTTCTCACACTACAGGAACCAGATTCTCAGAAATAGGGGTCAAGTTTGGGTCAAGTATTGTTTCAACACCGTCAACATAAATTTCAATTTAACGGCCCAACAGGTATAGTTATTCCTACCGAAACAGTCGAGCTTGACTATATCTTGATTCATGATTCGAAAATTCCCAGAGTCCATTATTAAACCTTTAAGATTGTTGAATTTTTTTAATCAAAAGGATTAGAAAACAATAATATTAAATCTTTATAAATAAATTTAAGAACTTTATTAACGCATAATAACACCAAGATCTATAAAAGTAACTATATAGTTCGAAATAGAAAACTAAAGAACGGAACCAAAACCAAACCAATATACCCACACGGGTTTGAATCTATCTTTCGCGAGAGACTTAATGGTAGAAATGGGTAGAAGCAGAGTGTTCACAAAGTGAACGAAAATTAAACCCACACGGGTTTGAATCTATCTTTCGCGAGAGACTTAA
>NC_037544.1:27798727-27800733 GCF_001531365.2 Cynara cardunculus var. scolymus | reverse complement strand
AGAGCTCGGCCATCAAGAAGGACGACCTGACAGAGGCCTTCCAAGGAATGTCCCTAAACCCCTCCTCTGTCCAAACTCTAAAGAAAGAACTTTCAGAAATGGCGGCAAAGTTTGCAGGCGATTTCGTCACAGCGGGCTACACAGACTATTCCTCTTTCCTTGACGAGATCAAGGAAATGTTTTCATCTGCAGTCACCTATGGCATCCAGTCCAAGTCCTCAAGTGCCAACATCAACCACTTGGCCACTCGTAGAGAACTGAACGCCATGGTAGATGCGCTAGCAGACTCTATGATCAGCCAACTCGCATTTTTGAAGATGGAGATTTTATTTTCTAACGAAAAAATCGCAGAAGGTTTGTCCAAGCTTGCCAAGGAAGGTGAGCTCCTTCGTGCAAAAGTTCTATCAACCGTCTCCAAAATCAAGTGGGCTACAGAGCTTGACATGATGAACGCCTCTACGGGTGCGGAGAAGGTAATTGAAAAGATGTACAAGACAGCCACTCGAATCCTACGCCACTTGAGGAGGGCTCCTCTTACAACATGCAAGGCTGACGCTGTCCAGAGCCATGACGATCACACGCATGATGGTGATCGTCATGAAGGGGAGAAAAAGGAGGAAAAGGAGAAGGCCAAGGCCCCGTAATAGAAGAAACCAGCCGCCAGAGCACCTGCCAAGGGTGTAAAGATTGGAGAGCCTACAGCTACTGATAAAGGAAAGAAAAAGGCTGCAGAGCCTACWGGCAAGGGAAAGGCYGTAGCTRTAGAGTCGTCAAAGAAGGGTTCATCTTCAAGCTCAGAATCCTCTGCGCCAATCAATGAAGAAAAATATGCTAATGAACCCAAACTCCTCAGAGTCCTAAAGGAATCCAAGGCAGAGGCTCAGGCGAAGAGGGGGAAAGCGCCTATGCATGTCAGAGAAGGTGAGGCCACATCTTCTGCTGTCCCACAAGTCCAACAAACAACGTCCACAGGTACGTTCGATGCTCTGCAAGGAACCGTTAAGCCCATCCTTGCAGAGGGATCAACCCAGAGGCCTATCCTGGAAGAAGAAGAATAAGAAAAGAAGATGCCAGAGTCTACTCCAGGGGGACGAGTCTCTGAGATTTTGGAATCTATGAGCAAGATTCCTACGCTTAACGTTCGCACAGAGCCCGTTACTACCCCAGAGGAAATTCTTATATGGAGATTCTCTGTGACAGACACAGAGCCACCCTACGACCCATAACTCACTGGGATTCCCTCTGCTACAGCCAAATTCTGATTATCCAGACTTACAAGGCCTCGTGAGCAGGTCTTCTCGCGTCATATGATCAAATCCTTGGTGTCAATTTCCCCAAGAACTTTATTGAAGAAGGCTGTGCTCTACTCTCAATACGTTGTAAGGAGAGAAGACGGGAACATCTACACATTCTCTGACGCTGATCTGCATAACCTCTGTGTGTATGATCTCATTTATATGCACAAAATCCTTAATATCTATATGGAGAGGAGGTCAACATATCAAGTATCCCTCAAAAGGCTGATCGAAGTTATGCGTGCACAAGTAATGTACTACAGCCAGAAGGATTTTGAATTGGCCATGCGTTTAGCCCAGAAGAATTTGAAGATCACTCCTCCTTACAGCAAGCCAAGTTGGGTGTCTAGGTACTATCCAAACACCATTCTGCACAATCCCATTTATGGGTTTGTGTATGTGGACAAGGATGAGATACTTAGATTCTTTGACCCAACAGAAGCGCACAAATATTCATCAGAGACATTGGACTGGATATTCAAGTGTATCGTGGCAGAGGTGGATAAAAGACACTACAGGGTTGGTGAAGTGTCATCTCTCTTGGAYGCAATCAAAGTACAAATCAACTTCAGAGAGTTCATCTTCGACGTCTACAGAACTATAAAGTCAGAYTTTGTTTATGCGGTAGACGATTTCCCAGAGTCTCAAGTCTGATTCTCTTCTGTCCCAGGATCGAGCCTATGTTTCAAATTTTGTCGTTCAAATTTTGTA
>NC_037544.1:27790521-27798362 GCF_001531365.2 Cynara cardunculus var. scolymus | reverse complement strand
TTTCATCTAGCAGAGCCTCTGTGTTGTCTAACAGAGGGTCTGCAGCAATGTCTTCTGTGTAGATTATCTTTAAGCTGTTTTACTTAGGTCTTTTAGCTGCTCATGTCTATCACGTGTTCTTGTCTGTAATTCATACTGATCGAATGGCTTAGATTAATTTGCTTTAGGTCATGTCAGAAAAACGGTTACTTGCTTGTAGAAATAGCAGTGTAGGCCTTTGTAATTGGGTGTGCTTCCAGTATTGTAATTGTTAATATTTTCATCAATTGAAAATCATTTGAAGCTTTTCTCTTTGTGTTATTTAAGTGTTCTTCATCGTGTTCATATCTATTGCTGCTTGTTTGATTATAATACTTTCCGCTGCTCACTCACTGTCAATCCAATCAAACAAGTAAGTATTCAGTACCAAGAACTGAGTTATACGATCCTAACATTGATCAAGTCATTGTCATTGAGGACGTTGACCTGATCATGGGCTCTCTCTACTGTGTACTCGATATATTTTATAGCTCAATTAGCGAAGGTCCTCATATTTATGTCCATTACCATCCTTATTCCATAGTTTGAAAAGACAGCCTGTGGTGGTTGGGTTGTCTGTCTAACAAACCTATGGTGTAGGAGGTCCATGGATTCTGGCGATAGAATTGGAGGATTGAGAGTCAAACCTTCATCGTAATCGTGGTATAGGTACTGATGGATATTCTCCATCATTATTGGTTCCCTTGGTGGCATCTCTGGACGTCTCCTTAGCGACTCCATATTCTCGATGATCTCGTCGACTAAGCTCTACAGAGGGTGCCTTGATGAAGAGAGAATGTCCGCATGCACCTTAGTTGGTTTGGTTGGGGGTTGAGTTTGGGTTATGGGTTGTGTATCGGTTGAGGGGTATGTTTGGGTTGTGGGTTGTGTATCGGTTGGTGATGGGATGGTTTCTTGGATTGGCTCATGTTAGGGTTGTTCAGGTTCATCCGGTTGTGTTTGGGCTTGAGGTTGTTGAGGTGAAGAAGTTTGGATGTTTATTTGTTCAGGTTCCTTGGGTAGGGTGATGAAAGGTTCTGTGGTGCGAGGAGTTGGTGATGGGGTTAATGGTAGGCGTGGTGTTGGTGATGTAGTGAAAGGTGGGTTGGTTTCTGTTGGTGGGGTTGATGGACTTTCATCGGATGAGGAACTCAACACGATGGGTTCAGGTATGGTGGCAAGGGGAACATGTACATTATGTACATCTTCAGAGGGCTGAGCCTCTGGTTCCCTTGCTTGGGTTCCTTGGTTTGGTGATGATGGTGGGTTTTGAGTTTGGTGATGGGATGATAAAGGTGCAGCAGATGGTGCTTCCTGAGTTGTAGCAGTCGGTTTCTCCCCCTCATGAGGATCAAGACCAGGTTCATCTTGGTCTCGATCCTCATGCCTTGGCCTCTTCCGTGGGCGGCTGGCCGAGCATGAAGCTCTGCTTCTCTTCTTCTTGAGGCGGAGGGAGGCCAGGTAGGCTCTCATAGCCTTTCTTCTTCGATCGGCCTCCATGGTTTATAGGAGGGAGGCGGTACATGCTTGTTGGTCAGCAAGGCTCTGGGAGAGAGCCTTGGTAGGTTGAGCTGCTCGATGAATGAATTTAGCACTTATCTCGTTAAAAGAGGAGATAAGTGCCTTGGATAAATCCCTGAGGTCGGCTCTGTTGGCATACTCAGTGGTGGTGGATGATGAGGATGGGGGAGGTATGGAGGTAGAGGTGGATGCGGTGGGTGGGATGGGAAGGTTGGTGATTATGGCTTTAAGCTCTGCAGCAAGGGCGGATAGGGCTTCATCGAAAGATGGTGCTGCAGGGCTAGGTAGTGGATGTGGTGGTTGGGGTATTTGGGCTAGAATGGTGGCTGGAAGTTGGTTTAGGGTGGTTTGTATGGTGGCCATTTGGTTGGTTAGGAAGGCTAGTGTTTCATCGATTGATGAAGTTGTTTGTTCTGGGGTTGGTTGAGGGATTTGGGAAAGGAGGGTGGCAGGAAGGGTGTAAAGGGTTTGGGAGATGGTGTTTATATGGGTGGTGATGGAGGCTAGGGTCTCATCGGTCGCAATTGCATGGGCCGTGAGGGTGGCGATGGAGTTCACTATGAGTTGGTTTCTTTGGGTGGCAAAGGTGGAGGAGGTGTTATGGGGTTGGGTTACAGTTTGTTGCAGCATTTGGAGACGGGTTGTGTTGTCTCGGGTTTGGGTTTCAAGGTTTGCAAAGGATTGTCGAATGGGGGTTAAATCGATGGAAGGTGGGTTGTTGACAATCCCTTGTATCATGAGTTTTAGGTCTTCCAAGGACCGCAAAACTGAGTCAACAAAGGCTTGGAACTAAGCCTTTGTAACCAGATCGGCCACGGGGGTAACCCCTGCAGCAACGGATGCTGCAGGTTGAGCCTCAGCTTCAGAGGCGCCTTCATTGCCTTGTGAAAATATAGGCCATAAAGGATTTCCATCATGTTCTTAATAGCCCTCTAGTGAGGAGCTATCTCCTGATGTTGCAACAACTTCTTCTTCCTCGGCTTCAGAGGCTAGGTAAGAAAAGTAAGTGTGTTTCCCCTTCGCTAGATCAAGTATCAAAGGGGGGGTTTTGTGCACGAATGGTAGATCGCTTTGAATGGTCTTGGGGTTCAGCAATGCTAGAAGCCACACATGCTTCTGGGTGTGTGGATGGTAGTGTCTAGCCATGAGGCGATGTGGCTCTTATGTCTGCATCGCCTCTCTATTGAGAAAGGGGCGGTGGAAGTTATGGTTCCTCAGCTAAATCTTCTCCAGAGGCCCGAGGAATGGCCTCTGGGTGGCTGGTTTGGGTTTGGTTTGGACTGGGCCTTCCTTGTTCAATACCCCTTTGGCCTTGATCGCCAGGGGTAGAGGTGGTGGTTGCCCTTTGGGAAGAGGGAAGGGGATTTGTTTGTGTAGGGCCGAGGGATGCACGAGGAGTGTCATCATCATCATCATCATCTTCATCTTCCAATGAGGATAACTCTTGTGCTCCCTCGCTTGACTGAGGGGACAGCTCTATGCGCTCTGGGGTAGCTGCCCTTGGTGCATGGGACAACATAGAGCGTTTGTAAGTTCTTCGAATCTCAGATGTCTTTGGGATGACACTGAGCATGGCTCTGGAGATTTGCATGTTGATGGTGTAGCCCTCCTTTGAGAGTGTTGGTCGATGGCCATGCATCCTGAAGAGTGGAGTGAATGGTTCCTTGGATGGTAGGTTATGTTTCCTCATCGTATCCCCTATGAAGAAAGATAAGAAACGATGAAACAAAACGGAAGTCAAGGGCTTGCCGGTGGCCTGGAGCTTGCACTTTTTGACTACTGCTGAGTGGATCTCATTGTATATGAGGAAAGCGTAGTCAAGAGGGATGTTGAAGAAGAGTCCGTACATAATCGTCATTATGTTTATGTTGCCTTGATCCATCAACCCTAGCTTGCAGGTGAGGGCCCTGTTCAATATGGAAAAGAACATATTCCACATTGGCGGCAAAAATTGCCTCTTGAAATCGGAGGCATTGCGTAGGTCATGATTGTAACCTAGCATTTGGATGAATCGGAGGATGTCTGAGGTCGTGGGTTGGTCGGCATATTGGTCAATGTCGAGATCTCGTCGTGTGGGAATGCAAAGAACCCTAGAGACTTTTGCCCAAGAGATCTTGAGCGAGCAGATCATGTCATTTGGGACGTCGATGTCCCCCAGTATTCCACGGCTGTCAGGGTCGTACTCGCAAGTCTGCCAGTATTGGTGGACGTACTTTAGAGGTACGCTATTGTCAGTTAGAGTCAAGGCTAGTAGAAAGATACAGTTACGGAAGAACTCGATCATCACAGCAAACCTGTCATCGAACAGGGTGGTTCGAAGTTCGATGGCATGATTGTTGGGCTTCATTGGTAGGAACATTATTGTTCGGCTGTCAGCGCCGGTGGATTGTACACGGCTATCATTGTCGTTGGACTCGTGTGATGCGGAGAAGGCCATTGCAGATGAAGTTGCAGGTAGGTTTTCGCGTCAAAGTGTAGTTGCAGGTTTTAGGAAGCGTAAGGGATGAATGGAGGTGGAAGAATTTATAGATGGAGGGGTGGGGGAACAAGAAACGGTTTTCTGGTTATTATATTTAAATAATCATGAAGGGTGAAGGCGTTTGGCAAAAGGTGATTTGATTGGGGATCGTGAGCCGTCTTGACTGTACGTGCCATTAATGTTGGAGGACACGTGTCAAGGCGGGGATAGGTAAGGGTAAGTTGAAAAGTTCATGGGGAATAGGCTGTATATGGTGTCAGGCACGTGGGTGGTGACGTTTGGATTATTTGGAGTAATTAAAAATTATTCCAAATAATATCTCTTGAAATATTAATCCAAAAACGATTTATATTTAAAATTCCATCTAATTGTAAAATTAATACTAATTACGAAGTTTTGGTCTTCTAAAAACCCATGTTGTATAGTTTTAAGTTACAAAAGCTGCAATTTTGTATAATCTTAAAAATTTTGCAGTTAAAGATGGGTTTTTGAAAAAATTGTCACGCAACCAGAAGAGCTCTGGTTGAACATAACCTATTTGATGGGGAACCAGAGGTGCTCTAGTTGTACATAGATGAATGAATTCATCAATGAAATGTTGGATTGTATGATAAATAAGCCTTGGATGACAAACCAGAGGCTCTGGATAAGCATGGGCAATCCATTATGTAGAACAAGAGGGGCTCTGGTTAAATACACATGGTGTATTATGTAGCATTTAAGTGGCCAGAGGCTCTGGATAGTAGAACCAGAGGCTTTGGATAGTAGAACCAGAGGCTCTGGTTTGGAAACTGCATAATTATGTAATGGAGATTCATGATAAATGAATAGCTCCCCCTCAAATGATGCATGTAGATAAGATTTGAGTGTTTGAAAACTCCCCCTAAAAACAATAACGATGTGGATTGAGGTGACCAGAGGCTCTGGTCTATACAACCAGAGGCTCTGGTTGTGAATGAAGATGAAAAGATGTATGAAATATGTCCAAGTATGCAAATGGATATGCATATGAATGGGTCTTTGAGACTAGAAGGCTCTGGTTCCAAAGATAATGAATCCAGAGGCTCTGGTCTTTAGAACCAAAGGCTCTGGTTGCAAAGGCGATGAAAAGAAGTATGAAAATATGGTTAAGTGCATGTGAGGGAGTATAATGGATGGGCCTTTGAGACCAGAATGGCTCTTGTTCCAAAGAGTATGAATCCAGAGGCTCTGGTCTTTAGAACCAAAGGCTCTGGTTGTCTTGGATATGCTATTAAAGATGAATGATAGGTGAATTTAGCAAGCCAAGTCTTATTTGGAAACCATAGGTCTTTGGTTGCAAAGGACTTCGAAACCAGAGGCTCTGGTTACATAAAGAATGTTATGCGATGGATTCCAAAAGGGCTTTGGTCTCAAGGGATGAGAATCTAGAGGCTCTGGTCTATAGGACCAGAGGCTCTGGTCACAAAGAGTGAGAATCCAGAGGCTCTGGTCTATAGAACCAGAGGCTCTGGTTGCGAAAGGAATACTTATTGAATAAAAGCTAAGTATTTGCTTTGGACTAGAGGTCTCTGGTTCCAAAGGCGATAAAAAAACTTTGAGCCATATTAAAAGGTTTCTTCATGGCCAGAGGCTCTGGTCTTTAGAACCAGAGGCGCTGGTTTGGAGTACTTATTGATTATGGCTTATTGTCATGTATCACTTGTAGGCATAACCATGAGATATTGAGAATCTCTGATTTAAGAACTTTTATTGCCTTTAAGTGGTGAGATTCAGCATACCCATCTTCCTGACCAGGAATAAAAATCTTTTCTCATTAAGAGCTTTTGTGAAAATGTCAGCAAGTTGAATCTCAGTGGGAACAAAGTACATTTCTATATTACCTTTTTCAACATTATCTTTCTGAAAATGGTACCTTACATCGATGTGCTTGGTCTTGGAATGTTGCACTGGGTTTGCAGAGATTGCTATAGCACTCTTGGAGTCACAGAGGATAGGAATTTTGTCATAATGGAATCCATAGTCCTTAAGCTGAGTCTTCATCCAGAGAACTTGTGAACACCAACTAGCAGCAGCAACATATTCTGCTCCTGCTGTAGAGCTTGAGAGACAGTTTTGTTTTCTGGATGTCCAACTTACCTGCTTGTCCCCCAAGACTTGACAGCTTCCAGACGTGCTATTTCTATCAAGCTTGCAACCTGCATGATCTGCATCTGTGTAGGCTATTAGATCAAAGCCAGAGTTCTTTGGATACCAGAGACCCAATGAGGGAGTTCCCTTGAGGTATCTAAATATCCTCTTGACTGCAGAGAGATGATATTCTTTAGGATTTGATTGATATCTTGCACAAAGAAATGTAGCAAACATAATGTCTGGTCTACTAGCAGTTAGATACAGGAGTGATCCAATCATGCCTCTGTAGGTTGTGACATCCACAGGTTTGCCTGATGGATCAGCAAATAACTTAGCTCCTGTAGCCATAGGTGTTCTCATCGATGATGAATTTGAGAGATAATATTTCTTCAGAAGGTCAGTCACATATTTGGACTAATTGATGAAAATTCCTTCTGAAGTTTGTTTTATTTGAAGACCAAGAAAGAAACTTAGTTCTCCCATCATACTCATCTCAGATTTGCTTTTCATCAACTCTGAGAATTTTTCGCAATGTTTTGCATTTGTAGAATCAAATATGATGTCGTCCACATATATTTGAACAAGTAATATGTCACCTTTGGGCTTTTTGGGAAAGAAGGTTGTATCGATTGTACCTTTTTCGAAACCATTGTTGATGAGAAAGGTGGATAGTGTTTCATACCAGGCCCTGGGTGCTTGCTTCAGCCCATAGAGAGCTTTGTCCAGAAAGTAGATGTAATCTGGATGTTTTGGATCTTCAAACCCAGGGGTTGCTGCACGTATACTTCTTCTTGAAGTTTGCCTTTTAGGAAGGCAGACTTGACATCCATCTGATGAAGCCTTTGTGAGCTGCATAGGCTAGGAATATCCGGATGGCCTCAAGTCTTGTGACGGGAGCAAATGTTTCATCGTAGTCAATCCCTTCTTCTTGGCAGTAGCCCTTGGCAACAAGCCTGGCTTTGTTCCTTATGACTATGCCATATTCGTCCTTCTTGTTTCGGAAGACCCATTTGGTTCCTATGGCTGTCTTCCTTTGGGTAGAGGCATAAGGGACCATACTTTGTTTCTTTCAAACTAGAGCAATTCTTCTTGCATCGTGTCTATCCAGTTTGGGTCTTGTAGGGCTTTTGAAATTTTCTTTGGTTCTATCATGCTCAGAAAGTTGGCAAAGAGACATTCATTGGCAGTGGCATATCTCATCTTAACACCAGATGTTGGATCACCAATGATTTGGTGGTGTGTGTGATCTTTTGTCCATTTGGTGCTTGATTGGGGTTTTGGAGCAATAGGATGCAGTTCTTCATTGACTGATGGGACTGCTTGTTCCCCCTCGAAGAGATCATCTCTAGAGTTAGACTCTGGTTCTTGATCTTGATCTGAAGACACAGAAGAAGTAGAAGGTGAAGTAACATGAGTTTCAGTAAGAGGTGTACCTTTAGCATTGGAGACTTCGTGTTCTTCATCGGTTCTAGAGATGGATTTTGTAGTTGGTGCATGTCCAGAGGTTACTTCTTCGTCAAAGATGTCTTCAAATAATTGAGCTAATTCTGATTCATTGGGTTTGCCAAGTGATGAATCAAATGCTCTCCTTTGAAGTCCGAGTTCTGAACTGTTGTGTCCAAAAGTCATTGGTGTGGAATCATCAAAGGACACATTGATGCTTTCGATGACAATTCTTGTCCTTTTGATGTAGACTCTATAGGCCTTGGCA
>NC_037544.1:27778029-27790186 GCF_001531365.2 Cynara cardunculus var. scolymus | reverse complement strand
TTATTAGTTTTCGTTGTAAAAGGACTTGGAGCCTTTTCATCACTCCAATGAGTAGGTTAGCAACATCTGATTTTTTCTTTACAAACTCAACCCAAGTGTATCTGGAGTATTCATCAACCAGTACTAACATGTACTTCTTTCCAGAGAGACTGTGAGTTGATATTGGCCGACAGAGATCTATATGTACCATGTCCAAGGGCTTGGTGCAGGAGGTCTCTGGCTTGGTTTTATGTGAGGCCCGTCTTAGCTTTCCCATCTCACAGGCTGAGCATAGATGATCTTTTTCAAATTTAAGATCTGGAATTCCCTTGACCAGCTTCTGTGTGGCTAGTTTTCGTAGTGCAGCAAAGTTGATATGCGAGAACTTTTGATGACATAGCCAATTTTCATCGCTCTTATGAGACACAAGACAGATGGTGTCTTGTCCCATAGAGGATTCAAATCTAGAAGATAGGATTTCCTTCTCCTTTTGTCTTGATGATTGTTTGACCGGGCTTTGTTTCTATGATACAGAAACCTTTGCGGAACCTGACTTCAAGACCCTTGTCACAGAACCGGCTTTTCCTTAGTAAGTTGTGCTTCAAATCTTCAACATAAGCCACTTTGCTGATGGAGATGTTTCCTTTGATAAGAGTGCCATATCCCTTGATTGTACCCTTGCTGTTGTCTCTAAAAGTCACATAGCCTCCAATTTTGCGTTGAAGAAGGACAGCTGACTTTTATCACCAGTCATGTGCCTGGAGCAACCTGAATCCATGTACCATGGTTGCACATGCTCGTCCTGCAAGACAAATTAAGGGGTTTTAGGTACCCATTTCTTTATGGGTCCACGTTTGTTAGTAGGGGGTACCACTCTCTTTTCATTACCCTTAGCCTTTGCAGGCTTGGGTTTATTAGTATTTCCCTTGCCCTTGGATTTGGGTTTTTTCACGTTTTCATTGGATTTAACTTTGTATCAATAAACGTGTTAGGAGAATATGCAGTGATGTGTCAACATGTGATTCCTTAGGTTTTGTAAAAGAGTTAAACATTGACAGTTATGATGCTTTGGATATGTATGTTTAACGTTCTTTTTATTCAAAGGAAACGAAGAAGTAAATGCAGGGAATGAAGATTCTGTCCTAGCATCGGTTGTTTTACAAACTTCCAATTTAGTGTGGATTTTTTATTTGTGGTCTTGGTCTTTACTTCTTTCCTCCTGAGGAAGTGTTGCTTCTCTTTAGCTGAAGTAGAGAAAAAGTGATGGTTAGTTTTCTCAGAGGTAAGCCACTTCTGTTTTTGTTCACGTGTAAACTTGATGAACTTGAATGGAGTACTAGGGCCTTTAAAGTTTTCTTTGGCAGATTTACTATTTCTCAGCTTTCCCTTACCTTTGTCCGAAGATTTCATCGATGGTGGAACATCAATTTTCATTGAGGATTTGAAGTTTTTAGGCTTTTTATCCTTAATGATTACTGGTGATTCACATACTGTTTCCTCTTCAGATTCGGAATTGAGAAAGTCTCTCGCTGATTTCTCGAAATCAAAATTAGCATGGATGTTTGTGGGAGGTGTGGGTTCAGAGGTTGATGCTTCAGAGTGATCTGTTTGAGGTTTCATCGATTCTGACTTAGCTGAACTTTCAGTTTTACTCGGATGGTTCATCGACTCATCAGCTAATGGTTCCTCATTGGATTCTTCTTTTCATCAACAGTACTTGCTGATGAAATGGAATTGACACCCAGAGATTCTGGTTTGACCATAGGGTTTCCATCGGTCTCTGATTTGGAGGTATCATTCCTTTCATCAGAATTCTTACATGTACTGCTCTCGTACACCATATTTTCAAAATCCTGTCTTAAAACGACAGTTTTTCCATCGACTTTAACTCTTTTAAAATTTGCTTTTGGTTTCTGGATAAAGTCGGGTTTCTCAATGCATCCAAGTTTGAAAGTGGATTCAAGGGTGGATTTCTTTGATTCGATGAACGAGTCCAATTCATTGAATCTAATCCCTTGAGTGTCCGTTTGACCGTTTAACTTTTCATATACATCTTAGGCATCTTTGTACTTCTTCATCAGAAGTTCATTGGTTTGAAGCTTCTGGTGAAGGATCTCCCTTTCCTTTTGAAAGAAATCTTTAAGAGCAACTGAGTTTAGTCTCTCTGCCTCGGATTCTTTTAGGGCCTTAGTTTTCTTTTCTAAGTCCTTAGATATTCGTTTGTTTAGTTCCAGAAGTTTTTCTTCCTCTGATTTCTTAAGAGTGGTGATGCGAGTCTTTTCCTTAGCAAGTTCAGCTTTTTCTTCGGTTAGAAGATCAGTCTCTGTTTTGTAGAAACTTGCTTCTTTTTCTGCTTTTAGTCTTTTAGATTTTTCAAAATTTTATTTCTCTTTCAATTTAAAGAAATCCTTTGAAAGTTTTATCACCCTTAACTCTAGCTCAGATGGAGCAGAGTTGGTTTCATTGGAAGTAGACTCACATACCTGATCATGAGAGTCGGAGGTGGGTTTTGTAATGGATGTGGTCATCAGACAGATGAGTGCTTTATCTTCTTCATCGGATGAAGAGTCAGATACCCAATTTTCTTTCTCAGCCATCAGGCTTCGCTCTGTTCGATTGTACTTGTACTTATTCTTGTAATAATCGGCATCCTTTATCAATCGTCCTCTGCACTCTTTTGAAAAATGACCAATTTTTTGGCATCTAAAGCAGCGAAGGTCATTTTTCTTTCCGTTTCTGTCCTCTTTCTTGTCCTCTCTCTCTCTTCTCTTTCTTCTCTTTTATCTTCCCTCTGATAGAATTTCGATGGTTTCTTCTCATGGTATGACTGGTACTTCTCCTTCTTGAAGTCTCTTCGTTCATGGGGTCTCTTGATGAACTTCTTTTGGAGCTGTCTTGTAATCAAGGCCGGAGACTTAGCAAAGGCTTTGATATCATCATCTGATTCAGATGACTCGTCTTCAGATTCCGATTTTACCACCATTACTTTCTTTCCTTTCTTCTTGTGATCTCTGGTGGGGGTCCTTGATACTTCCTTTTCATCAGCAGCAAGAGCTGGAGGTCCACCGATGGATACTTTCTTCTTCATTATGTCATTTTCTTGTGCTGCAAGCATTCCATATACATCATGAAGTGACCAGCCGTCTACGTCCTGATTTGCTTGAAGGGACATTGACAGCTGAGTCCATTCATCGCCAAGACTTTTTAGGAACAAAACATTGTTTTCTTCCTTTGTTCTGGTGATATCATTTCGATGACATTGATTAATCAATGTGTTGAAACGATTGTAAGTCTTTTGTATTGGTTCATCAGGAAGAGCTTTGAAGTTGGTGCATTCGTTGAGACATTGTGCTCTACGATTCTTTTTTGTTTTAGCTCCTCCTTCCAATTGGCTCGCAAGTTCATCCCATAATTCCTTTGTTGTGGAGCATACATCAAGGGATTGAAAAATTTCATTGGGAATGGCCATGATGATTAGTCGCTTGGCCTTCTTGTCAGTTTCCACACGCTCAATATCGTCTTCATCCCAGTTTTTCTCATCCTTGGACATGTAGTATGCAGGAATTTCTGCTGTGGTATTTGTTCCTGGGACTCTTGGGACAAGAGTCTGTGGAACGTAAGGACGCTCCATTATAGATCGCAGGAGGTTTATGTCCATTCCTTCCAAGAAGTTTACCATCCTTATTCTCCATTGTGGGTACTCTTCTCATTGAAGAGTTGGAGGCTTGGTGAGGGAACCAACACTATATGCGGAATTCCAGTTGGCCATCAAGAATTTTTGAAGAGAGAAAATTTACGTTTTTGGTGAAGATATTTCGTGAAAAACGTGAATTGAGAGATTTTGGATGATCGTTTGATTGGAAAAACAATCAATTCGCTCTGATACCAATTGTTGATCCCAGATCTCTCAATAGCACTAATAATCGAGTTAATAATAATCAAATTATAGTGTTTTAGTGAACAAAATGATGAATACTCAAGAACAATGTATGAACATTCAAAGAATAATCTTTAGTGCCAATAATTTCACTTTATTCAATATGAAAATGTAAAAGCGGCATTGATTACAATAGGCCTAATCACCTATTTATATTAGCGATAAGAAGATAACTATCTAGTAAAACAATCTAGCCAATCTTCTAGGAAAGATAATGTTTATCTAAAGTATGGATAAGCTATAAATCAAGATAAACTTGAAATCCAGCTGTCGATTAGTTATCTCCAGCTGTCTTCCATGGAATGTTAATTCAACCTTATCTTTATATCTTCATCGCATGCCTCTAGTTGAGCTGCTGAGGAAAACTCTTAAGTGTTGTTGACCAGAGGGGTGATGAAGATGCTCTTTCCATCGCATCTCTGGTCGATTTATCGACCCTCTGGTTGTTCTTCAGACTTAGTCAATTTTTCCTTAACGTCTTCATCGGTCTTCTGGTTCTTCATCACTTATTGTTCTTCATAACTTTTACCCTTATGAATTATGGGGTTTAATACTGAAAGTACAGATATTTGAAAACATTGAATTTGACATAAACTGAATTCAACAAAGATGAAAATCAGAAGTTTATCAGTCAAATACTTTGACTAATAAAATTAAGATTGTCAACTTATTGAATAAATTTTATAAAAAATTCAGATTTTCAAATTCAACATACCTAACTTAGATATTAAAAAACTGAAGCATTTTTCATCTAAAGCTTTTATAAATAAGTTAACTAACTGATATTTTGTGTTAACAAAATATAGTTCAATAGTATCTTTTTCTATGTGATCTTTTATAAAATGATACCGGATATCTGTATGTTTGGTTTAGTGTGTTGAACATGATTACAAGAAATAGCACTTTTTGAATCACAGTAAATAGGAATTTTGAAAAGCCCAAAATCATACAAATTCAGAATTAATCTTCAAAATGAAGATCAAGAATATGAGTAGAGAGAATTTTCACGAACAATCTTCTTTGATTTCTAGAAAGAGAATATTACAACATTAATCAGATTAATTGCAGAAGTTAATGACAATTACAAGACTAATCATTATTTATACTAACGTAAGCATTAAAGCCTAACTATTACAAAGCTTAATAAAAGAACTTGAATACAACAATAACGCACATACTTGAACCCAACATTCTCCCCCTTTGGATTCAAGTTCGAACTCTCGTAAATCTTGTCATTCTGAGTTCGAGAAGTTTCTCCAGCCTCCTTCGTGCATTTCGATATTGTATTTTCCCCTCAAGTAGATTCAGGGCATTGATCAACAAATATATATCCTTTGAACTCATCCTCTCCGACTCTGCAGCTTTATCATTATTAATTCTCCTCGTATCCAGCGTCCGTCTCACCATTCGAATAGTTCCATCAGAGAATTTGTTCAGCTCACTGAACCTCGTGAACTTCTTTATCCGACCCGCAGCATCGTATATCACCCCAAACTTCGGTTTTTCAAGAATCATGTAGAGTGGATAAGCTTCAATGTCTTCCAGCTCTTGATCAGGTCTCTTCAAATTAATAATTCTCTGATTATCTTTAAGTCCCATTTGGACATCAATAACCATACAAACTTTGACGTGACTGCGCATAAACCTTTTGATTGCACTAAGAGCAACAAGAGCTCCATCTTTTCTGTTTGTCATGTTCCGGATTTCATGGTATATATATTCCAGGTCTTCTAAATACAAGTTTGAGAAGTCAGCTTCACTAAATCTCCAGACCTTACCATCTTGTCGTGTCACCATGAATACTGGATACCAGACTCTGAGAAGTCTTTGAGCATCAATTTGTTTAATTGACACAACTCGATGTTTGGTCCTTACTTCACTGATAGGGAGACGCTTGGCTTTGAGAAAATGCTTGTACTCCAGACGATAATCTTTGGTTTCCTTGTGGATACCAAGGATCTTGTCAGCACTTAGAGCTTTTCGATGCCGGAGGAAGATGCCAAAATAGATGTCTTCAAGGTAAGGATCTCTGATCCTTGCCCTGTCATAGCCTGGAAAGTTTGCACGGATTGCAAACGGAACATAATTCTTTGTAAAAATCTATGTCGGATCAAATGGCTCTCTAGGAGTATCGGATGCACCAGCTTCAACTGTAGTGGATGGTTCCGGCAATGTCTGACGATCACCCTAAAATGGGAATACTGGGTCTTCATCATTGATGTCAGCTTCAAAGTCAAGTATAACCCAGATGACTCGTCAATATTATCTATGTCTTCTCCAAAATCATGTTCTCCACCCAGTACAGTAGCAAAAACATCATTAAATCCGACATTGGCAGACAAGTCCAGTAGCAACCTTGTTCCTATCGTGGAGTTCGTCGGCTTTTCAACCATTGGCTCTATCGCTGGACTTGTCTCCAACACTTCATCATCATCCACAATAATCGGCTCGGTAGTTCTTTCCATTGTAGACTCAAGAACATAACTTTCTACATTAACGTCTTGAGTAGCTAGCTCTCTTTCAACACTTAGAGCTCGAGCAGAACTCAGCCACCCTTTGTCTTTTCCTCTCCCCCTCATGATGATCAAGATCTTCCGGGTCATCATGCCTTCGTTTGAGTGAGGTGGCCTGAGCTTGGCAAGTCTCTTCCAGAATAGATACCCATTCAGAAAGGGCATCAATTGAACTTTTAAGAACTTGGGTGTTTGATGTGATTAACTTACTAACTTTGGTGAAGCTAGAAGCAACCACATCCTGAAAGGCCAAAACTCTAAGTCTCGAACAGTGGGGTTTTCATCAATTTGTTGTCTCAGGAGCCCAACCAAATCTGCATCTTCTACATCAAGATTTTGGGATGACATCAGCTTAGCATACAATAAAGATTTGAGTTTGTATTGTCTTGTCAAACTAGCAATCTGAGCATCCATATTGTCTTGAACAGCCTTTAGGGCGCCGTCCAAATATTCCCTTGATACAAAATCTGGTAAAATAACTCCTGGATCACTTAGATTACCAGTTGACAAACAGTTGAGTAAACTGTTGTGCCTACGTTTAGTGTTGGCAAAGTTGTAGCACTAGTAGGACTTCGTACCGGTCCTTGTGGGAGGTCAATTGACACCACTCTGGTCGTTCCGGCGAGTTCACTAAGAACTGCAATAGGAGCAACAGATGCTCGAGAGTCTTGTGTACCTAAGTGTATCGGCTCTAGACTCGAGGTACACATAATCAAAGTTGCAGGCTGTGGCAGCGGCCTACTTGTTTCAATATCTACATTCTCCAAGTCAGAAGTAGATAGCATATGTGCTAAGTCCCTGTGTTGAAATGAAACAGCTGGTCCAGTTGAGTGGTCCGGTTGGGTGTGCAAGTGCATAACTGGGCTAGCTATGTCTTCTTCAATACCAACATTCAACGGATGAATGTCGATAACAGATGTGAGTGCCCGGCTATGTGTATCCGCTGGGATAGGAGCTTGATCTTGATTTTGTGCTCCACTCACACACTCACCATATTCTTCTACTTCCCTTGCACTCAACCTCTCAGCATTTTCTACTTCATCTCCCTCATCTCCTCCTTCTACTGGAATATATGATAAGTCTTCCAGCATTCGATCATAGTCATCAGGTCTGGCTCCAAAATCATTAACATTAAATGATAGAGAATGTAGACTTGGACAAGTATGTGGAGCTTCAAACTCTGGAAAGATCTCATCAATATTATTAACCACTGCTCCTATTGTTGATCCCAGATCTCTCAATAACACTAATAATCTAGTTAATAATAACCAAATTATAGTGATTAGATGAATAAAGTGATGAACACTCAAGAAGGAATTATAAACAATTAAGAACAATCTTGAGCGTCAAAGGATTTCACTTTATAAATAATAAGAACGTAAAAGCAACTTTTTGCGACTCTTTTACAATAGGCCTAATCACCTATTTATCCTAAACAGCTAATAAGAAGATAACTATCTAATGAGACTTTATAGCTAATCTTCTATTAACAGATAATGTTTATCTACTTTATGGATAATCTTTAATATTAGAGATAAACTCGAAGTCTAGCTGTCGACTTGTCATCTCTAGCTGTCATTCATGGTGTGATGAGTCATCCTTATCTTTAAGTCTTCATCGTATGCTTCTGGATGATTTGCTGGAGAATTCTCTAAGTGTTGATGACCAGAGGATCGATGAGGATGCTCTTTCCATCGCATCCCAGATCGTCCATCGGTCCTCTGGTTGTACTCCAGACTTAGCCGTTTTTGCCCTGATGTCTTCATTGGTCTTCTGTTTCTTCATCACTTATTGTTTTTCATTACTTTTTACATTATGAATTATGGGCTTTAACACCTATTTGAATATTATGTGAAGGAATCGGTTGAGCAAGGTTGTCAGCATCATCATCATCATCATCATCATCATTGWCATTGTCATCATCATCACCCAGAGCTGCCTGATTGTCGGATACTGTATCTTCCGAACTTGATGAAGTCAAGGAAGTACTATCAGATGAAGTACTATGTTGATCAGAGGCTCCCCGCTCCTGTTCACCCCTCTCAATTACATTTTCCCTCAACTCACAGCCCTGTTCAGGTAACCCGTGTTCCTGAACGTTCTCACCTACAACTAAACTCTCTCTCTCAGCTGAAGCATGGGGTGATCCCGGGGTAAGTTCAACCGGTTCTGGCTGAACTATAGGATCTATCACTCGTCTATAGTCTATAACACTCTGAGCCTCTGATCAGCGAAGGCAAATAGCTCGGGTGGAATTTCCATGATTGAGTTCAGATCTTCAACTTCAGTATGTTGCCGAATTCTAGTCATGACAAACATCGGCCCCATTTCATTGTAAGCTCTGGCTGGGATGTCTTCATTTGAGTTCATCATGGCTTTTATGAAAAGTTGCAGAAACCGTTGAAAAGGCACGAACTTTCTGGCTTTTGACGGAAATCTCTTAGCATTAACGAGCTCGACCATTTCATTCCATATGATGAGGGCATAATCGTATTTGCGCGTAAAGACTATCCCATGGAAGAACTTCAGAAATGAACTACTGCACGTGTCGATTCTCACAGTTTTTGAAGTCAAGAATCTGTTTAGAATTGAAAATAGTAGATGCCAGATCGACGGTAGGAAACACCGTTTGAATTGAGATGAGTTAGTCAACTCTTGCGAGTATCATAACCGTTTGATGTCACGGTAGAGTTGGTAGTCAGTTACAAGAGTTTCAAACCCTGTGGAGCCCGGTCCAGGAAGACGTAGTATTCTTCTAAGTCTCTTTAATGTCAATCGGCTGACATACTCATCTACGCTTCCTTCGAAATAAAAGGTTTCTCCGTCTTTGGCCAAAGGTAAGTATACTCCAGAACTGCTGTAAATACACCATAGGAACTGGTGTGTGGGCAGAAAGGGAGTAAGAAATTAGGTGTCCGCACAAGATTTCTGGGATAATTTGGTATTCGGCGGGCAATATCAAAGCTGAATAAATGGTTGTTAGGTTTTATTTCTAGATATTGGCATTGTGGGAATAAGGCTTCATCGGGTATAGGTTGGTTAAATGGCTGAGGAGGGTTAGGTATATTGTCAGACCTGATAGAAGGAATGTGAGATTCCTCGTTAGACTGATGTTGATTATCCGCCATTTACCTGTAAAATATCTAAAAATATTAGAACCCGAATTAATCGAACAACGCTAATTTCAAAAAAAATTGAAAACTTAAAAAAAAATTGAAGACTAAAAAAAATTTGAAGACTTAAAAAATTTGAAGACTTAAAAATTTTGAAGACTTAAAAAAATTTGAAGATTTAAAAAAAATCAGAAAGAAACTAAAACTAAAAAAAATGTAAACTAAAAATTAATAAAAAGAATTAAAAAACAAAAAAAAAATTACCTAAAAAAATTCTTTAAAAAAATTGAACACTAAATTTTTTAAAAAAAAACTAAAAAAATTCTGAAAAAATATAAAAAAAAACAACTGAATTCAAATTCGGTCAAAACTAGAAAGTAAAAAAAAATTCTAAGACTCAAAAATCTAAACCGGATAATATCAAACAGATTAAGGTTGATCGGAGTAAACTCCGGTCACCTTCTCCGGTGAGAAATCCGGTCAAAACACGAAAAACACAAAACCCTAAATCGAACAAAACAAGAAAACTCAATCTAATCTAAACCTAACAAAAATAAATCGAACAAAACAAAAAATTAACTCCTAAAACCATTTTATTAAAATCGATTCATTAGGTTTTAACTCTTTTAGGTTCAATCGATTTACAGAAAAAAATTATTCGATTCAGATTCAAAGTATTATGAGATTCAATAGATAATCAGTCCAAAAAATCGTCATAGTCCAAGATATGAAGCCAAGGAATTAATACTCCAGTTCAAATGAAACAGATATAAACCTTTGAAATAGAATATAGAAGAAACAGATCGAAGTTCGATGATCTTGAGCGATTTAACAGAGGTTAAGCAGAGACGAAGGTTGAACAGTGACAAGCGATTTAAGATAAATGTAAAGAGTGAAAAGTAAAAATGAATCGAGTATTTATAGTCAGAGTCAAAAACCATTCAGATTCTAAACCGCTCAAAGCTTATCCGGATTAGGATAAATCGGACAAGAGGTGTCCGATTTAGAGAATATGAAACAACTAAGTGTTAATCCGGACAATAAATCGCTCAAGGCATAGAGGATTTATAAGAACACCGGTCAAGAGTCATCCAGTTTAAGAATAAACCGCTCAAGAGTCAATCGATTTAGGAATAAATCGCTCAAAGAAAGAATTAAATCGCTCAACGAAAGAGTTAAATCGCTCATCAAATAAGCGATTTAAAGACTTGAAAAAAACAATTGAGATAAGCGATTTAGGAATCCGCTCAAAGTAACCAAGCGATTTAGAAATCCGCTCAACTCCTTGTAAACATATCTAACCTTATCCGGATAAGAGTTTATCATATAGCCTTTTGTCTAGATTAGTCTAAATCGGACACTACATTGTCCGGATTTGCAATAAATCGGACAAGTGTTGTCCGGATTAGTCTAAATCGGTCAAACAATTATATTTTTAAACTCTACATCTTTCAAAAATTAGATAATGTTTAAAAAAACCTGTAAGAAAATTTTAAACTAATAGTCCCAAAACAGATAAAGTCACTCCCCCTCAAAATATGATCAGATAAACAAAATACAGATAAAGATCCATACTTCCCCTCAAATATAGATTCTCACGATCAAGAAAATTTATAATCAGATAGAAAAATTGAAACACTGACTTGTATTTAAAAAATACAGATATTTGACCAAATGAATTTGAATTAAATACAATTCAATAAATTGAACTGTTTTTAATAAAAATTCAAAWTTTCAAAWTAAGCATACCTAACTTAGATACAAGAAAGCTAAAGCGTTTTTCATCTAAAACTTTCGTAAATAAGTCAGCTAATTGAAATTCTGTATTTACAAAATACAGTTCAATAGTTCCTTTTACTACATGATCTTTAATGAAATGATACCGGATATATATATGTTTGGTCTTTGTGTGTTGAACAGGATTACATGAAATAGCAATTGCACTTTTAGAATCACAATAAATGGGAATTTTGTTAAAATAAAACCCGTAGTCTCTGAGCTGTGTCTGTATCCATAAAACTTGAGAACAACAGCTCGTAGCAGCTACATATTCTGCTTCGGCAGTAGATATGGATACGCAGTTATGTTTTTTTAATGCCCAACTGACTAACTTGTCACCCAAAAACTGTAGATGTCCCGAAGTGTTTTTCCTGTCCAACATACAGCCTGCATAGTCTGCATCTAAGTAAGCTGTCAGTTCAAAACTAGTACCCTTGGGATACCACAGACCAAGATTAGCAGTCCCTTTGAGATAACGGAAAATGCGCTTAACGGCACTTAAATGAGACTCCTTTGGATTAGCCTGATATCTGGCACAAAGATGTGTTGAAAATATAATATCAGGTCTACAAGACGTCAAATACATTAAAGAACCTATCATGCCTTGGTATGTTTTCTGATCTACAGCTTTTCCAGACGGATCAGCATGTATTTTCGTTCCATGAGCCATAGATGTTTTTATAGATGAACAGTTTTCCAAATTAAATTTCTTCAGGATATCAAAAATATATTTTGTTTGACAGATAAAGATACCCGAAGATAATTATTTTACTTGAAGACCTAAAAATAAGTTCATCTCATCCATCATGCTCATTTTAAAACGCGAAACCATTAAG
>NC_037544.1:27773153-27777994 GCF_001531365.2 Cynara cardunculus var. scolymus | reverse complement strand
ATGTCGTCTACATAAATTTGTATCAAAATTATATCCGACTTTTCCTTTTTAATGAAAAGGGTTGTGTCAATATTACCTTTCGAGAAGCCTGACTTTACCAGAAATTCTGATAAGATGTCATACCAGGCTCTTGGAGCTTGTTTAAGACCATAAAGAGCTCGGTCGAGGATATAGACATGATCCGGCTTTGACGATCTACAAAACCTTCTGGTTGAGCAACATAGACTTCTTCCTTGAGAAGACCATACAGAAATGTTGTCTTGACGTCCATCTGATACACTATGAAGTTTTGTGTGTTGCGTATGCTAGAAACATCCGTATTGCTTCGATCCTTGCTACCGGGGCAAAAGTTTCGTCATAGTCATCGCCTTCTTGTTGATTGTATCCTAGCAACGAGCCGGGCCTTATTCCTGACAACAACATCGTCTTCATCCTTTTTGTTCTTGAATACCCATTTTGTACCGATAATCATCTTATTATTGGGACGAGGTACCAATCTCCAGACCTTGAGTGCTTCAAACTGGTTCAGCTCCTCTTGTATCGCTAGTATCCAATTCGGATCAGCTAAGGCTTCAGATACCTTAGTGGGTTCAATATTACTCAAAAACGTGGAGTATAGACACTCATTAGCTGTCACAGACCGTGTACAAATAGGTGCTGATGGATCACCAAATTCATACACTAAATTATGTGCAAAATCCTTGAAAAAATTGTTTAATCCTCTAAAAAAATTGTTGCAGTTTGCTCTGATACCAATTGAAAAGCCCAAAATCATACAAATTCAGAATTAATCTTCAAGATGAAGATCAAGAATATGAGTTGAGAGAATTTTCACCAACAATCTTCTTTGATTTCTTGAGAGAGAATATTACAACACTAATCAGATTAATTGCAAAAGTTAATGACAATTACAAGACTAATCACTATTTATACTAAGGAAAGCATTAAAGCCCAACTATTACAAAGCTTAATAAAAGGAGAACTTTAATACAACAATAACGCATATACTTGAACCCAACAAATTTTATTATAAAAAAAATCGTAATCTCTAAGGTGAGTGCACATCTAGATAACTTGAGAACAACAGTTAGCAGCAGCTACATATTCTGCTTCGGCTATAGATGTGGATACACAATTCTGCTTCTTTGACGCCCAACTTACCAGTTTGTCTCCTAAAAACTGTACGTGACCTGAAGTACTCTTCCTGTCCAACATACACCCTGCATGGCCTGCATTCGAGTAATCAGTCAGTTCAAAACCAGTATCTTTTGGATACCAAAGTCCAGGATTAGTTGTTCCTGCAAGATAACGAAATATTCGTTTAACAACACTAAGATGAGACTCTTTTGGAATTGCCTGGTATCTGGAGAGATGTGTTGAGAACATAATATCTGGTCTACAAGAAGTTAAATACATTAAAGAACCAATCATTCCTTGGTAGGTTTTCTGATCTACAACTTTACTCGAAGGATCAACATGTAGTTTTGAACCAGGAGCCATAGGTATTTTAATAGATGAACAGTTTTCTATATTAAACTTCTTCAGGATATCAGAAATATATTTTGTTTGACAAATGAAAATTCTAAAGATAGTTGTTTAACTTGCAAACCTAAAAAGAAGTTCTTCTCACCCATCATGCTCATTTTAAATCTTGAAACCATCAAGACTAAAATATTCTTGCAGTATTTAGGATTTGTAGATCCAATTATTATATCATCCACATAAATCAGTATCAAGATAATATCATAATTTTCTTTTTAATGAAAAGCATTGTGTCAATTTTACCTTTTGAGAAACCTGATTTGACGAGAAAATCTGAAAGAATATCATACAGACTCTCGGAGCTTGCTTTAAACCATACAAGCATCTATCAAGGATATAGACATGGTCTAGCATAGACTCATCGACAAATCCTTTTGGCTGAGAAACGTATACCTCTTCTTTGAGAAAACCATATAGGAATGCCATTTTAAAGTCCATTTGATACATAGTAAAATTCTTGTGTGCCGCGTATCGCCAAAAACATTCTAATGGCTTCAATTCTAGCCAATGGAGCAAATTTATCATCGTAGTCTATGCCTTTTTGTTGATTGTATCCTTTTGCTACTAACCTAGCCTTGTTTCGGACAACAACACCATCTTCATCCTTTTTTTATTTTTAAAGACCAATTCATGCCAATAATCGTCTTATTTTGAGGACAAGGACCTAATCTCCAAATTTCTAATGTCTCAAACTGATTGATCTCCTCTTGCATCATAATAATCCAATCCGGATCCGCTAAGGCTTCAGACACCTTAGTCGGTTCTATGTTGCTTAAGAATGTGGCATACATGCAATCATTTGTTGTAGGGACCTTGTTCATACAAATGAATTAGGATTTCCAGTAGATTGAGTTACTGGATGATCCTTGGTCCACTTACTGCAATAAGGTAAAGGAATGTATGAAGATTGATCAAAATTTTGATCTGTATAAGTATTGGGGGAGTTGTCCTGAACTGGTTTATGTGAAGGTTCAACATTTACATTTTCAGCAGTCTGATTTTTTGGCAGAGTCTGTAAGTTTTCATCTTGTACTACTAAGACATCTGGCAGATTACTTGTCAGACCCTCTTCACAAGAAACAGGACAATCTTGTTCTTCCATAAATATCTCTTCATCAATCTCTTCAGAATTTGTAACCGGTATATCCACAGATGGACTGGATATCTGTTTTTCAGATTCAACTTCCTTGTTCCTGGACACAATATTTGAATCATTAGATTTTATACCAAAATAATCATCATAAAAATTTTCAAACAATAAATCCAAATCAGAAATATTATGTGTAGAAGAAGAAGCTTCATTTGGATTTGCATTCTGCAAAGGTTTATTCATCAACATCGGTTCTGAACCATTTTGTCCAGAAGCCAAATCAACAACTTCATCAAATGACATGTTTACGCTCTCGTTTACAATCTTCGCTCTTTTATTGTAAACCCGATATACAGCAGAATTCTTTGAGTAGCCAATGAAAACAGCTTCATCCGCCTTAGCCGTGAACTTACCTCTGTCCTCTTTATCGTTCAGAACGAAACACCTGCAACCAAAAACTTGAAAGAATTTGATATTAGGAATTCATTTATTGAAAATTTTGAGTAAAATGGACTATATCAACTGCTTCAGCCCATAGAAATAAAGGAAACTTCGAGTAAGCAAGAAGAGTACGTGCGGCTTCCACTAGAGTTATGTTTTTCCACTCAACAACACTATTTTGATACGGTTTTTGGGCTGCGAGAATATGTGCAAGATACCAGTAGAATCCAAGAAGGATCCCATAGTCTTATTCTTAAACTCAGTTCCATTATCTGTTCTTAACTTCTGAACATACAATTGTAGATTTACTTGAACGCTCTTGAAGAAAGAAATAACAATCTCCGCTGCTTCATCCTTAGAGTTCAGGAATTTTACCCACGTGTATCTTGAATAGTCATCCATAATGACTAACACATATCTCTTACCGTTGATACTTTGAACCCACATCGAACCACAAAGATCCATATGCAACAAGTGTAGAGGACGTTCAATATTGAATTCAACTTTGGACTTATAAGAAGCCCTTTTCATCTTACCCAATTCACACGTTGCACATACATGGTCTTTATGAAATTTCAAATCATGTAGACCTTTCACCAAACCATCTGTTACCAACTTGTTCACGTTATTGAAATTGAGATATGAAAATCATCTATGCCAAAAAAAAATTATGTTGCAAAGAACCCTTGGACATCAAGAAGACATTAGTATCTACTTGCAGATTTGCTAAGTCAATTGTGTAAAGATTTGACTTTCTGGTTCCGGCTAATAACTCCTTACCATCAGCAGTTCGGACGCTACACCGGTTAGATTTGAAACAAACCTTCAGATTCTTATCACAGAATTGACTTATACTAAAAAGATTATGACCAAGTCCTTCAACATAAGACACTTTCTTAATCATTAAATTTCTATGAATAATGTCACCGTATCCGAGGATAGGTGAAAACTGATCATTTCCAAACCTGACAGCTCCACCAAAAAATTCAATAAAGTTAGAAAGTAAATCTTTCCTACCAGTCATGTGTTTTGAGCATTCGGAATCTAAGAACCACACATGCCGGTTAACCTGCACAATGAATCAATTGGTTTTAGGTACCCACTTCAGTATGGATCCTTTAAGATTAGTTTTTGTTGGTGGTATGCTATAAGTATCAAACCAACTCTCTTTCAAAACAACTTTCTTTTGAATAAAAGATATATAATTATAAGCACAAGAACAAACAATATTAACAGCATTAAAAACAGTAAAAAGGCACAAATTCATCCCATCCACAATAAGAACAACAAATTTTGCCTTTCGCAATCTCAATTATTTCATTGAAAGAGTACTTTTTAAAATTCAAAGAATTTTTTTTTACAACTTTAGCAAAATCGTTCTTCCTATGTGAATCAGATGACTTTGTTGATTCTACAGAAGTAGATCCTTTCACCCTCCAGATAAAACTTGTGCTTCAAAGGATTATCTGAAACATCATAAACAAAATCATCAAATATATTTCTAAGACAACTTTTCTGTTTCATATTTTTAGGAACACTCTTCTTCTGTTTCTTTGAATGTCTTTTATTTTTATTATTTTTATAATATACATTCTCAGAAACAGGTTTTGATTCAACATTAAAATCTGTTGGTCCCAAAGGGTCTACAAGAATACTAAACAGTTTGTAGAAGGGGGGGATGAATACAAACACAATTTTCAAATTTAAAATATATATTGATAAAGAAGATCAATACAGATTTTACAAGATTGTTTGCAGAAAGATAAGT
>NC_037544.1:27759450-27773053 GCF_001531365.2 Cynara cardunculus var. scolymus | reverse complement strand
TTTAGATTTTTTATATTTAAAATGAGATGTTTATCTTGTATTTGATTATGTTTATCCGCAGTTAGTTACACGAATTCAAATATGGAGCTTTAATAAGTTGTACTTATGCACAATCAACTTGCAATCTTGAGTTTTAAGTAATATGCATTAATAAGCAGTACTTTACGCATAAAAAGTGGTTTTTAAGAATTTTTGTCAAATGCTTTATAATATAGTATAGATACATCATATTAAACATGTTTATTTATGTTGAAAGTAATTTACGTAAACATTATATGTTTTTCAACAAGATAATTACAATATAGTGTATCATGAGAAATCGTTTCAACTTGCAAGCACATGTTATGCAATGCATCAAACAAACATAAATCCTTCATAGAGGAATTTCTCTGAGATATATTATCAAACATGTAGAAGACAAAATAATAAAGAAGCATAAATGATCATAAAGTAGAAGGAAAAACACTTTTGAGGGAAAGTAAACCAGGAGATCAAAAACCTACATAAGCAATCGATTTCGTATAAGGCTGAAAACAAATATTTCTTAACTACTCAAATACTAAAATCAATGTTATGAGAAACAACTAAAAGTGAGAATGATTACCCCTTGAAGCTCTGGTATCCATAAATCCATATCGATCTCTATTCTGCAAAATAAAGAACCAATAACAACACTTAGGTCACACAAAGAAGTTTGTTCAAATGGAACCACTATCGAAGCAAAGTGAATAGCTTCAAGATGATGGAACTCATCTGCTCTCACAACCATCATGACATCCCGAAGTGTGGAATGGAAGATGTCAATAGCCGATAACAATAGTTGGTGGCATGACATTTTAAATGGCAGATAGACACGCATTTTGTGGGTTGTAGGCAATTTTGAAGGATGGTGGATGGAGGGGAAGTGGAATGCAACTACAAATAATGAAGCATGTGAATCAAGATAATCAAGTTGTACCTCTTAAAATTGAGAAAAATGACACCTATACTTTATAATGGAGCATATATAAAGATTAACCTCAATATTTCGATGGTATGCAAACTCTTGATACACACCTTGATTACTGGTAAATCATGACCATCTGTGACATCTATAACTCCTGAATTTAGTTGTTATATAAATGGATCCGGTCTACTTTGCTCAAATATTGCACCATGACAGAGGAAATGATATTATCAAGCTGCATCTATATATGTTAGTCCATGTAAATGTACCATACAAGTATGGCAAGATCCAGTATTGGCTACAACAAAGAAAAATCGTATACAAGAAATCTATGATTAAGCACAATATTACAAGGAACTTGCAACATTTGACTTGGTGTGTTTGTGTATTTTTCAAATGTCTAAAATACCTTTCTATACCGTCAAGGCAAAACTCAAAAATAGAATAAGCCATTTGTAACAATGATCAAGGGGAAATGGTAATTTAGCTTCATATTTTCTAAAACAAAGCAGTGAGCACATAGAGATTAACCCAAAGACCAGTTATTTAAAAGATGTAAAGAATAAAAGGGTTTCACCTATATAAAAAAGACCAAATCTTTTTTAGAGCTGCTCTAAAATAAGCAATCTTGTAAAATTTAGGGCAAAAATGTACAATTTTTCCAACATTTTCTTTTGGGACTTTTACAAGTAAATCGTTATTTTGAGAGCTGAAATTTGACTTAAAAGGTCGAATACAATCACATACAAATATTATAAGCAATAACATATGAACATCAAGACTAAAAACAAAGTTCCTATAAAATCCCATCATTTTCTAGCACTGAATTTGGTCAATTCTATCATTAAAACAAAAAGCATTTGAAATTCATCACAACCAAATCCAAACTTAGATTCATGAGATCTAAGCATAATTAGCTACAACAACCAATTCATAAGCTCCTAATTCAGTCCCAAATAATAACAACTATGCAAGGAAAACCTCATACGATCGGGGACGGAGGTAGTAATTGCCAAATAAACCCCGAATTACACAAACAAAAACCAACAAGCTAAGTCAAATTAATGGTTTACGTCACGAAGAAGCAAATTTCAGCGTCAAATCTAAATATCAAAATCTCTCTTTCTAATTCACTAAATCAGAGCAAATTATAGAAGAATAAATAATTGGAATGAATGACATAAACAAAACCTTGATGTCGGGCCACAAATGGTTAACACCATCGCTCATGACACCCTGGCTCTTTTAGTCCTTTTCCCCGACATCACAGCCTATTTCGTGACTCCATATTGGTTCAACAGTCAGATTAGCATCCTTTTAACATTAAAAGCAAGGAAGAAAATTAATTGTTGGCAATGTGCTTATGCATGAACTTGAAGAACAAATTGAACTCATGAACGCAGTACATCGAAAAAGGAGCAAAAATCATTCAAATAACCATTAAAATTTAACCCACCTTCTTCATTTGTCCATTGTCAGTTGAAATTGTCGGTAGAATGTAGGATTTGGCGATTCACATTTGGATTTTCCTTCAATAGATCCCAAGGGGGTTTCATCATATAGTGATAGTTGTGGGAGATAACTGGTACTTGAGTGGCTACTAACAAAATAAAGCTCAATCAATTAATAAAATAGGTTGTAGATCATTAAACTATCATTTACATTCAAAATGTATATTTTCTCACATCTATTAAGGATTTCAAAAGATCTTCTAGGTTATCTAGTGGCATCAATATTCGATCACTTGTATTGAAACTTCAAAACAAGTAAACACATAGTATTAGCAAACGTAAGAGTAAGAACTACGAGTTAACCTAGCTTATTACCTAATAAGAATCCCAATATCCAGTTATAATTAGAAGGTGTTTCTAAGGAAGCACAATACAAAATTCTGGATGTTCTAAAATGTGATATGATACTTTTTGGATCAAAGTTTCCCAAAGTGAATGTACACACCTTGATGCACCATTCCGGGCAAACCCCGTATGGTTCAACCACAAATTCAACTTTCCACATACTCCAGATCCTCTTATGCACAAACAAAACAATCTTTGGTTAAAAGAGATTCGAATGGAACCGTGACACAAACAACGGGCTGAGGGAAACAATTGAGAAGGAGAGTGAGAACTGAAAACAGTAAAATCATTGGGAAAGATGGAGATCTTACGATGGAAAAAATCAAGAACAATAATCTAATCGGTTCTCTATCTATGTTGTTGTGTTGAAACGATGCTTGGCATAACTAAACCTGTCTTGTAAAGCTTCTGAATATTCTTTAGGTTTAATGACTTAAAAAATGGGGTGAATAGGTACATTAAGCATTATACAAACAATCGATTATAAAAAAAAAAACTTAGAGCAGAGAAAGAGAAAGATCGAGAAGAGAATAATCATCGAAACCCAAGCAGAGATGAAGGAAATCAAACCTGAAAAGCGATGAAGTAATCAAACCTGGAGAGATGATCAGAATAAAGAAGAACATCAAAATTGATTGTTTGAAATCGATTAACCCTTTACCTCGGATAAAACAATAGATGATCAGAGATGAAGATAAAGCAAAATTGAATATTGTAGAGGACCCTAATTGTATGATACATTGGAGAATGATCAGACTGAATCGTCGTATGGGGATGTTGGATTCTGATGAATCGTCCCTGGGGTCGCTTTACACGAGGAGTCGATCTTGGGAAGACAAACTAAGTTTAGCATTTATCAATTATACATCATGTTTATAAGGTTGTACTTAAGAGATTCTAAGATTTTATGCATAGATCAACGATACATAATGCATCAGAAGTTGTTTTTAAGACTTTAAGACTTTGTGCATTAAAAGGTAGTGCCTTATGCATTTAAGATCGTTTTAAGACTTTTCTTAAATCTAGTTTATAAGGTAGTATAGATATCGTGTGATAAAGAGAGTTTAAATGAGACGTAATAAGAGACATGTACCCATGATCCCCTTTAATCTCAAACTCACCCATGAATCGGGTTTAATACAGAAATTGATTCGTTGTATCTCAATACATCTCATCCGAATGTGCATCCAACGATATACATATCAACAATCATCCTAAAACCATATATCTTCCAAAAATCACCTAGATAGAACAATGTATGCGAAAAAACCCAATTCCCCTTAGACCATGGAGTTTGCTACTTTGTTTTGTTTCTTCCGGGATGTATGCACATGGAAGAAAATTAATGTCTTCTCTTGTCTTTTTTATTTAAATAAACAAAAAAAAAAAACAAAGTTGTCGAAAAAAATTAGTTTAAAATGAATGAACGAAGCTTTTCAATATAATTCCGGTATCAACTTATTATTACAACATTTTTAACAATATTTCCTTCAAATGAAATTACTTGTTACTTCAAAAGTTTCTTTATTTTGGAAAATTCAAACTTCGACTTTCAATTAAAAGCTAGAAATGTAAATAGTTTGCATTATTAAGTATTTAACAAAAAAATTCTGTAGGGAACAAAATTTCAGCATTTAATTGGTAGTTTAAAAAAAACTCTTTTAAACTATAGTTATAAAAAGCTATTAAATTTCAAGATTTGTATTCTCTTTTTATTTTCGAGAATATGTTGAGTCGCGACTTGGTATCATTTGGAAGAATCTTTTTTAAAATGTTTGCTGTGAATATAAATTTTACAAAATTAAAAAATAAAAATAAAATATAAGTATAAATACAACGAACCTGGACACCTGCATCAACTCCGTTGGTGAATGCAAGTTTGCAGTTTAATATACGTATTTTAATATTAAATTGATAGCTTGTCAGAAAGACGTGTATACATCCATCATCCAATCCAATATCTTTATTACCTCTCTCATTTCATCATATCATATACATAAGAGAATCAGATCACACGAGTTGCTTCAGTTGTGATTTTGGATTGATCGAAGATGTTGGCAGTGTTCAAGAAAACAGTAGCCAAGAGCCCAGAGGGTCTACAAACCCCACAGCAAGATCCGTCGGTGAATGCACTCAAAGATGGCCTTCTATCGCACCACTTTGCCTCCCTGCATCCTTCCGCTGTCGCCATCAATCTCGCTGATTCTGGCCTCATCTCTTACTCCATCGACAAACAAAACCCTCTGCTCCCAAGGTATCTGGATCTCATTTATTTTAGCTATAAACCCTATTTATTATCTAAGTCAAAATAAGTCATGTACCATACATCTATGCATTTTGAGAATTTCTGGATCTCCTCTCTCTATAAAGCTTCAACCTGAATAACAAATTCCTTCCTTTTTTTAGTTTATTGGTCTCTTATTATCTAATCTATCTATTAACTCACTACTTGTGTACCCACCATCACTATACATCTCGGTCCTGAACCTCAATATCTCTAGTTTTTATTTCGATGGTTTTGTATGAGATATGTATTGGTTGATTGGCGAAAGAGGGTTTTATTAGGTATTTAGCAGTGCTTGATGCTTATTTTGAGGGTCAAAGTCACCAACCCTCGCTCACGTTACCAGGTATGACGAAAATGGCATAGTAATGTCGGTAAGAATCACCAACTCAGTAAGATCATCAGTTCTTGTCATGATCACTCTGTAAGAGCTTACACCGATCTGCTTTTGATAAATGACCCTTAGTTTATAGAATATCAAACATGGAGTTTTGTGTTTCAGGTATGCCGATTAGTTTTAGAGTTCAATCTTGCAGCTTTAAGTTGTATGTATGTCAGCAATAAGTTGTAAACTTGGATTTTAATAGTTTTTAAGAAATGTTTTGTAATATATATATATATATATATATATATATATATATATAAGTAACGGTAATGAGCGATGATTGGTTGAAGAATCTCTCATGTAAGTAGTATTTATGAATGTTTCTCTTGTGGTGGTAGATTGTTTGCTGTTGTGGACGACATATTCTGCTTGTTCCAAGGTCACGTAGAGAACGTTGCTCCCCTGAAGCAACAGTACGGATTGAACAAGACTGCAAATGAAGTGATAATTGTAATTGAGGCATATAGAACACTGAGGGATAGAGGTCCATACCCTGCAGATCAAGTTGTGAGAGATCTTCAAGGAAAATTCGCTTTCATTCTCTATGACAGCACTTCAAAGTCCACTTTCATAGCTGCTGTGAGTAGCTAACTAACTTGACGGAACAACTTGTTATATTCACCAGCATCTTACAATTGCCATCTTTGCAATACAGGATGCTGATGGCAGCGTGCCGTTTTTTTGGGGAACTGATTCAGAAGGACATCTGGTGCTCTCTGATGATGTTGATACCGTAAAGAAAGGCTGTGGGAAATCCTTTGCTCCATTCCCCAAAGGTACATATTTTGTGATTCTATCATTTCATTTGGTCTGAGTGGTCTTCTTGGTGCTTCAAATTTCACTTCCTTGCACTTTTAGATGCATAAACTGTACATTGTCTGTGTACCAAAAGGGGCATTCCGTTTACAGGATTTTCTATATTTGTGACTCCTGAATTTGGATTTGACCACAAATAGTAGTTACATGATGTTCTATATCTATAATCTGGTTAATATTATGTCATTGTGTCTTATCATGCAGGGTGTTTCTTCACATCATCTGGAGGATTAAGAAGCTTTGAGCATCCTTTCAATGAACTGAAGCCGGTGCCTAGAGTAGACAGTTCAGGAGAGGTGTGTGGTGCAAATTTCAAGGTTGACTCTGATTCCAAGAAAGAATCTGGAATGCCCAGAGTTGGGAGTGCTGCTAACTGGTCCCAACACTACTGAAGTCAAACTCACCTTATTGCCATCTTATGTCTTGTACGTACCCATAAGCACAATCATGTTCTGTTGGCTTCTTCCCTACCGTGAGACCCATTCTCTAGGGCACTGAGAGAATATACATGAAATAACCATATGTATGCAACATCTATTTTGTTTAAGATGGAATGGAGTATGACACTAGCTTCTGCTGTTAGTGACTTATATTTCATCAGTTCAAATAATTGTATGTTCTTGTGAGAAGAAAGAATAAAACTGGCAGAAAGGTAGGGTAATAACACGACTTTCAGATTGAAATGAGAACACTTTACTAATTTGCAGGATAAAAGGTTGGGTTTTCTTGAAATTGCCTTAGCAATTTTATGGTTTTACAACCTACACCTACTGCTTGTTCTAGCAAAGCTGAATATTCAAACTATAATATGTATATAGTAGACAGCTGAAAGGAAAAATATAAACATGTTTCATGCCAAGGCATGTACCATATGTCCGTATTATTGCAGAGAATTCAGTCTTTTGCATCTGCAATTCCTCCTGGTGTTATCTGAAATATGTGATTTTTTGTCAAGGAGAACATACGGATGTGATCATAAACGGGTTAGTAATATGTGCACATAAAATGGTGTGTAAGGATATTGCTTCAGACTCTGGGAGATTTGGTGCGTCAAACACTTTGCAGACACGCTGTTCGCCCTTGCCCTTTCTAAACATCAATCTCACTGTGGCTGCATGAGCAAGAACATGCCCCCCTGCTGGTTTCTTTGGATCTGATATGAATACCCCTCCACCTGGATCAGCTATCACTGCAACGTACATATGCAAATTGACCATCTAAGATTTTTGCCATTAATGGAATAAAATATAATGTTTAGTGTAAGGCCAGATCGTTTCCAAATTTATTAGTGGGGTAGAACCTTGGTTTGTCATGTACACTGCTACGTTGAATTCCTCTGCAATCTTTGTTAATCGCGAGAGCATCTGAGCCAGCTTTTGCTGTAAAAGAGGGCATATGCATGAATGATGTTAGTTTTGAACATAGATATAGGCATAACAGCATAAGGATCAAGTTTGTGAAAACTTTTCGAAAATGAGATGGGAAGTTGAACCTGGCGTTCTGCAAGTTCTCCTCTTCCTGTGAAGTCTACTCGGAATAGAGCAATGACCGAATCAACAATCTGGGAAATAATTAATTTCAGATTAGTCAATTATTCAGAAAAAGGTACATATTTGATTTGTTAGGAATATCAAGCTCAAGAAAGACCCACCAGAAGTCTGAAAGGTTCTTCGGACATCTTTGCTGCTAACCCAAGGAGCAGGTTATATTGATGCTCGTATGTGTATGCACGTGCATATATTATCTTCAATTTATGTGGGAGAGAAGCAACCAGTTAGCATGCAAAATAGCAATATAAATTGAGGAAGAAACATCATTACATTATCGAGTACAGCTCCAGCATCCATTCCAAACCTTTCAGCAATGGGTACAATACGATCAGGTCGGCTGCAAGGGCATTTTATTAAGAAATGACAAGCAGTGGGGATAGTATTTCTCTCAGGGGCCCTTCATGAAGTAAAAGTAACAAAGGTAAAAAAAAAACAACTGGATTGAAATAGGAGGAACCAAGGACCAACAAGGATACAAAGTTCCCTCTGTATCTATATAAGCAACCTTTCCATTTCCCCCTTTCATGTTAGTAGGAAGCTGCACGGATAAGGCCAGGATTAGTCAAGCACCAAACAAGTAGAGAGAATTCATTAAGTACTAGCCACAAAAGGTTCTAAATGATAAAAGAATTAAGAGATAATGGTTCAACAGCATTCTATTGTCAATGATGGCCCTTGAACTAACGTGAAGGTATAAATGTAATAAAGGTTTTTAAGTGAACTTATGAGTCGAACAGTTTCCATTGCAAAGGAGAAAGCCACAAGCAGTAACATGCCTATTCCATCATTTGTGACGTTGAAGTCTAACAAACCCATATTATTACAACTTAAGTAACCTCATGATCACAATTTAAGTTTCCATTACAAAGGAGAACCTGTGTAGAAACGCAGAGAGTATGTGCCAGCTGTGTCTTTCCAGACCTGGATCATAGCATTGATGAGGGCATTTAAGGACAGATCATGAATATTCATACAAATTCCATATTAGAATATGTTCGATCTCACCTGAACTCCCCAAAAGCTTCTGTAATTTGTAGAGTTTCAATACCACCTTTTCCCAAGTTTATAAAAAATAGTTAATGTCATTACATCTATATTTCCATGAACAAAACAAAATCGAGTTAGTTAATATAGAAGACATCAGAACTCAAGTCTCCACCTCCTAACAGTTCATCAAGAGCTTGACTTCCAGTAGTGATCCGGACAACAGCCTTCCTCTGTTTAACAAAGGATGACGGGATATTATGCAATTTATAAGATAAACTCAGGTATTTAGAAAGTCAACACAAAACATTATGAGCATTTGCAGATAGAAATTAAACAAACGAGTATCTTACCCTAAGCAGAGCATCACTTCCAGTAATATAGCCAAAATTCTGAATAAGAAAAGGTGCCGAAAACACTTGCACGGTATAAGAATAAGATCTAATAAATTGAAACTTATAATATATAAACAAATCACTCACCACTATCTTCTCGGCAGCTTCACATATTTTATCAACTTTAGCCTCAGATAGACCTTTTATACCAGTCAAGCTCTGTAATATAAAATGACTTAGAGCCAAAAATTACCTATTACTGGTCAATGATAATCCAAGCGAGTGCAGATTTAGTCACCTTCTTCGTGTGCATCATCAAACCATTGCATGTATATATTCCTGCGTCTTGGAGCTTCTTGACATCTCCGGCATTTATTCCATGAGAAGTCACTGAATAGACATATATACCATATCATTTCACACTTCAAACCAAATTTTCAGCCTAATTCTAGCTCTCTATCCATGAAGCAATGGAAAGGAAAGTAAGTGTGCAGACTTCACTAAGAATCAATCATGCAAAGTTAAAACTGGATCGACATTTAAACATTTGAAACGATGCTCTGACCATGCATCATTTACACACACTCACAGACACACCGATTTTGATTCACTTGAGACAATCAAATCGAATTAGTACGAGTTCGGTTCAGTAAATTTGATCAAATTTGAAACGATTGTGATATTTGATAGAGAAATAAATTCTATACAGAGGAAGTCCTTGTTCGGGTAACAAACAACAACATAATGAATAATAGCCAGAATTATAGTGGAACTCTAGAAAACAAAGAGAATTCCAGAAAACTGAAATAGAAATTTTATAAGTACGTAATTACGCTTATCAATGGCTTCAAATAGATCTTCATCGTCGTCAATCTCTTCACGTTCCACGAGCTGCAATTGGCTTTGTTCTTCGGATCTGGGGCACATAACGTAAGCAAAAACGTCAGCTAATCACTTACAATACGACAACGGAAACGTACTTCCAGATTCAGTAGCTCATATCAACAAAGAGGACTAGAGATTCACTTGAATGCTAGCATTTTGGAATTGAATGCGAACTGCAAACTGAGAGAGATGAAGAGGGAAACTCCGTTTTTGCCTTGGAAATTTTGGAATTGATCGTTCTTATAGAAGTGGTACTTTCTCTTTTTCTTTTCTATTTTTCAAAATTTTAGAGAACAAGTATCTGGTGGAAAACGGATGGTGAAAATCATTTCATTTGAAAACATGTAATCTAATATGGCTGGGGCTTGGGCTTGGGCTTGGGCCGGGGCCAGGTTAGATGACCTACGAACTTGTTTCTAAATACTTTTTTTATAAATAAATATTATGTGTAATAAATAAATAAATTTATATCATTAAGATCGGAAATGTACCTGTGAAATTCAATGTGATACATCTTGATTTTGAAACTAATAACATATAGCATCTTTAACGGATTTTCTAAAATGAAGAATATAAGATATTTGAGTATTTTGGACAAAGTTTCTGCTCTAATAGATTATCCAAAAAAATTTGCCAAAATTGATTTTATATCTGTTGGAGATTTTCTTAAATTCTTCAGATTTGAAGAACTTTAAAAAACGGTTACTATGAAAGAGAGATAATATTTTATTATATTTCAATCAGTAAGAAATTTTGAAATTAAACGTTTGGAATAGAAAATTAATATTTTATTAAACATATAGAATATTTTAATAATATAATCAATGTTGTAATCTCCAAAATAAATAATTTACTGGAGTTGAATGTAATTATTTTTAATATAAATTTTGAATTTTAATTCTTCATTTTAAAGAAATTTTAGAGAATCCATTGAAGATGTTCTTAAATCTCTAATCTTAATTCATGTTTCGTATTATTCTTTGTACTCCTCAAATTTATTTTATGGTTCTGTGTGGTTTTGAAAGAACAAGAGAGTCTTCAGCTCGTTAATAGTTTGATGCAGTATTCTAACTGTAACACCCTCAAATTTGGAAAGAGCAACTAATTTAAAATTTCACTAATACAACAAATAAAAGAGGTAAATTCCTTTTCTATTAATCAATACTTGAATTGCCTCGAATTATCAAGTCTAAAATCATCATCAACATAAGATAGACAAAGCATTACATAAGGACTAAGTTAAGGTCGGGCGTTACTATATCCCAATAACTATCGCTACATCCAAATGCGGAAGACATCGACGAAAGACTAAAACCTTCTCGTGCAACTATTTATCACTCATCTCATCATGATGTTGCTAGTATCATACCACAACAAGGACCTGATGCACATGCCAGCATATAAGAATGTTAGGATTAACGTCTTGTGAGTTCAAACAGTTTTTATCATAATCATAAAACGGTAAAACTGAAAGACTGCTGATTTAAACCATAATTTTGCAAATGAAATATTTATTTATCATAAAAGCAACATCTTTCCGAAAACCCACAATTTTTCTTGATGAAAACTCATTAACTAAAATACCCAATTATATACAACCAAAACCGAAACTCACGCGACCAAGAATAAAGTTATAAAATATTAAAAACGGGAAATAAAGCTTTAATCAAGTTTCATAAACAATTAATGCACGATTATCCTTGAAAGGGCATAAAAACATCCGAAGATGACGAGAGAGACCCGATGTACCATTTGTTATGACAAACACATAAGAAGCCATAAACCAATGTTATAGGAGTATTACTTATTGATAAGCATACTATGACATCAACCAAATCTAGTTTACAATCAAATAAGGTAATAAGCTTATAGAAAAGTGCATAATAACATCAACTAATTCCAATCTATAGTAAGATAGATACACAATGACATCAAACAAATATAGTATATAATCCAATGATGTAATAAGCTCGTTCACTTGGAATTTACATAATAATCACAATGCCTATTTCCAATAAAACAAAAGGACTCTCAAGTTGAACTTGTTCACTTGGAATTTACATAATAATCACAATGCCTATTTCCAAGTTATGATTTGTGAATCTCATCCCTCACGTACTCCATAAAACCGACTCTTATGCCTACGGATCCATTGCATTACAGTCTAAAATTACACGACAATAATTGAATGACTAACTCACCCAATACGTGTAATATATCAAATACTTATGTCATAATTGCATATAACTCCAAAAGCTCGACATAGAGCAAATTAAACCGAAAAAATGTCTTCCTCATCTGAGGAGGATTCATTAGATAAATCCGCCCAGTCGCGTTCTTCAACGATAAGACCCTTGCCCTTACGCTGGTAGTTCTTCATCTCTTGTACTTCTCTTTCAGCTTCAAATACTTGTCATCTTCTATTTTGAAGGAAGATGAGGAAGAATATGGCTTCATAGCTTTCTTAGATCTGCACTCACTTGCAAAGATAATATGGGATCTTAAGATCTGCACCTTTTAAAAACAAATGTATTAGATTTTTCTAGAGACTAAACTTGTCCCTGCTAAAGCTAAGAGGTTTGGCAAGAGGTCATAGTCATGATAGTTGATGTTTGTATTTTGCAAAGCCATTTTTGAAAAATAGCAAGAGAAAGATTTTTAAGAAAGAAAAGATAAAGTTGTTCTGTTACCATTTGTTGGTCCCAAAAGGGTTCTACAAACAGTTTGTAGAAGGGGAAATGTTAAATACAAACATACAAATTTAACTTTTCTAAATTCGTTTATTGATATGATAAAATCAATACAAAATTTACAGATTGTTGCGAAATAAGATAAGGTAAAACCTAATCTAAACAATCTATGAGAATCGCTAAGTAGAACGCACAAGAAAAATGTTAGCTCAAATATTATTGTATCCGAGATCACCAAGATTAATGTGTTGGTCCCAGTCAGATCTATAATAGTTTATAGGTAACAGTTTGTAGAAGGAATGGATGAATACAAACACAACATCTTTCACTTAAAAAAAAAAACCTATATTGATAAAGAAGATAAATACAGATTTTTACACATAGTTTGCGGAAAAGATAAGATATAGAATTTATCTAAACAATCAAAGATACACACAAATTATAGATAGCAAGAAGAAAATACTTACTACAAGAAATAGGTTAAGAAGTATTGTGCTCTTCACTTGTTACAGTGGAAGTCTTTATCTTAGATAGAGAGACAGTGTAACATCTCGCTTGAGCAAACCCCAAATTACCAATTTTATAAAATCTCAAATAAAATATAATTTACTGATTATTAGGACCAAAATTGATCCTAATTATTCTAAAAGTTTTATCGAAGCAATCGGGGCCACGTATGGAAAATCTGAAGATGCTGCTGAAACGACTAAGTCTGGAGGAAGACCAGAGGCGATGATATGGTCCAGAGGTAGGCGATGGACCAGAGGCTACTGAAATGACTAAGTCTGGAAGAAGTCCAGAGGCGATGAATTGGTCCAGAGGCAGGCGATGGACCAGAGGCTACTGAAATGACTAAGTCTGGAAGAAGTCCA
>NC_037544.1:27757422-27758992 GCF_001531365.2 Cynara cardunculus var. scolymus | reverse complement strand
CCAGAGGCGATGAATTGGTCCAGAGGCAGGCGATGGACCAGAGGCTGCTGAAATGACTAAGTCTGGGAGAAGACCAGAGGCGATGAAAATGGACCAGAGGCGATGAAATGGTCCAGAGGCGATGCAAATGGACCAGGGGCGATGAAATGGTCCAAAGACGATGAAAATGGACTAGAGGCGATGCAAATGGACCAGAGGCGATGAAATGATCCAGACGCGATGAAAATGGACCAGAGGCGATGNGATGAAAATGGACCAGAGGCGATGAATTGGTCCAGAGGCGATGAAAATGGACCAACCCTTTGAAACACACAAATCTGGGCATAACATTAATTAACCTCAAAATATGTGATATTAATTTTCTAGAAAACTTTGAAATATCCGTTCTATTTTAGTGATAAAACCACCCAAAACACAATTCCAAACCGGATATAACGGAGTTTTTATTTACAACCTGAATTATGTAGCAAAAGAATACGGGACAAGACTATATATAAGCTACACATAYTACAACTATGAGATACGGTAATAAGCTACTATTTACCCAAAAGCAAGATCGATATCCTCAAGTTCCCCGATAAATCTTCAAGTCAAACAACGGGTTCTTTCTTTTTGTCCGTCTTCTTTCCTGAGAGAGGTTGCCACTTAAATGGTAAGCCAACGCTTAGTGAGTTAAATAGTTAAGTATTACATATCAATATCACACATGTTTATAAACATACATAATAAACTCTTATAATTAAAAGAGTTCAAGACATCATCCAGATGCAAACTGAGACTTACAAGAAACCGAGTGAACAATTACGTACCGGATGCTAAGATCATAGGATTCCATATTCAAATCACCATAGTATACCATACCATTGATGCTCAATACAACAAGGAGACAGGATCAACAACCAAATATATTCAGCAACGTTAGAATACCAATAAATATCAAGAACCAAGAGATCAAATCGGTATACATAACAAGGACAGTGCATCCCCCCGTCCTTCACCTTCTGGGCTCATGCCAAAGTCCGAGTCCAAATCATATATTACGGGAAACGTCGCACTGCCCGCCTTCCTCTATCGGGTATGTGCCAAGGTTCCCTACTCATTGCTCTTCCTCCTTTCTAAGCAATGAGTATTCACAACCGCAGAAAGTCTCACCCATCCAACCCGGGATCTTGACTTCGCCATAAACTTCCAGCATGCCACACGAAGTAGTACCCATACTATGGCTTACAATTCAAGGAACAAAACAAACAAGTCCGGATCCGAAAAGCAAACCGATGTACCGAGATAGTAATATGGAATCGACTCAAGAGACGAAATCAAAGACAAATCAAGATCGTGTGACTCCATTCAAGACCAAAAACATTCATATGAAAATATATATGTTCAAATCAATATGTAACAATTAACTATATAACTCACCGGGCAACCGTACAATASCGAAAAGCTCCGAWTGAGCTCACAAAGCAAGTCCAATCTACCACACTTAGATTGCTTCCAAAGTATCAAAACATGTCCTAATTACCCCCTGGAGTAAATGTACAAAATCTCATAAGCAATCAATATAAGAAAC
>NC_037544.1:27753399-27757372 GCF_001531365.2 Cynara cardunculus var. scolymus | reverse complement strand
TATGTACAGCTGCTGCATGCAGAACTGTTTTGCCTATTTTAAACTCGAATTCATGCCTTGATCATAAACAAGAAATAAACTATACTCAATTATATAGCTAAGGAAATTGGACTCACCTCATTTGGATTTTTCTACGATTTTATACAAATTTTCAAAGTCTGCACACTTTCAATGCATTCAAAAGTCGAAATTCTTATTTTCATACATTTTTCTCAAACCATTTCGATTCCAAACTATTCCAACTTCTGAATCTCAACTTAATATAACATATTTGACATAAAAACCAAAATCCAACCTTTATTTTATCATTTATATTATCTCCCAAATCATTGACTTAATCAAGTCAAAGTTCATATGATGAACTTGCATAAATCTTGATAATCTCTTGAATCTAATGACCATTTCATGGCATAAACACTAAAATGCACTCATTTTATGCACTTAAGATCAAACCTATATGAAACCCTAACTCTAACTCAACATGCAATCCATMTAACAAGAATGTCAACCAAGAACAAGTGCAAAGAATGGATTATACCTTACTTGATGATCAAATCCTTCAAAGATCTTGTAGTACTTCTTTGATTTGAGTTGAACCAAGCCTATGTGTGTGAAAATTGCACCTCTAGTGTGTGTGTGAGTTCTGGACTTAGATGACATGAAAAATGGGCCAAAACTACAATTTATAATACTAAAACTCGAGTTGGGCCGGTTTGGCCCGGTTAGGTACCCATTTTGACCATCAACACTTAAATTATTCATAACTTTTCGCTCGGACCTCCGTTTTCTATGAGGTTTTCGCCTACACATTCATAAAGAGATAATATATAACATCCAACATAAATATTCCAGAAAAGATCTCCCAAAAAAAATCCGTTTTACGTATCTATTTGACGTGATATTTTCCAAATCCTCTAATATATTCTTAAGAAATATAATTCTAAAACTTTAGACCCAAACTCCCATTAGATCATAAGTTCTCTTTAACCCAATAATTAAATATACTAAGCAAATAATTGGGCATATTAGAAATTGGATGTTACAGATAGAGGGAAGAGTATCTTCTTGGGTACGATCTTTAAGGCCAAGATGCTTGGATATGAGATTCAGAGGTCTCTACTGAGAAGAAGAACTACTAAGCTATTTATACCCATTGCATTAAATGCAAGTCAGAAGGTACGAAAGCACGTAGCAAGCTTTAAGAGGTAAACTTGTCCTTTGTTGCAGATATACAGTCTTTTGGCCGTATATGAACATTCGTCTTTCATAAAGCAGGTAATCACGCTTGAAGACAATAGAGTGACTCCGTACAATACTTTACTTTGAAATGTATGGGTTTGTCCTTTATGTGCAGAAGGACAAGACAATGTTCAACAAGATTCATTTGATCCCTGACACTGGAAAGATGTTGGCTGTTTCATCAGTGGTAGCTGAATCTTGTGTAGATTTCACACTTGTGTAGACGAGCTTGTTATCACTTAAAACCACTTTAGATCACGAACTTGTTGATCTCTATCTTCGATATCCATAAAGGATCTGTGGTGTGATTTTTTGTCTTCCTGAAGGATACTGGTCTCTGAAAGAATTACAATACATGTTCAACGATCACTAAACAGACTCAGTGATGATCACTGAAGTTGAATACATAGATAGTACACTTCGTCAGGTTAAAGGGATCATCATCAAATCACTGAGAGAGAGGATCAACATCTCCCCCTATTTGATGTTCGTTCTTGTGGGATGGTCCATATTCAGGTTCAGAAAGATTCTTTGGTAGAGGAGGAACCTTGATGATCTTCGACACCTTGTTGAATAATTCATTCAGAATTTCTTCAATATAAGGCTTGTGCTTGGATTTGGATTTTTGGATAGTTTGTCGAGTCTTGAGCCATTCGTAGAAGCCATACTGACTGAGGAAGAAGGGACACTTAGTGATAACATCTTTGTTCTCTCGGTATATGACCCTTGAAATGAGTTGTGCACCATCTTTCACACGACCAAGGATAGTGATATTTGAAATTATGTGTGGGTTCATTCTCTTTTCGATCCTTTCTTTGTACCAGTTAAGGTCACGATCCTTCAGCTTCAGTACTCATTGACATTCACGTTTAGCTTATGCAAAAAGTTGCGCTTGAGCACTGAGCGAATCTTTCCTCTTCAATTTTTCTTCTGAAGTGCCTGATTAGCTAGAGCCTTGGCTAACTCCAAGCTGTCTTTGAGTTGTAGATAATGTTTCTTCATCTCTTGTTCAGCACAGAGGGATTCTTCATGTTCAGCTTCTGAAAGGAAATCAAACATACCACATCCAGAGGTACGAAGAGAAATTTTTACTCTGGATTGGTCGAGCTGACGTACTAGCTGAGCCGTCCTTTACTCTTGTTCAACTTCTGAATACTCAGGTTGTCTCGAACACTTCCTGGTATTATATTGTTGGCTTCATCATCATCTTCATCGTCCTCTAGGGTTTCAAAAGATGGGAGATGGTTTGAGAGACCAGGAGGGTTTGTTGCAGAGAGATAGAGAGATGGGGGTAGAAGTTTCAGTTTTTGAGGAATGAGGTACAAACCTTGAGGTGAATGCATCCTCAGATGGACTGACTGCCTGAAGAACTAGGGCAAGGTTGTCTTCAGCCACTCATTTGTCTTTTCCAGTGGAGTACTGGTTCCCTGATAATTTCTCCCTCTAGGAAGCAGGCTTCCTGAAGAATATTCCTTTTGCTGGTTGTCTTGGAATGACATGGATGCATAAATCATCATCATCTTCATCATCATCGTCATCGTCACCACCAAGATTAGTTCTTGCATCTGGAAGTTGAGGTTCAGAATCCTCATCATCATCATCATCATCATCATCATCTTTATCACCAGCATTTGGCAATATAGAGGTGGGAGGATGAAAGTTTTCATGGTCAACAACAACAATAGAAGTAGTAACCATGGCATCATCATCACTGATGGCATCATCATCATTGATGGCTTCAAGGTTAGGTTCTCTGGCATCTTTAGCAGAAGGAATCAAAGCATCTGCTGGAGTGTAATAACCTGGTTATTAATATTTTAGTGATATATATATATATATATATATGATATGTATATATGTTTAATATGTGTGTGTAGCATTATTTTAAGGAGAGGTCGGCTAAGTAAGCCGCCCATCATCTCCTTTTTCTTTATGTTGATATAAAAAGCTTTTTGTGAAGAAAAAGGGGACATTCACTTTTGTTATTGTTGAAAGTTTCTCTGAGAATTTGACGAAAACGCACAAGAAGAAGAAGAAGGTTTCAAAAGGTTTTGATTCTCAACTTCTAAAAGGTGAGTGTATTAAGAACTTTAGATATGAATTGCTTACATACAGTTTGATAAGCATTTGGAACTGGTTATTGTGAGTTTGGTTGCATTTTATGCTGATTCTTGAGTAATCCGGCTAAGAGGTATCCGGATTGTAATCCGGATACTTAAACCGGTTGTGCTTTGTCTGGATATCTTTTAAACCGGACAAGAGGTGACCGGATATCGTCTAAACCGGCCAAGTGTTGTGCGGTGTATTGACCGAATTATTTTAAACCGATCAAAGGTTGAATTGTGTATTGTCCGATTTAATCTAAACCGGATGACAAAGAAAGTGAATTGGTGTCCGAATTTCTAAACCGGACAAAGATGATTATATTTTCAAGTGTTTATAATGACCGGATTGCTAAACCGGACAAAGAGTTGGTTTATTTTCAAAGTATGTTGTCCGGACTTCTAATCCGGACAAGTCTGACCGGACTTCATATCCGGATAAAATGAGAATGTTTTTGAGAAATGTTTTTTGAAATGATATGAGCAGTGTAAACTGCGAGAGTGATATGAGCAGTTCAAAAATGTTTTTGAAATGATATGAGCAGTGTAAACTGCGAGAGTGATATGAGCAGCGTAAACTGCGAGAGTGATATAGGCGGTGTAACCGCAAGAGTGATATGAGTAGTGTAAAC
>NC_037544.1:27751812-27753183 GCF_001531365.2 Cynara cardunculus var. scolymus | reverse complement strand
ATGTTGGATTAACCTGTTTTGCAGGACAGCGTGCTCTGAAAGATAAAGGCAAGGGAAAAGTCTAATTGTTGATATTAGCTTATTATGCATATGTATTAAAGATACATTTTGATAGTTCATGTTTTGTGATAATACTATTCTAGTATTATGAGAATGATGATGTGAATTATATGTATTTGAGATGTGAGGGTTGTTACAGTTGGTATCAGAGCCTTAGTTTAAGGGATCTGGGTATTTGCGAAATACTTAGACTTAAACTAGTGGTGTGAAAAGTTAAGATAATAGGTTTCACTGGGTCTATGAACATGAGAATATGTTATAGCTGAAACTATTATGAGAAAGGTAGATTATATATGATTGATATAATCTGAGTTATGAATAGACATGAGGATAAATGTGCTATGTGTTACTATGTTATGATTATGAGAATAATCATGTGTGTTTAAATGTGACAGAAAAGGKTACGTATTGAGAAAATGACAGATAATCCCAATCAGTCTAAAAGAACCTTTGTTGATTATGGAAGAGGTCGTGGAAGAAAGAATGTTACGCAAGAAGAGAATCCAGAAAATGTAATTGAAACGCGAAGTCGTAGTAGAGGACGAGGAAGAGGGCAAGGAACTAGACAAAAAACTCGTGGGGACCAGGAATTTTCGGTTCAAGAAAGTTCAATGTTTGGCCGAGGACGAGGAAGAGCGAGAGGTGGACAAAATGTTTCTGACCCTGAATATATTACTCAGGAAATGTTAGCAGCTGAGCTGGGAAAATTTCAGGAGAATTTGGTAAATTTGTTGAAACATACAAACCAAACTGATCCAAAGGTGGTAAGAAATTCTGATCAGGAGGAAGCCGGAGCTAGTACACCGGTAACTGGTACATCTGTACCCCTCACTTCGTCCTCAGTACAAAAAGGAGGAGATATCAAGATGTTTCTTGCGTGTAAACCTCCAAAATTTTCTGGTGAACGTGATCCTGTTAAAGCTATGTGCTGGCTTAAGAAAATTGAGTTGAGTCTGCAAATCAGTAAAAGTGCAGAAGAAGATAAAGTTATGTTTGCTGTATCTCGTTTGAGATCAAGTGCTTTGTATTGGTGGGAAGTTCTGTCTAGTTCGGACCCGAATATTTTAAAAACTATGGTTTGGGAAGAATTTATGGTAAAGTTTAAGATGCAGTATGTCCTAAAGCTGCAATTCGAAAGTTGGAAGATGATTTCCTTCGTCTTGAACAAGGAAACATGTCGGTTCGCCAGTATACAGAAGTTTTCATGGAACAATCTAGGTTTGCTGAAGCCTATATTATATCTGAAAACAGCGGGGTGAGAAAGTACATATGGGGATTGGAGTCGAATCTTCGGAAATATGTAATATCCAG
>NC_037544.1:27729363-27746181 GCF_001531365.2 Cynara cardunculus var. scolymus | reverse complement strand
TTTTGCAGGACAGCGTGCTCTGAAAGATAAAGGCAAGGGAAAAGTCTAATTGTTGATATTAGCTTGTTATGCATATGTATTAAAGATACATTTTGATAGTTCATGTTTTGTAATAATACTATTTTAGTATTATGAGAATGATGATGTGAATTATATGTATTTGAGATGTGAGGGTTGTTACATGGAGGGTTTAGAACATATCCATTCGTAGCATATTCAACAGTCTTCTTCATATTGATATTTTCGCCAAGGTCCTCGTTAGTTTTCTTCCCCTCTTTCTCATCATCAATATTAAGGCTTGGGATAGGGAGGCGAGAGGCAAGATCTTCTAGTTTGTACTCGATGGAGGAGATTGCTTCAGCTTGAAGAAGATTGAAGGAAACAACTCTTTCCAACTATTGATAATAAGCTCTTTGAAGGAAGGTTCAGGGACAGGTGTTGGTTGCTGAAAGAGATGGAAGATTTGTTCGAGGAGCTCACCAGGCACCTAAACTTCTTCAGCTTTGTTGGAGAGTGTAGCGACAGCTTCAGAATTGGCTTGAACTCTTTTCTTCACGAAGTTCAACATATCTTTGACTTCACGCACCTCAACTTGGACAACATAGAGGTTGTGAGTCAGATCTTCCTTAGAGGGCATTACCTGGTGCACTTCATCCATCTTATCAAGGACAATGGCGACTACAAGCAGCAACAACTTGACATCCTCAGCCATGTCATAGGCTTTGGCCTTGATGATAGAGGGTTCATTCTCCATTAAAACTGTAGAGAGAGGAGAGCTTTGAGTATAAGAAGGTTTAGGATTAGTAATAAGAAAAGAAAGTGAGGTTTGGTGTATACCTGAGGGGTCATCAGCAATATCTGAAGGATTACCGTTGTGCATCTCTAATATGTTGTCCTGAGGATCAACAACAAGTATTTGAGGAGATTCGAGATGAACATCCTTAGGTCCTATGGTGATGGCTTCACCAATAGTGGGGACAACCACCATGGGATCATCAACACGTGTAGTACAGACCAAATAAAAAGAGGAGGAGAGAACGGTTGAGAAAATAAGTAGAGGATCAATAGTGGTGATGTTGGGAATCACACATCCAGTGATTTGAGTCACTAAAGTTGTTTGGGTAGGAGCCACACATACGACAACATCTTAAAAGATTGTTAAAAAGCTTGGGAGGGTTACAGCTGGTGCCTCGGGGTTAAGGGTTTTTTCAATAGTTGAGACCTGTTGAGTGGTCTCAGCTAGCATGGTTGGAAGTACCTCGTATTTTTCCCTCCGCCTCGGGATGTCTCGCGATACCTTCTACAGCTTACAACTTTAGTTTTTCCGTTTCTTTGTCTCGACCCGCTCTTTGAATTCTTCGATTTTTTATTGACTTCACGGTACTACTTCACAATCGGTCACCCAGGAGTATTTAGCCTTGCAAGGTGGTCCTTGCTGATTCACACGGAATTCCACGTCCCCCATGCTACTCGGGTCGTTCCCCTATTTGGCTTTCTTAGCACTCTTTAAGGGACTAAGAGAGGCTTCAGATGGTGTCCTCTTATGAGAGGATGATGTGGTAGTGGTCGGGATAGACTGAGGGGGGTTTTCCACAGTCTTAACCACTAAAGAAGTAGAATAATAAAAAGGATGAGGAGGGGCATTGGCTATTCTCAGCATAGGATCGAATAGGCTAATGTCTTAAGGTTTTGTCTTGTGATCAAGAATTCTTTACCCAAGCCGACAGATAGGAATGTCACTCTCAATGGGGTATCTGGTAGCAAGAATCTTGTCAAGAATTCCACTGAGGAACCTAGTGTAGGGGACAATTTTGCCACGTTGACGCTTGTTCAACTTCAGCCCATATCATCGAATATCAGCTTGACGAAATTGGCGTTGATTTCTCTGATCGTTGAGCAGTCAATGTTCAGCGCCATGCGGCTAGCTTGATCTTTTCCACCTGTCTTTCCACCAATGCACTGAATAAAGTGGAAAAACAGGTATTTACATACAGCAGACATCATGTTCTTCTTAATCTTCATCAGCGACTTGTTGAAGTTAGAAGTAGAGTCTTTCTTCAAAGGCCAGTTGTAGCCAATATCATCTAGAATCTTGATGATATGCTCAATGTTTGGATCTCTAGCATAAGGAACGGACTTGGGTAGGCAAAGAGCAGTCGGTACGGTTGAGAAGCCAAAACTTACAGCTAGTTGTTTGATCTCACAGTCAATCTAGACAATGGAGTTTCCATTTTTGTCTTGCAACGTCTTTGCCTCAACAATGTACTAGAACTTCCTTAGAATGTCCTTCACCATTACTGGTTCAAAGGTTAGGGCATATTCTAGTGTAGAGTTCTTTAAGAACTTCGCAACATCTGCAAATTGTTGTTTATCTGCAGGAATGCCTAGGAGTGCTATGTGGTTGTTTGGCTTGTAGGTTATATCTTCCAAAACAAAGCTATTTGTGCATCAGCCATTTCTGTAAAAGAAAGAACATAAGAATAGAATCATGCACAGATTACAGGTTAGAGCACGTTAGGACATAGTTTGAAGAATAAACTTTATTTTGAAAAACCAAAAGAAGATTAGGGTTTTTGAAACATAGTTAATAAATCAAGAAGAAGAATAATTTACAACCTGTTGTTTGTATTTAAAAGAAAGAAAGAAATTTTTAAATAACAAACAATGTTTCTTGAAGATAACAACCAAAAATAAGATTTACAAACCTGTTTCTTGAAGAAAAGAGAAGAAACTAGTTCAAAAGGTATTTGGGAGTTCTTGTTTACACAAAGTTCTTGAGAGAGAGTATTTGTGTAAGCGTAAAAAGAAACATGAGAAGGTAATAGAGATATATATAGGTGCGATAAGAGAGAAAGAGAAGAGAGGAAAATGATGCTTCGAAAGATGTGCAATGATGAATTTTTTGCACTTTATTTTACTGTGATTGGGTAGAATAGAAAATGGACGACGTGTGTCAGAAGAACGTGCATGATACCATAAAAACGATGTTGTCACTGATTATCCCTCCTTTCTCAGTCAGTATGGTTTCTATGAGTGGCTCGAGATTTGACAGGTGATTCAGAGTCTAAATCCAAGCGCACGCCTTACGTTGAAGAAGTTCTGAACGAACTATTCAATAAGGTCTCAAAGATCGTCGAGGTTCCTCCTCTGCCATAGAAGTCCTCTCAAAGACGAAACGTTTCTGATCCTAAAGATGGTGCATCCTACAAAAGCGAACATGAAACAAAATTCTTAGTGGATGTCTTCAAGGATAGAAAGAAGCCAGATATCTCAATGTTGAATCTATCACTGCCTAAAAAAGGACCCTTCCTTCCCAACACAATGCATGTGAAACCTGAATATGGACTTATGTTCATTGACTATGATGGTTAGTAAAGGTTTCAACGAATTTCTAAGTTCCATCTCTGTCCAATAGATCACCTTGCGTATCTTCGAACTTGGCTGAACGAAGATCTTTGTAGAAAGATGATGAACCGCAAGATTCAAAAGGAAATGCTCAGAAGAAAGATTCAAGGAGAATATGTCCCTGACTACATCAACTTCAAAAATCTAGATTAGATAACCTTTCAGTCTTGTAAAATCTTGTATATCTTTATCTTTTCTTCGGTGTATAGCTTTTGTGTTTTAAGCCTACCAAGACCAATTGTAATCAGTTGTAATATTTTCTCTTGTAAGATATTTCAATAAAATGATTGGTTCACCGAAAAAGATCACTCAAAAGAGTAAATGGGACATGTGCTTATGCGTTCTATTTATTTGTTACATTCGCTGACACCCTTCTAGTCAGTGAATATGCTCTCAGTATTTAGTTATTTATATTGTGTAAGTTTATTCTTTCCTTGTAATCCTTTACAATTAAAGTAAATTTCCATAATAAACTTTGTCACTGAAAAAGATCCTAAAACAGTCAAAAGGGACAAGTATTTTACTAGTACCTTTTCCTTACTGTAATACCAAAGCAATTTTCTTTATATTGCTTTGTCATAATCAAATAAAGGGAGATTGTTGATCCTTTCTCTCAATGATTTGATGATGATCCTTTTTATCTTACAAAGTGTGGTCTCTCTTTATTCAGCTTCAACGATCATCACTAAGTCTGTTTAGTGATCGCTAAACAAGTATTGTAATTCTCAGAGAGACAAGTATTCTTCAGGAAGACAAAACTCACACCACAGAACCTTCAGTGATATCGAAGATAAAGATGAAGATAGAGACAAGCAAGTTTGTGATTTGATGCGGTTTTCAATGATAATAAGTCTGTCTACACAAGTGTGAAATCTACTCAAGATTTAAAACACTGAAGAAATCTTAGCATTATTCCAGTGTCAGTGATCAAATGAATCTTGTTGAACAAGATTAATTTTTGTCTTGTTCTTTTACACACAAAGGAAAAACCCATACCTCTCAAAGTAAAGTACTGTATGGAGTCAGTCTATTGTCTCCAATCGTGCTTACTTACTTTGTGAAAGACTACTGTTCATATACGGCAAAAGCATGTTTATCTGCAATAAAGGACAAGCTTACCTCTAGAAGCTTACCATGTGTTTTGTACCGTCTGACTTGCATTTTATGCAACAGGTATAAATAGCTTAGAAGCTCTTTCTTCTCAGTACCACCCACAACTCACTCTAACTAGTGAAGAAGAAGCAAACTGATGCCAAGAACTCTACTTCTTGAAGATCAACTCTCTACCTAAGAGAAAGTCTTCTTCCCAAGCACAAGACTTCTTAACTTTTTCCTTTAGCAAGTCTTTTCTTCTTGCTTTCTGTATCTTGTGTGCTTCTTTGATTGTTAAGAGAAGTTTTGTATCTTATCTTTTCCGCAAACAATATAAAATTTTTTATTGATCTTCTTTATCAATAAAGAATTTTAAAAATTGAAAGTTGTTGTGTTTGTATTCATCCCCCCTTCTACAAATTGTTACCTTTAAACTCTTGTAGATCCGGCTAGGACCAACAAGAATTCAGAAAAGGTTGAATCTTCTGAACAGATTAGTCCTGATACTACTGTTCTTACATTGTATAATGATTCAACTGGTATTGATTATGTGTTCTCATATAAAACTTTTTCAAGTTCAATTCATAAAATGGATCATTTCTCTCCAAGCAGTGTCTGTAAGAATAACTACTTTTAAAATGTTGAACCTAATCATTATTCTAACAGATACTCTAAGAGAAATGGTTCTTCAAAGTATCAGACTCATAAGTCTAATCTATTTCACAATGATTTTGTTGATAATTCAGATAATTATTTTAAGAAAGTTAAGATGATTTGGAGAAGGAAATCAGCTACAGAGGACATTGGTGGAAACAAGTCATATACATCTCCTCTAATTGATACAAGATCATTTGTTTTAAATATTGATTTGTCATGTTTTGTCAGATCTATCAATAAGTTAATCAGTTTGAGCCAAGAAAAGATCTATCGTTCAACTTGTGGAACAAATGATTTTGTTAATCAAAGGTATGTGAATAGATGGTATGGTACATACACTATCTCGATTAGTCGGTTACTGTAAAAGTTAACCTCCAAGGACTCAATAAAGCTTGGGTACCAAAATATTTCTAATTTGTTTTGCAGAAAAGTTATGTACATTCTTATTCAGAATATTCATACCACATGACTGATCAATTAAAAGGTTATGCTACTTTTAAAGGGGGGGGGGGGATATTTTGTAAGTGAATGAATTTTAATTTTCAAAAGAACCAGGGTAGTTCTGTCTAAGAAACTTACTTATGATTGTATTTTTCCGATTTCAAATCAATCCTTGAATTGCCATGTGTTAAATTTTTCTTGACTTTGTTATTTCCATGTCTCATATATGGTTGAAATTTTCGGTGGAAATACACTCGCTTGAATTCTCATTGCTTATATTCAATTCATTTCATACTAATGATTTAATTCTTATTTGAAATAATAATTGTGAATTGTTCTTCACAATTAAGCATTCCAAGCATTGAATATATGTTTTGTGAAACACTGTGCATAATGAATCATTCTGTTTAGCATTCGTACTTGTTCTTTGACAATTTTAAACAGATATTTTCATGTTTAGATCTAAACACATCAATTTAGAACATGTACTCCATTGTTTTAACTCTTGAATACATCAATTTAAAACTCATTCTTTATTTTTTTTAGATTCAAAATATATCTTTGAATGTGTAATATATAAAACACATCCATAGGTTAGATGTATTTTGAAAAGGTGTAAATGAGATAAAATGTTGAAAGGGTGGGAATGAGGTAAACTATTTAATATTTGATGATGCATCTACTCCTAAAAGATAATCTATCCAACAATATGGTTGATTTTTAAATGGTTGATATATATTAGTTAAATATTTATATTTTTTTACAAAAAGAATAATATATAATTAATTATTTAAACTCAAAATACCAACTATTACATATTAAGTAAAGAAAATTAGGTTGAAGATTTACTAGAGTAAATAAAAAATATTATATTTTTAGGGTAAAATTAGAAAAAAATTGTATCTTTAAGAGGAAAATGCTTGAAAATAAAAATTATATCGGTAGAGTTCCCTTTTTTAGAAAAATACTTTAAAAATCATATTCCATAATATATAATTTAAAAATATGTATCATGGTACCCAATACCAATGTGACTGAGATGATTTCTTTTTTCTTCAGTAAGTTTTTCAAATTAAATATTTTCAGATATGTTTCAATCCTTTTAGAGGCTCTGTTACATTTAAAACTTTTGATTACATTGAATAAATGAGATAACAGAGAATATACATTAAGAACAAAAATGGACTAAATCTAAAACGATTAACAATCTAAAACTAAGCCTAAACCATTAATGATTTAAACCTAAAACCAAACAATTAATGGTTTGAACCTAAATAATTTCGGCTATAGTTTTACACAGGTCGATAAAAGATCCTAAACACTTGTAAATTTGGGCCCCAAAATTTCGAGGGCCCAGTTCAAAATCTCACATTTAACATGCTAAGGGACGGCCTTGAATATTTTATTTAAACCGTATAAAAATAATATTTTAAGGACAGTAAAATGAAAGTTTAAGAAACATAAAATATAATAAATAAAATTTAAAGAATGAAGAAAATGTAAAAGAGAGACCTATATGATGTTTTAGAAGAGAATTAAGTTTTATTTTGAGGTTATAGTGGTAAAATATAAGTCTGTTCCACCTTGTTCCACCCTGTTCCATGGGGTAGGGATGGAACATGCATGTTTCACTTTGTTCTGTTCTGTTCCACATAAAATTCTTGCCAAACATGGGACAGGGATCCCTGTCCTATTCTGTCCTGTCTCTGTCTAGTGTACCAAACGCACCCTAAAAATTAAATATGTATTTTAAGTTTATATTTTCTTAAAATAAATGTATATATTTTCATACAATTTTGTTATATTTGTAAAGACAAAATAGGGGATATACAAAAATCCCTAAAACTAGTTGTGCTAAAAAAATCGACTAATCCAACCAATCAAACTTGAAATATCCAGATTCAGTCCGATCCAACCTAACTTGAAGTCATTCGATACCTAAGTTGCAATATCTTTAAAACGTAGGTATTAGGTGAATTGGGTTAGAGTCATTTGAATCCAATCCAACCAGATGAACTTGACGCCTCTTTGTACCATAAATTTAATATGATCGTTAAGTTCTTAATTAATATACACAATTATTAGCTTTAATTGAAAGTTTCATGCAAATATCGTCTTATATCTCTTATTTAACTGTTACTTTATTTGTATGTTTTCATTTTGATTTTACTTCGTTTAAACATAATCGTTTAACTAGACTGTAAAAATAATGTATCAAAGTTTTAACTGACTAACCCAACCCAACGCGTACAGTTTGGATTGTGTTGGGTTATACTTTGGTTTAGCTTAGGTTGTGTTAAAAAATTCAAATCGCACAACCTTTGATTGGATTGCTCAAATGTCTTCAACACGACCAACCTAACTCGTATGCAACCGTACCTAAAACGTAAGAACATCACACTTTTTTAATTATGTTAAAACAAAAGTATTTTATAAAGGAGATTTTAGTTTTTATGTTTACTATAACATTAAGGTGTTGTTTCATTGTTGAAAAAGCGTCCTTATTGATCATTTATGTCTTATCATATAAGAGATCATAGGGTGTTTGTTATTTTTAGTTACGATAAGAGCTTAAAACTTTTTATTGATCTTTTATTAAACAAGAGGTAAGTCTATATGTCTTATTAGCCTCTTAATACAGTCTTATTTCCCTAAAATCTCTTTGTAGCCTCCTTACTTAATTTTTTTACAATGTACATAGACAATATAAAGTGGTCCAACTTTTTTAATGAACTTTTGATTTTATCAATTTATTTTATTATGTTAATTAATTTATTATTAAATATGTATCAAAAATATATAATACATGATTAAATTAAAATAAGGCAAAATGTGTGAAATAGCAATTTACTTTTATAAATTTCCTTATAATAACATTCTACTTTCAAAGTTTCTTATTACAACAATATACTTTTAAAATATTTTTTATTAGGGCTTCGTACTTTCAAAAATTTACCTGTTATAGCATTAGGTAACATGTTACCTTTTGAACAGGTTTTTTTTTTGATGACGTGTCAAACTTAAAATGATATGAAAGTAATATAGGATAACATGCTACATATGTGATAGCTTACATGTCATTTAAAAGAAAATTTTAATTTAACAATTTTTAAAAAGGAAAAAAGTCTTTCTTCTTCCTGATCGATTCCTAAAACCCTCATCTTCTTAAACCCTTGCTCGGCTATTCGTAAATCCTCAATTACCCTCAATAGCACACTCGTCCTCTCTTCCTGATCGATTCCTAAAACCCTCCTCCTCTTCTTCCTGATCGATTCCTAAAAACCTCATATTCCTATCTCTATCCCTTCCTCTACCTCTATCCATATCTCTATCACGATGATCTCTCCCACCATCATTGCCAACCTCCTCATCTCTCTTTCTCCTCTCTCTGGCTTCCACCTCAATCTCCCTCTCCAACTCCTTCACCCTGTCCTTATTGTTTCCAATATTTAACGTAAAAAAACTCGACTTCTGCCCATTCTCGTCCTTCTTACTAGCCTCCTTATAAGATTTGGACTTCGTTTTGGGGGGCAACATCGCATGAATTATGGTCAACAAAGTAATTGAGCATCTCGGCCCCATTTTCTTTCAACTTATGTTGGGTTCAAAGCTGTGCTTTAATTGTTGTATTCAAGCAAGTTTCAACTAATTTTGTAATAGTTTAGCTTTATTGCTTTCTAGTATAAATAATGTTCTTAACCTTGTAATTAGTGTAAGTTTGTCATTAGTGCTAATCATTGAAGCTTTGAATACAAATCATTTGGGTTAAATCTCTCTCTAATTGTTCATCTCTTTCTATCAAGATTATCTGATTTGGTGATTAATTGGGACAAACAATTGGTATCAGAGCATATCTGCAGCGATTTGATTGAAGATTTAGCACATTTTTCGAGAATTTTTGCTCAAAATTATGAATTTTTTGGACTGTTCTTGAGACTGTTCATAGTGTTCTTGAGTTCATCGGACAGATTCATCTCATTTCTTATCAAATCTTACTCATTTTTGTGATTTAGATGTTAAAATTTGGATTAATATGTGCGCATTGATGATCTGAATTACTTTTATTCATAAAATTTTGAGATTTGAACAAGATTTTAGGAGTTTTGAAGGATTTTTTTCAAAATTCTGTTCGAGTGAAAATTCATATAATTTCAAGTTTTTGATCCAGTTTGGCTTGAAAATTTGATAAAATTTGTGTTTATGATTGAAGATAATCCGGGTATAGTTGTGTCCGTACTTGTTTATATTTGTATAGTGCTTTGTCCGATTCGTGAAACTGGTATGTGACTAAGTGTAAATTCGATTGATTCGTTGTGCGATTTATTTATAATCCGTTCATTACTTTGTGCGATTTAGTCGAAATCCATGTGATTCTTTGATTGGGTTAGTTGTTATCTGGGTTTGTTGACCGGATTGAAGTTTGACCGTATTATTCATTAACCGTATTTGAGTTGATCGGATTTGTTGTGTTGACTTTTGTTGACTGGATTGTTCTTTGATCGTATTTGAATATTGATTGAATTGGTACTGACACCAAGTCACCAGTTCTCTTCAGAGGTGACTACAATCAATGGAGGGACAGATTTCTAAACTTCATTGAAAGACAAAAAAGGGACAAACAATCAGAAAAACATTTTGGAGACTCATGGAATCCTTAATGACCCTTCCGTTTTCTGGAGAGAAACCCCTGCTGTTCCTGCAGAGAACAAACCAGCTCAAAGAGTTATTAAAGAAAAGTCAAAATACAAGGCTGAAGAAAAAAGAGAGCACATGCTGATGTAGTATGTAAATCTTACATGATGCAAGCACTTACAATGACATTTATACCAGCATTGACAACTATAAAGCTTCTGGGAACAACATGTAGAAGCAAATCGAAAAGATGATGATGGGTTCTAGGGTAGGAACTCAGTTGAAGATCACAAATTGCAAAATTGCTTATAAGGAATTCAAGGCCAAATAAGGAGAGAGCCTTGATGATGTGTATGAATGCTTGAACAGACTTTTAATGAGCTTACAAAGAATGACATTACAAAGACCAAAATTGAAGTCAATGTCAAGTTCCTCAGTAATCTACAACCAGAGTGGAAACCTTATGCAAATAATATCAGATACAACAAATCTTTGTCTGATATCGATATACATGAGGTTTATGAAACTCTGAAACAAAATGAAGAAGATGTTTTGGAAGTGAGAGATCTGAAGAAGAAAAAGGAAAAAGTAAGTTAGTGATCCTTTGGCCTTTGTGACTGAGAAGAAGAATAAGTACAAGTCTGGGTAGTAGATGAAAGAAGTCATCCAGACAAGTGAATCATCAACTGAAAACTGTGACAGCTCTGATTCTGACTCTGAAATGAAGGAGATCAAACAAGCCATGGTGATGCTGACGAAAGCCTTTCAGAGGAAATTCTATAAGAAACCGCACTCAAACAATCAAAGATTTTCATCTGGTTCTAAATATGACTTCAAGGATAAATTCGGAGAGAAGAAAAAGTATGAAGAAAAGAGGTACGAGAAGAAGTTTGAGAGGAAGCCAGAGGAGAAGAAAAAGTTTGTGAAAGGAGTGGCCGATGAAAACACAAAATGCTACAACTGTGGCAAGTTGGGGCATTTTGCTGTCAATTGTAGAAAATCGAAAAACACCGACTACTACAAGAATAAATTTCTCCTATAAAAAAAAAAGATGCGGAAAAGGCATTGATGGCTGAAGATGATCACTGGTCAACCTTACTGAAAATTTTGAATGGGCGCAATTTTTGTTGTCTGAACCAAAAAACTTTTTACGAAAAATCAGACATCTTAAAAACTGAATTATCTAATTCCCATGAAAAGTATAAGTCATAAGAATTGGTGAACAAAGATCTGATTGTTCAAATCAGTAAGCTTAATTTACAAATCAAAATTTTAAATGAAAAACTGAAGGCCTAAGAAAAAAAGTTATATAAGAGGGGGCAAACTGACCAAACAATTTTTCTAAACAAGCCGTCCAAAACAAGATTTTTCAATCCTAGGGAAGAGTTAAGATATGAAAATCCAAACTGCTTGAAGAAGGATTTATATTTTACTCCAACCCTTTATAAATTTGAGTATCTTGATTGGGGTCCCAAGTTTCAAATCAAATTTACAAATCTTCTGATGAAGTCGAAGAACATGAAGATCTGAACAGAATTTTTTTTTGACAAATGCAAGTTCCGACTACTCAGAACTAAATGAAAGTTATAAAACACAAGTTCCTACACTTTCAACTGATTATTTTCACAATTACTCAAAAGCAGAACTTGAATCTAAACCTGCTGAACCAAAATTTTATACTCCACCTCTGGTTGTGGAAAAACAAGTGGTTCAGTTGGAAAAGATTTTAAATGAAGAAATACTTTCTTTTAATAAGCAAAAAGAAGAATTTCTAAATAAAATTGAAAATTTAGAAAATTCTAAAGTCAAAATGGGACAAGTTGAGTCCGAATATTTTTCATGTTCTAAATCTACGAGTGACGCTTCTGAGTTAGAAGATTTAAAATTTTCAAATGAAGAAATAAGTTTTTCTGATATCTTGAATTCGGGTACCTGTTTGGATGAAGAGATTTCTTAGTTTGATTTCTCGAAAGAACTGCCCAGTCATGAGGATTTTCTTTTTAAAAATGAAATGACTGTGGATTCTGAAAGGGCCTCAGATTTCAAAAAGATGTTTAATGAAAAACTTGTTTATGAGAATTTGTATTATAAAAGAAACAAAACTAAAAGAAATTCGAAGAAACAGAAGAAGTCTACTGAAAAGATTCTGAAACAAAAGATTCTTCGTTCATCTAAATCTAATGATTTTATTTCTCATGTTTTAGACAATCCATTGAAGTTTAAGAAGGTCTGGAAAATGAAAGGCTCAGATATATCATCAAATCTACAAAACAAGAAATGTTGTGCTAGTTCTATGTTGAATAATACTATATTAAATAAAACTGTAAAAAGATATTCAGTCAGTGAATTGTTTGATGTTAAGAAAAGCAAAATAGATTGTTCTTCTAGTCGATGGGATGAAATGTTTATGCCTTTTGCTTCATTTAAACCTCATCATATTATGCATTACGCCTTATATGCTTTGAAGAAGAAAAATATTTTTAAAGAATGTTGGTTTGGTAGTTACAGTATACCACCAACACGGACTAATCTGAAAGAACCCATTCTAAAATGGGTACATAAACCCAATTGATTCACTATGCAGGTAAACAGACATGTGTGGTTCTTAGACTCCAGATGTTCTAAGCACATGACTGGTAGAAAAGAGCTGTTATCTAATTTTGTTGAATCTTTTGGAGGAACGGTAAGATTTGGTAACGACCATTACGCACCTATCCTTAGATATGGTGACATTATTTCTAGGAACTTAATGATTAAGAAAGTGTCGTATGTCGAAGGACTTGGACATAATCTTTTTAGTATAGGTCAATTTTGTGATAAAAATCTAGAAGTTTGTTTCAAAGCTAACAAGTGTAGTGTCCGTACTACTGATGGTAAGGAGCTACTCCCTGGAGTCAGAAGATCAAACCTCTACACGATTGACCTATCCAATACACAAGTGGATACTGAAGTCTGCTTGATATCCAAGGCCTCCATGCAGCAAAACTTGTTGTGGCATCGACGTCTTTCACATCTGAATTTCAAGTATTTGAACAAGTTGGTTTGTGACAACTTGGTAAAAGGAATTCCAAAGCTAAAGAAAGACCATGTTTGCAGTGCATGTGAATTGAGTAAACTGAAGAACGCTTCTCAAAAGTCTAAGACAGAGTTCAACATCGAACGTCCTCTTCATTTACTTCATATGGATCTTTGTGGTCCTATGAGAGTACAAAGTATTAATGGGAAGAAGTATATGCTAGTAGTTGTTGATGACTATTCCAGATATACATGGGTTCACTTTTTGAGGTCAAAAGACGAAGCAGCTGAGACAATTATTTCTCTTTTGAAGAATGTTCAAGATAATCTACAGTTGTCAGTTCAGAAAATCAGAACTGATAACAGAACAAAATTCATGAAAGAACAACTTCGTTTAGTAGATCGCTTGAGCGCAGATGAATGAGTCTATTAGGTTATCATCCTAAATATGTTATAGATCTTTTTGATGTTATACTGGATACCCCACACTATTCTATTAGTCAGTCAAACTAGAAAGAGTTCGCCTTCTTGCTGTGTCGTTCAGGACCGGGAAGACGATTGGACAGCTAGGATGGAATTGAAAGCATTTCCGCTGACTAAGATGATAGGGGAATGGGAAGATAGCCTTCAAGAAGAAGAAGATTCACTCGCTTTTCAATTCTTAGAATCTCATGGTATCTTACATACCTTCTCAGCAGCCCGGACACCGTAACAAAATGGTGTCGTTGAGCACAAAAACAGAACTCTAGTGGAAGCGACACGTACACTCTTAACGTTTTCAAATCTTCCTCTATTCCTTTGGGCTGAATCGATTGATACTGCATGTTTTACCTAGAACCGATTACTAATTCACAAAAGGTTTGGTAAAACTCCATACGATCTTATAAATAAAAGAATACCTAATATCAAATTCTTCTGAGTGTTTGGTTGCAGGTGTTTCGTTTTTAATGACAGAAAAGACAGAGATAAGTTCGCTGCGAAGGCTAATGAAGCTGTATTCATTGGTTACTCAAAAACATTTGTTGCATACAGGGTCTACAACAAAAGGACTAAAGTTGTTAATGAGAGTGTGAACGTATCATTCAATGAAGTGATTGAAGTGGCTTCTGAACAAAACAGTTCATGACCCGGTTTGATAATTAATACTTTGCAGAATGTAGATATTAATAAGTCTTCTGATCCTAAAATTTATAATCTAGATTCATTATTTGAAATTTTTTACGATGATTACTTTGATAACAAACCTGATAGTTCTAATATTTTGTCCAGGGATGTTCAATTTGAACAACAGTTATCTAGTTCATCTGTTGATGTTACAATAACTGTAACTAAAGAAGTGTCAGAAGAAGTGGATGAAGAAATTGAGATGGAAACTCCTAATTGTCCAGTTTAGTGTCAAGAGGGTTCGAATGTCAATCTGCCAGAGGTTTCGATCGTTCAAGACGAAAACACTTTACCTCATTCAGAAATTCAGCCTACTTCAATTCTAAATGTTGATCATTTACCTGAACATGTTGTAGACAATTCCCCCAACACTTACACTGATCAAAGTTCATATATTCCCCTACCTCATAGCATCAAGTGGACTAGAGATCATCCAGTAAATCAAATTATTGGTGAAACAAATTCTTCTATTTGTACTCGGTCTGCTTCTGCCAATGAGTGTCTTTACTCTATTTTCTAGAGCAATATTGAACCGACTAAGGTTTTCGAAGCCTTAGCAGACCCGGATTGGATAATAGTGATACAAGAGGAGCTGAATCAGTTAGAAGCGTTAAAGTTCTGGAGATTGGTTCCTCGTCCCCGAAATAAAACGATTATCAGTACAAAGTGGGTTTTCAAGAATAAGAAAGATGAAGACGGAGTTGTTGTAAAAAAAAGGCTCGGCTTGTTGCTAAAGGATACAATCAACAAGAAGGTGTTGACTACGATGAAACTTTTGCCCCGGTAGCACGGATTGAAGATATAAGAATGTTCTTGGTGTACGCTGCACAAAAAAACTTCACGGTTTATCAGATGGACGTCAAGACAACATTCCTCTATGGTCTTCTCAAATAAGAAGTCTACGTTGCTCAACTGGAAGGTTTTGTTGATGAGTCAAAGCCTGACCATGTATACATGTTGGTCCCGTAAGGGTCTACAAGAATTTAAACAGTTTGTAGAAGGGGGGGATGAATACAAACACAGTATTTTCAAATTTAAAATATATATTGATAGAGAAGATCAATATAGATTTTACAWGACTGTTTGCGGAAAGATAAGGTAATGAAAACCTATCTAAACAATCTTTGGTTACACACAGAKCTTTAGCAAATACAAGAAAAGAGAATGCTAAAAGAAAGATCCTTTGCTTAAGCTAGAAGATGCTTGAAGTAAGAATAAGGTTAGAGAGAGATGCACGCTCTCTACATGGAGAAGAAACACTTCTATTTATACCCAGTGCATTAAATGATCATTTAATGCAATATGGTAGGTTTAGAGTGCGTGTCAAGCCTTAAGAGGAAGGCTTGTCCACTGTTTCATTTAATGCAATATGGTAGGTTTAGAGTGCGTGTCAAGCCTTAAGAGGAAGGCTTGTCCTTTGCTACAGTGAATAGTACAAAAGCACTATTTCTGAGTAGACATCTTTGCCTAAAGTTGGTGGACAAAAAGTCGACTAATCGGCTCCGTACCGTACTAACTTTTGTAAGGGTATGGGTTTGTCCCTTGTATGCATAAGGACAAGACAACAACAATCGTGCTAGGCAAGCTTCATTTGATCGCTGAATGCTGGAATGACCTGGAGGTCTCATCATCATTCGCTGAAGCTAGAGCAGTCTTCACACATGTATAGACAGGTTTGTAATCACTGAATACCGCTTCAGATCACGTACTCGCCAGTCTCTAATCTTCAGTTTCAATCTTCGACGTTTGCCAAAGGTTCTTTGGTGTGAGTGTTGTCTTCTTGAAGTATTGCTGTCTCTGATGAATTTACAAAGCAAGTTCTTCAGCGATCACTGAACATACTCAGTGATGATCGCTGGAACTGAAAATACAGAAACACAAATACAACGTGAAAGGAAAAAGGGATTATCATCAAATCACTGAGAGAGAGGATCAACAATCTCCCTCTATTTGATGATAACAAGATAACATAAAGAAGGTTATCTTATCAAATAATAGTAAGGAAAAGTTACATAAAAAGTACATGTCCCTTTTTACTATTTTGGGATATTTTTCAGTTTGGTCAGTCTCAGCTTGAGAAGTTTTCTTAAGTTATATCTAAGAAAATTACAAGTACAAAAACTGAAACTGAAAGCTTATTCACTGACTTATAGATTGTCAGTGAATGATGAAAGTAACATTGGAACTCATAGACTTGTGTCCCTATTGCTTTTTTCAGGGATCTTTTTTCGTGAAGTACATGGAATACTCATTTTATTAATCAATGWAAATAATACAAGTATTACAGTACATGTTCAGAATTTACAGAATGTAAATACAATCAATAAAAGAAGATATAGAAAAAGGATTTACAAGGAAAAGTGGATTGTTGTTATAAAGAGAATCTTATTCTAGAACACTTAGATCTATGTA
>NC_037544.1:27727816-27729076 GCF_001531365.2 Cynara cardunculus var. scolymus | reverse complement strand
TTCAGGACTTCATCTAAGGAGAACCTTGTTTCATGTTCGTTCTTAGGAATGGTCCATCATTAGGATCAGAGAGCTTTAGTTTCTTCTTCCCATCTTTCTTCAGAGTTGGCCTGTCAGGGATCTTGACATACATGGACATCCTTTTGATGAGCTCGTTGATGGTGTCCTCGATAAGTGTCGTGTGTCTCGACTCGGATTGATGAATGGCTTGTCTGATCTCCATCCATTTGTTGTATCCATAGCGGCCAAGGTAGGAACGGTACTCGGTAACGGCATCAAGATTATCCCTGGTAATGAGCATTGGGACCAATGTTCCACCGTCTTTAGATCATCCGCTGATGCTGACGCTGATGATTGGGCGGGGACTGAGTCTCTTTTTCAGCTTTGCTTCGCTCCATTGCTTATCCTTGTCCTCTTGCTTTTGCTTCTTCTTGCGTTCAACTTCTGCCATTGAAAGAAGTTTAGCTTGGGTTTGGACAACACTCACCGTTTTCTTGGACTTTTTCTTGGGAAGGACTTTAGCAGCTAGTGACTTGGCCAGCTTTAGGCTGTCTTCAGTCTGCTTCTTTTGAAGCTCTAGCTCTTCTTCAGCCCTTAATGCCTCGAGTCTTTTAGCTTCAGAAAGGAAGTCAAACTCACCACCACTAGAGGTACGAAGAGGAATTTTACTCTAGTCTGGTTGAGCGACTCCTTAAGCTGAGACATCTGCTGGTCTGTTGGAGCATAAGTGCTGGTTCGATCAGATACCCACTCCAGTCGACTGCAGGTTGTTGAAGGGATATGAAGTTGATGCTCTGAAGTGATCACTACCTGAGAGGTAGAGTCTTCAAATAAGGTTTGTTGAGGGCTTGTGAAAAGTACCTTCAAGTTAACTTCTTCAACGACTGGCTTGCCTTTCGACTTGGGGTCCTGGTGCCCTGATGGAGTCGATTCGCCTTGCCTTTGCTCCCCCTGGGATGCAGAGTCCCCGAGGCCAACACCTTTGGTAACGATTGATGGCTTCTGGAACTTGATGGTAAAGTCATCTTCATCATCATCGTTGTCGTCACCATCTAAATCATCTCCGGTGTCTGGAATGATAGGTTCATCATCATCTTCATCATCATCTTCTTCATCCTCATCAACATCATCATCATCACCAGCAGCAGTGACGGTATGGACATCATCCCTAGGGATGGCTTCTACAACCTCAGTTTGGGCAGCTTCGGTGGTAGGGATTACAAAAGCAGCAACTGCTTCAGCTTCGAGAGCCTCGGCTTC
>NC_037544.1:27724984-27726679 GCF_001531365.2 Cynara cardunculus var. scolymus | reverse complement strand
GAAGATGCCTCGAGGGTAAGGCTTGTTTCAATAACTGAAGCCTTTTGAGAGGCCCCAGCTAGTGACGTGGCTGTCCCCTTTTTGGCTTTCTTGGCTCTCTGACGAGAACCAAGAGTTGGTTGAGAGGGTCATTTAGAAGAGGTTTTGGTGACTGGGCTAGACTCGGGGGGTTTGCCCTTGTCCTTGTCACCTGAGAGGAAGAGGTAGTGATGGACACAATGGAAGAGAGTGCCACATCACTGTCCCTCAGCTTGTGTTCCAGAATCCTGGATCCAAGCCGGAATGATGGAAGGTTTCCTTCTTTAGGGTAAAGACTTTTGAAGATCTTAGTCAGTACCATCGAAAGAAACCTGGTGTAAGGCACCATCTTTTCTCGCCGGCGCTTGTTCAGCTTCAGCATCAGGTCATCGAAAATGACCGCARCATAATTTATATTGCGACGCTGAATCGCAGAGATGCCTATGATCAAGGAAATCCTGGAGGCCTGGTCTTGACCACCAGTCTTTCCACCCATGCACTGGATGAAGTGAGAAAATAGTTATTGCCAGACAGCTGACATCCTATTTTTCTCAATCTTCGTCAGGGATTTGAGAGGAGCGTCGGAGTCCTTCTTCATTGGCCACTGGTAACCAATGGCATCGAGGAAGGAGATGATCTCGGCAGTGGAGGGTTCGCTGTCGAAGGGACCCTTTGGAAGACGGAGAGCTGAGCGGAGTGTAGAAACCCCAAAATGCACTTCCATATGGTTGAAGGTGAAGTGGATTTGCTCCATTGTTCGTCCAGCTTCGTCTTGGACCTCGACGACTTCAGCAGTGTACCAAAACTGCTGGAGAATTTTCTTAACCATAAGAGGTTCATGGTTGAGAGCATAGCCGAGTGACAACTGTTTGAGAAAGTCAGTCGCCTCTTGGTAGAAGGCTCTTGTGGGGGGTATTTCTAGCAAGGCAAGATGGTTATTGGCCTTGATGGAGATCTCGTCAATGGTGAAGTTGACGTTCTTGGCAGCCATTTGTATTTTGTTAAATAAACAACATAAACAGGAAGATAAAGGGTTAGAAATGTACCAAGAATATATGGTTAAAGACTATAGAAAAAGTTTTTAAACAAGGAAAAACTTCATTTGAAAAAACCATAAAAAATAAGGGTTTTTCAAGTATAATGTATATCAAGAAACAAATTTGTTAATCAAGAAAGAAATGATTAACAATCTTTAGTTTAATGCATTAAGAGAACAAGGTTCTTAATAATATTAAACAGATTTCTTATAACGAAGAAAAAAAAAGAGAAGGATTCTGACCTTTGTGATTGAAGAGGAAAGGTCGAAAAAGAGGGTTTGAAGGATGTTCTTGCTTTGGAAAAATATTAGCAGGGTTTCGTCTAATGATTTTTTAAAGCATAAAGAGAAAAGTGAAGAAGAAATCTCGTATTTATAGGTAAGAGTAGAGAGAGAAATATGAGAGAGAGGAAAAAGACGATGGTTCAAAAAGTGGTCATAATGAGTAATGTGCCACGTTCTCATCCACGATTGGATGGCATTTAATGAGGTAGCATAATGATAGGTATTTTGTGCGTCTCAAAGCGTCGCTCATAGAAAACAGAGAATGTCGTCATAAAGACGTGCATTTAATATTTTCTTTTAAAAACAAAAATTGTTTTTAAGAATGTGAAGAGTCATTCAGTTTAAAAAAGTACTGA
>NC_037544.1:27720169-27721539 GCF_001531365.2 Cynara cardunculus var. scolymus | reverse complement strand
AGATATATCTCCAGTCATATGTCTTGAACATCCATTGTCCAGATACCATATGCCTTTGACATCCTGAACAAGGAAAAAAATTAAGAAATGCTATTGGTACCCAGCTATTTGGGTCCAGCTTTGTTAGAGGCTTCATCATCTGATATTGAAGAATCATTATCAGAAGATGGCATCATTAAACCTATAGAGGTTTGAATGGAAAGAGGAACAACCCTTGATACTACCAGGGTAGTTTCAGTGGAAGTCTTTACTGAATCTGACGAAGAGACTTCAGTGGTGGAGATAACAACGTCTGATGCTGAAGATACTTCAGTAGGAGTTGTCTTCACTGAGCCTGAAGAAGAGGTTTCAATGGTTTTCTTCACCTTGACTGAAGAGGCAGTCTTTGTGGAGGATTTCACTTTAGTTGATTTCTCAACTTTGGTTACTTTCTAGCTCAAAGCTGGTGAACCAATTTTGACGATAGAAGGACACTTACTGGCAACATGTGTTTTTTCACCACAGTGTTTACACTTCCTAAAACTAAAAGTAGCTTTAGGGCCTAGAAGTATCGGACTAGAAGCGGGACAAGCTCCAAGGATTCCCTTCTCATTGGTTCTAGGAGGAACCTTTGAGGGAATGGACTCCTTAGGTGAAAAGATCACCCTGAGCTGTGACTTAGATTTCTAATGCGATTCAGATTTCCTTGTCCCTGAAGAAGAAGAAGCATTACAAGTTGAAGGAATAGATTTAGATCTATTTATCTTGTTAGACTTCTTAGGAAGGGATGCTGTGATAGTGGATTTACCTTTGTCTTTGCACCCAGAACTTAAAGGAGTTCCTTCAAGATAACTCTCGGTAAAGGAAGCGGATTGAGAGGAAGAAGTGTTAGGAATAGAAGAGACAAAAGTACCAAATTTAAGCATGAACTTATCTTTAACACATTCTTCCTGATCATTGGAGAATCCTAGACCAGTCGTTTTCTTGGCAGGGATCTGAGCGTTAATGATCTCAGAGGCCTTGAGGGAAGCTTTGCACCATCCTTCAATGGTAGCTTTCTCAGCCTTGAGTTCAGCGATTGCTCGCTCACGCTCAGCAACAGATTTCTCACGTTCAACAGTGATAGCCTGGTTTACAATAACCTGATCTTTAAGATTTTCCTCAACAGAGGTCAGTTCTTTGATCTTAGAATGACAAATCTTTAATTGCTCATGAAGATCAACGTTAAGCATTTCAGCTTTAGATTTGCCATTGAGGGCATTGTAAAGGTCAACCATCAGCGTATCTAGTGCATAAAGACTAGAAGAAGGTTCATTCAGGGTACATACCTGAGTAACAGAAGATGGCTCAGAAGAGGTAGATGCTTTAGAAGAACCTTCGTCAGCATCAAT
>NC_037544.1:27718852-27720069 GCF_001531365.2 Cynara cardunculus var. scolymus | reverse complement strand
GATCAAGGCCTTGGCCCTCGTGAGGGGGAGAAAGAGGCGACGGCTGCATACACTTCAACATCCGCTGCACAACAGCAACCAACACCACAACAACCATCCACCCAAGAAACCCAAGCGAGGGAACCAGAGGTCTCGCCCTCTGATGATGAACCACTTAACCAGGTTCCCTTAGCTACTACCCCTGAGCCCATCGTGTTGTGTTTCTCAAACGATGAATAACCAACCACCCCTCAAACACATCAACCTCTTTCTTCTACACCAAATATAAACCGACCCTTAACCCCTTCACCAACACCCCGCACAACTCAACCTTTCATCATCTCTCTACAACCATAGCCCATAACAGCCCAACCTTCTTCACCAATACAACCAGAGCCCACTACAACCCAACCTTCATCACCCCAACAACCAGAACCTATAATAACCCAACCTTCATCACCTCAACAACCAACAGAAACACAAGAACCTGAAACAACCCAACCAACCCAAACACAACCATTGGTGCAAGCAGATGTTCCCTCTTCCTCAAGGCATCCTCCAACAGGCCTAGTGGACGAGATTATTCAGCAGATGGAGTCGATGAGGAGAAGACCTCAAGTGCCAACCATGGAACCAGTAATGATGGAGAATATCCATCAATACATGTACCCTGATCGAGAAGAAAGCCTGTCAACCAATCCGTCTATCATATCGCCAGAGTCGATGAGTCTTCTGCATCATCGTTTCGTAAGACAGACAACTCAAGATCCTCGAGCTGTCTTTTCAAACGATTTGGAATTTGATGTTTTTCTTCTAGATTAGTGTCTGTTCTTCATATGTGTTTAGATTAGAATTTGTTATTTCATTACTTAGGGGGAGATTGTTAGAACCCATAATGCATAATGTAAAAAGTAATGAAAAACAATAAGTGATGAAGAACCAGAAGACCAATGGAGATATCAAGGAAGAATCGACTAAGTCTGGATCGATGGAAAGACTATCCAGGGCATCGATGGAAAGACCAACCATTGGACCGATGGACGAAGTTCAACCAGCGGACYGATGGATGATGCGATGGAAAGTATTCTCATTGATACGATGGACAGACTAACACTTAGAAGATTTTCTAAGTATTCATCCAAGCGTGCAATGAAGACTTGAAGATAAGGATGAAATCACCACATAGATAATGATAGCTGGAGATGACGAATCAACAGCTGGAATTATAGTTTATCTTG
>NC_037544.1:27686661-27718231 GCF_001531365.2 Cynara cardunculus var. scolymus | reverse complement strand
CAGAGACTAAAGTTGTCACGGACAAACCGGGGAGGTTTGGTAAGAGAGCCATTATCTTTTGTGTGTGTGTGTTTGCAATTTGTAAAGCCATTTGTAAGCAGTAAAAGATAAACTAGTACAGAAAAATAGCTAAACACAAGGAAAGAAAGAAAACACTGCTATGATACCACTTGTTGGTCCCGTGAGGGTCTACATGAAGAGAAACAATTTGTAGAAGGGGGAGGTGAATACAAACACAGTATTTTCAAATTTAAAATATATATTGATAGAGAAGATCAATACAGATTTTACAAGATTGTTTGCGGAAAGATAAGATAATAAAAACCTATCTATACAATCTTTAGTCACACACAAAGCTTTAGCTAATACAAGAAAAGAAGTTGCTATAAAAAAGATCCTTTACTTAAGCTAGAAAATGCTTGAAGTAAGAATTAGATTAGAGAGAGATGCGCGCTCTCTGCATGGAGAAGAAATACTTCTATTTATACCCAGTGCATTAAATATTTATTTAATGCAATAAGGTAGGGTTAGAGAGCGTGTCAAGCCTTAAGTGGAAGACTTGTCCTTTGCCATAATGAATAGTACAAAAGCACTATTTATGAGCAGACATCCTTACCTAAAGTTGGTGGACAAAGAATCGACTAATCGGCTCCGTATCGTACTAACTTTCGTAGGGGAATGGGTTTTGTCCTTTGTGTGCATAAGGACAAGACAACAACAATCGTGCTAAGCAAACTTCCTTTGATCACTGAATGTTGGAATGACCTGAAGGTCTCATCATCTTTCGCTAAAGTTTAAGCAGTCTTCACACATATGTAGACAGACTTGTAATCACTGAATACCGCTTCGGATCACGTACTCGTCAGTCTCTAATCTTCAGTTTCAGTTTTCGACTGTTGCTGAAGGTTCTTTGGTGTGAGTGTTGTCTTCTTGAAGTATTGTGGTCTCTGATAAATTTACAATGCAAGTTCTTCAACGATCACTTAACAGACTCAGTGAAGATCGCTGGAACTGAAAATACAAAAACATAAATACAACGTATAAGTGAAAATGGATTATCATCAAATCACTAAGAGAGATGATCAACAGAGGGGCCTTCATCTTTCCGAGGACCAAAAACGGTAAGATATGATAACAGATTTGAGCAAAAGATCAGTGAGAAAGTCTGCTCACAGTGCCGACAGGTTCATCAGGGTGAATGCAAGATGGACCCAAAAAAATGTTATAAGTGCGGTGAAGCATGCCATCTGTCTAGAAGTTGCCCAACTAATCGAAGGTGCTTTAACTGTAACTCTTCGGATCATATTCGACCGAATTGTCCCTTGTTAAGAACTCTGCAGTTAACAATGGGGAGTAACACGTCAGGTACTCGGGGAAGGCCTACTGTGAACAAAGGATGGCAAGGAGGGGCGCGGGGATGGTCCTTCCAGATGACTAAGAACAAGACAGAAGCATCAATGAATGTAGTAACAAGTACATTCCTTCTGAATTCAACACATGCTAAGGTGTTATTTGACTCTGGTGCAAACTTTTTTCTTGTATCACCATTGTTTGCTCAAACTGCATGTCTAAATTCTGTGATACTTGATGATGAATTAGTAGTTGATAATGCTAATAGTCAGAAACTGTTACTAGTGTGTTCAATAACTGTATTATTTGTTTTTGAGGGTTTTGAACTCCCGATTCGGTTGTTTCCCATGCCGATGAAGGAATTTGATGTAGTGGTGGGTATGGATTGGTTGGCAAGGKATCAGGCTAGTATTGTTTGTAATCAGAAAATGATCAGAATTATTCTGCCAGACCAAGGAACAGTTGTTATTTATGGTGATCATCATAATCACCATACCAGTATTTTGTCAGTAATGAAAGCCCAGAAAAGTATTCGGAAGAAGTGCCAAGGATGTTTGGCATACGTAATTGATCTGAAGAAAGAAAATGGAAAAGAAGAATCGATTCCGATTGTTAGTGAATATCCAGAAGTCTTTCCAGAAGACTTATCTGGATTACCACCAGACAGAGTCATTGAATTCCGAATCGATCTTGTACTAGGGGTTGCACTAGTAGCAAAAGCGCCATACCGGTTAGCTCCATCTGAATTGAAAGAACTGGTTGCACAGTTGAAAGATTTAATTGATAAAGGATTTATTAGGCCCATCACTTCACATTAGGGTGCTCCGGTCTTATTCATCAATAAGAAGAATGGGTCTATGCAAATGTGTATAGACTATCGTGAATTGAATAAATTGACAATTAAAAACAAATATCCTTTACCAAGGATTGATGACTTGTTCGACCAATTGGTGGGAGCAAGTTATTTCTCCAAGATTGATTTAAGGTCAGCGTATCATCAGCTCAAAGTCAGGGAAGAAGATGTTTCCACAACAACATTCAGAACAAGGTACGGACATCACTAATTCTTAGTTATGCCATTCGGCTTAACTCATGCGCCCGCAGCCTTTATGGATATGATGAATAGGTTATGTAAGAAATATCTTGATAAATTCGTTATTGTATTTATCGATGATATTCTTATATACTCTAAGACTGAAGAAGAACATGCAAAACATCTTTGTCTGATATTAGAATTATTGAAGAAAGAAAGGCTGTATGCAAAGTTATATAAATGTGAGTTCTGGTTAAGAGAAGTCCAATTCCTAGGTCACGTCATCTCATAATCAGGGGTAAAAGTCGATCCAGCGAAAATAGAAGCAGTTGCAAGATGGGAAGCTCCGAAAAATCCTTCTGAAGTCCGAAGCTTTTTGGGATAGGCTGGCTATTACCGTAAGTTCATTCAGAATTTTTCTAAAATAGTTGTGTGTTGACCAAATTGACTTGGAAGAACATAAAATTCCAGTGGGAAGGAGAACAGCAAGAAGCTTTTCAATTTTTAAAAGATCATCTTTGCAGCGCACCGATATTGACTCTACCAAATGGATCCGAAGACTTTGTGGTTTACAACGATGCTTCAAAGTTAGGGTTATGATGTGTTCTGATGCAGAGAGGAAAAGTGATTTCTTATGCGTCAAGAAAATTGAAAGATCATGAGAAGTAGTATCCAACCCATGACATGGAATTAGCTGCAGTGGTATTTGCTCTGAAAATCTGGAGACATTATCTTCTGGGAACAAAGTGTTAGATTTTTACTGATCATAAGAGTTTACAACATTTGTTCAGCCAGAAAGAATTAAATATGCGACAACGTCGGTGGATTGAGCTGGTTAATGATTGTGACTGTGAAATCCTCTACCACCCGGGAAAAAGTAACGTGGTAGCTGACGCCTTAAGCAGGAAAGAAAAGTGTGGAACCATTAAATCAGTGGCAATGAGAATGAATTTGGTCTCTGACATTCGTAAGGAAATTCAGAGATGTCAACAAGAAGCTATAAAAGAAGAATTTGTTAAAGCAGAAAAGTTGGGTAAGATGATCTCAACCTTGGAACAGAATGACGAAGGACTAATGTGCTTTCAAGGGCGAACATGGGTACCATGTTTTGGAGATATCTGAAACACTATATTAAATGAAAGTCATAAGTCCCGATACTCTATCCATCCAGGTACCAATAAGATGTACAGAGATTTAAAACCTTTTTATTGGTGGCCCGGATTGAAGAAAGACATAGCTAGATATATGGAGCAATGTCTGACATGCTTACAGGTTAAGATTGAAGATCAGAAGTCGTATGGAAGTCTTCAATATTTGGAGATACCTGTATGGAAATGGGATCACATTACCATGGATTTCGTTATGAAGTTACCTCGAACTCCAAAAGGGTATGACGCGATTTGGGTAATTGTTGATCGTTTGTCTAAATCTGCGCATTTTCTGCCAATAAGAGAGAAGTACTCTTTAGAAAAGCTGGTGCAGATTTATATCAAAGAAATTGTAACCAGACACGGTGTTCCATTGTTTATTGTCTCTGATAGAGATAGTCGATTTACTTCAAAGTTCTGGAAAGGATTGAAGAAAGCTTTGGGATCTGAAATCCGACTAAGTACAGCTTCCACAGACTGATGGGCAGAGTGAAAGAACTATCCAGACTCTCGAAGATATGTTGAGAACTTGTATTATTGACTTCGGGGGATCGTGGGAAGATMACTTGCCATTGATAGAATTTGCATATAACAATAGTTACCATTCCAGCATCCAAGCGGCACCGTATGAAGTATTGTATGGACGTAAATGCCAAACGCCGTTGTGTTGGAATGAGGTAGGTGAAAGACAGCTAACGGGTCCTGAAATTGTTCAAGAAACTTCTGAGAAGATCGAACAGATCCGCGAAAGAATCAAAACAACACAAGATCGCCAGAAAAGTTATGTTGATAATCGTCGAAAGCCGATTGAATTTGATGTAGGAAATTTTGTGATGTTAAAAGTTTCGCCATGGAAGGGTGTCGTCAGGTTTGGAAAGAAGGGTAAGCTCAGTCCAAGGTATGTGGGGCCGTTCAGAATATGTAAACGAATTGGGCCAGTAGCATATCAGTTAGAGCTGCCAGAAGAACTGAATCTGATTCACAACACTTTTCACGTGTCGAATCTGCGGAAATGTTTGGCCGATCCGAATCTTACTATACCAATGCCAGAGATTAAATTAGACAGTAAGCTGAACTTTGTGGAAACACCGGAATCCGTAATTGACCGAAAGATCAGGGTGTTGAGAAACAAAGAGATAAGYCTGGTTAAGGTTCAGTGGAAGTTTCACAAAGGACCAGAAGCRACRTGGGAATTAGAGTCAAAGATGAGATCAGAGTACCCATGGCTTTTTGATTAAAGGAATTCTGGGACGTAATTCTTTTGAGAGTTGGATAATGTGATAACTAGATCCTGGTTATCACCCAAGGTAATTAATGTGGGTGATTATTTGATAAGTGATTACGTGATAGCATGATAAATTTGTTTTATTTGATCATATTAGTAGATGAAATTATGTGCATAAATGAGTATGCAATAAATATGTGAATTTTATGCATAAGAAATATATATATATATGCATGATATGCATGTATGTATGTGAGTATGCTTAAGTGAATGTATGTATTAAATTATGTATGCATGCATATGAAGGCTGCATGAGGCAGCCGACTTTCCTAAGTAGGAAAGGGTATAAAAAGAGGGCTTAGCCTCCAGTTTATTCTTCTTGCCATTTTGTAACCTCAAGTGAGCGATTTAAGTGAAGAAGTGTTGATTGGATTTTTTGATCGGTATTCAAGTTGCTTTCAAGTATATGGTTTTCAAAAGAAATTGCTTAAGGTGAGTGATTCTTACTACTTTTTAACTCTTCATAATTGTATAATTGAGTATAGAACTTTACTTTTGATTTAAAAGTTATTCACTGGAGTGTTGTCCGGATTAGTCTTAAACCGGACAAGTGTTAGGCGGATTAGCCTTAATCCGGTCAAGGCATAAGCGATTTAAACCATAAACCGGATAAGGGTTGGGTGATTTAAATCCTAAACCGGTTAAGGCTTAAGCGGTTTAGTCTTAAACCAAACAAGTGTTGAGCGATTTATGATTATTGAGTTTATACCAAGTATTTTGAACGGAGAAGTAGGAATACGACTAAATRGTGTCCGGATTATTTTTAAATCGGACAAGCCTTAGGCGATGTATTGTCCGGACTTTGTTATCCGGACAAAAGTGTTGGAATTTATTCTAAGTGTTAAATCGGACAAGTCTTGAACGATGTGTTGTCCGGATTTGGTAAACCGGCCAAGACTTGACCGGAAATGAAGTCCGGCCAAGCCAAGTTGACCGGATTTGTACTATGTCTTGTGCTTAATTGATAAAAATTGTTATTTTATCATAAAATGGAAAATTTGATATAAATGATTTTGGATTGATAATAATTCCATTGACTGCAGTCTATTTGGAATTGTTTTTGTAAAATGTTTTGATGAGGAAATAAGGGTGGCATATCAAGGAGAGGTGTACATTTGATATAAGGGTGACATTTGTATGTGTGTTGAATGATATAACTCTTTTTATTATATCCCTTAAGATTACCGTGGTTTGGAATCTTTATTTCTTTGTGATTTAAAGATTCAGGATCAAGGTTCTTATTGGAAATCGTAGTCTAGATGTTATTGAGGAGAAAATAACAGGTTTGGCCTGAAATTTTAAATAAACCTTGTTTGATTAGAAAAGTTTTAAAAGTGACATTATATGAAACCTGATTGGTTCAAATGTATGTTATTTGAATAGCTGAATGCTTGGCTTGAAAAGGGGAAGAAACTTGTAATATGCCCCATTTTTCATATATTGATTATATATGTGAAAAGTTGTTTTATTTAAAAAGTTTTGGTGATTATCACCCTGCAATAACTTAAATAGGGTAACTCACTAGACCTTTCGATCTAACCCTCGTTTTGTGATTTTAACTATGTATTGCAGGAGGTACAGACGGTAAGGGGAAGGGGAAAATGTGATATTTTCCTAAATGCTTATCTACATGAAGAATTGTTTATGATGTATAGTTTTGATTGATGAACGATGATTAGTACAAGAATTGTATTTTGAATTTTTGAGCCATGTATTTTATACTGGTAGATTTTTGTACGGTGGGACCTAAGTGGTGTATAAACATGTATTTCTTCCGTATGAAATATATGTTACATGCAATGTGTGATATGGGGTGTTACATTAAGAGGTAAATTTTGTTTGACAAAAAAAAAATCTGTCTCTTAATGGTTATAAAACCCACTGAATGATTTTGTATCATGGATCTTCCTTAACCATTCGACGCCTTAATTTTATTGTAAACAATTATCAAGTAATTATATTTCATTTTAGGGAAAATTGTACCAAAATGGAACCAACTTTCACTTGATTCCTATTTTGGGGAACCAACTTTCAAAATCGTCATTTTGGGGAACCAACTTGCACCTGATTCCTATTTTGGAGAAACAACTTGCAAAATAATTATAAAAAAATAACTAAAATTCTTTTTTTTTTATCAAAAATTAATGCAATAAAATCTATTTTTCATTTCAAATCTCCTTTTTTTAATTCAGATATCAAATTGAAGATTTTTTCAAAAAAAAATCCAAATTACCACAATAAAATTTGTTTTTTTACTAATGCAATAAAAAAATCAATTTAATAGAAAAAAATTAATTGATACAATAAAAAATAAATATTAAATATCACATTCAAGATTTTTATATCTAACCAATCCGTATCAATATTATAGTTTAAATCAAATTTGGCAAATCAAACCAAAAGTTTGATAGAGACCCTTAAATTACCTATTACATGTTCAACAGATCAATCAGACTCTTAAATAAACAAAAAGTTTGATAAAGACCTCTAAATGACAAATCTGAAAGTTGGTTCCCCAAAATAGGAATCAGGTGAAAGTTGGTTCCATTTTGGTGCAATTTTCCCTTCATTTTACACTATATCATAAGAGTCTTTTAATCATTTTGACCACTTAATCATTCTGCATTAAACCATCCAGCAACTGTCAAACGGTCGTAACTCTAGAGGTTACTTTATTTATATTTGGTGTTAACTCTTTAAACTTACAGTTTATTTATTTATATTTGAGGTTAAAATGTTGTATCTCGATCCGATCAAGTGAAAAACTGAAAATGTACCAATACGGTGAACTCATGACGTGCACAGAGGCCAGAGACGAATCCGTTCACAGTCACCATTCGAAGTCGATTATTTTTAAAGTTTTAAGAGATAATTAAAAAAGATTAGTGTATCGATTTTTAATAACTTAACTGTTTAATATTTAATTGACCAAAAATAAAACAAAAAACAAAGTCCGCACAATAATTTTATAATTAACTTTTAAATTTTATTTATTATAATAATTATTTTGTGTACCACTTGCTAAATTTTTTAATCCTTCACTACTAATAATACTCAAAAACCAAAAATAAAAATAAACCAGAATAGGATATATCATGTAGTTCGATGAGTAGGCCATGTCTAGAGAACGTACTAATCCCATGTATTTCAATTTTACAGGATAATGCAATGCTAAAATATAACAACGATTGTTTTAGGGGCCGCTTACTAAACGCTCGCTTGATAAGTGTTTACCGTATAAATTTTCTCATCGGATGAACATGACAATTGACAAGCGCCAAAAATCTTACCGGGTAAGAGTGATGAGAATGATGTAGAGTCTTACCCGGTAAGTGAAGGTGACGACTCTTACCCGGTAAGTGAAGGTGACGACTCTTACCCACGTAAGTGTTTACCCGGTAAATTATTGCATTCGATACATTTTGATGTACTAAAATCTTACTCAAGGTAAATTTTATACGTTTTGGCATTCACGTCATCAATATATATGAAATAGAAAGAAATAAATGTCGACAAACTTGTAAAGCGAATTGGTACGAGATTATATAAATAGTATGAAATCTTAGAATAGGGTAACAAGACAAAACCATAAGGGTGCGTTTGGTACGTAGACAGGACATGACAAGACGGGACAGGACAGGAAAACTGTTCAGCGTTTGGTAATACATGATAGGACTGGACAGAACTGGTTAAAATGACCAATTTACCCCCGTGAGTCAATCCTAGAATTCTAACCACCATGATCAAATTAATCTACCATAGCAATACAACCAGTCGATTACACAGCTGATTCAAGCAAAAAAAACCCTAAATCGATTCAAACATAGCAATCGTATTTGTTCTACTAAATTCTCGCTGATCTAACTGAATCGCCATGAACGCCTCACCTTGGAAGCTCTCTGCAATTCTTCCTTCACAATCCCTACTGTCAATTTAGTTTTTCTGCTTGTTTTTTGATTTCATCCGACCACAACACATGGGTTCTGCGATTGACCTTTTTTTGTACCCTGATCATTCTGCGATGGAGGCAACGCTGTGAAGGGGAAGAAGGATAATATGCGTATGAGGTTTTTGAGGGTAAAGTGGTAAAAAATTTCTTGTTCTACTTAGTTCCAGGGGTAAATGGTGGACTACCGTGTCCCACCCTTGTTCTAGTTAGTCCTACATAAAACCATATCAAACATAGGACAATTGTGTTATGTCCTATCCTGTCCCACCCTGTCCAACGTACCAAACACACCCTAAAAAATATTCCGGTATAAAATGACACAAATTGATACATAATGATTTGTAGCCGTACAATACGAAATAATAAGGAAAGAATTAAATCAGTTGTATGATCTCCAAAAATAATTAACAAACATTTTAAATGAACTATTTCATTTTTAATGATTAAATACTTAAACTATTTTTTTAAGGAAAAATCCATTAAATTTTCTCATTTTGAATAATTAAGTCCTTAAACTATTTGTTTAAGTGGAAAAACAACTAAATTTTCTTATTTGAATAACTAGAAAAGTATTCGCACAAAGCAGTGAGATACATCTCGATTTTAGTATTTCGTTTTTTTATCTTAGTTGATGTTATAATACGATTTTATGTGGTTTTGAGAAAACGATAATGTTTTTATTTTTGAATAAAATATAAATATGAAGATATCATAAATTTTTTTAAAAAATATTGATATTATTACCAGACTAACTATTTAAAATTTCTCGTTTTTGTGTATTTTTAGTTCATTTTTTTATTTTTAGTTTAATAATATAATTTTTTATAAAGATAATAATTAAGTATTTTGTTAAAACTCAATAATTATCCTAATTATATTTTAGTTTTTTATATTTAAATAAAATGTTTATCCTTTATTTGATTATTATCTGAAGTTAGTTACACGAATTCAAACATGAAACTTTAATAAGTTGTACTTATATATAATTTACTTGTAATCTTGAATTTTAAGTAGTATGCTTCAATAAACAGTACTTCATGCATAAAAAATGGTTTTTAAGAGTTTTTGTCAAATCCTTTATAATATAGTATACATTAAGTCACTGAACCATTTTTTTTCTCATTTTCGTTATCTATGTTCTTTTAACATAAAAAAAACTACATGTAACCGTCTCGAAAGGTTTTAAAGTAAAAAGCAACATAAATCAGTTTTACCTTTCCTAAGCCTTATGCCCTTCAAACCTCTGACAGACAACGGTATTTGTGAATCCCAGATCATACAACAAATCAAGATAAATGATGTAACTGAGAGATGAGATTGAAGAACCGGCCATATTCCATTATTGAAGAAAATAAAAACTACAACAGAACTCTCTCAATGACTTTAGACGACTCTTAAATGAAACTAACAAGGATGAACAACTATAAAATCTAAGCCTATGACTCCTATTTATAGGGTCATTTACATGAAAGCCCATTGCCCGTATACAAGATATTACAATACAATGCAATACAAGAAATTGCTTTTATAAAACTTTCATAAACTTGGGGCTATTTTAGTCCCAACAATCTCCCCCCAAAGTTTTGTAAAACAAACATCTCTCAGAAGCCTTTAGATTTTCTCCCCTTGCTTTCTTTAAAAAACTTTGGTGTGCCCGACTTCAAAAAGTACTTTAAGCTCCCCCATTGAATAAAGCTCTTATTCTTTAGTTTCAACTTTAAAATAAGATTTAATGTGAATTCAGCACCACTGACTGCACAAATACAGCTTTAACTGCAGACAACTCAACACAACCTTGAACCTCATAATCATTGATGGTCTGCAAACAACTAATTCATCCAACTATGGATAGATAAATGAGCGAGTTACGTGACATTTTAGTGTAGAATTAGTCTTATAACAAAGAATATTTCCTTGAACCATGAGTCGAATAAGCATTCAGCTTAAGACCATGATCTGATAAGCTCACAAAATGGGGTTTCAATGCCAGCTTGAACAACGAAAGCAAACACCTTTATTAGTAAGATCATGAAAGAAACATCAGCATTAAGAACATAAGGCTTCTTAGATCAACAAGTCAACCAAGAAAGATAAGTCTATTCCCTTTACTCTTTCAGAAGACTGTATAACCAAACTCAGACTCAAAGTTCTCAGATAGTTGAATGATTTTTGGCACTCAAAACTCTAAGTCACAACCATAACTTCATAACAATTATTGAATGCATTCAAACTTCTAATTGATCAGGTTAGATGAATGACTGAGAACACTCAAAGATCTGATAATTCCAGAATCTCCAGAATATTGATTGCTGACCTTCAAAATCTCTGATTGATCATGTCAAAAATGATGATTTAAAGCATTTAGCGGTCTGCCCTCTTGTAGAAAACTCTAGAATAATGATTGAAAATACTCAAACTCTGACCAATCCAATCACCCAGTTCTGAAATCTTTTCAAATTTGGCTTTAAAACAATAAGCTTTTGACCAAAAATCAAACTTTGACTTTGAAAAGTCAAAAGTTGACAAACTTTGCGATAATGCTACAAAGGGCAAGCTTTTGATAAAATGAACACCTTAATCATTAAGTACAAGGTGATCTTGGGCAAAAAAACCAAATAAGCACACAAATTAAGCACTTAGAGTCTTGAACAATGTACTTGTTGATCCTCTCTCTCATTGATTTGATGATAATCCCTTTTACCCTATACGAAGTATTTATTTTTCTGTTTTCAGTTCCAGTGATCATCACTGAGTCTGTTCAGTGATCGTTGAAGAACTTGTACTGTAAATCCAATTAGCGACAACGATAATTCAAGAAGACAAAACTCACACCAAATAACCTTCAGTGAAAGTTGAAGGCTGAAATTGAAGATTAGAGACTAGCGAGTACGTGATCTGAAGCGGTATTCAGTGATTACAACATTGTCTACATATGTGTGAAGACTTCCCAAGCCTTACCGAATGCTGAAGAGACCTTCAGGTTATTCCAGCATTTAGCGATCAAAAGAAACTTGTTGAGCATGATTGTTTTTGTCTTGTCCTTGCACACACAAAGGACAAACCCAAACTCTTTCTAAACGTTAGTACGGTATGGAGCCGATTAGTTGACTTTATTATCCACCAACTTTGTGAAAGGATGTCTGCTCAGGAATACGTTTTTGTACTATTCATTGTAGCAAAGGACAAGCCTTCCCCTTAAGGCTTGACACGCGTTCTAACCCTACCACGTTGCATTAAATGTGCATTTAATGCAATGGGTATAAATAGATGTGTTCTATCTCCATGCAGAGATACTCTTACCCCTCACTTTGAACTTACTTACGCTTAAGTAAAAGAACATACACATCTAAGAACATACGCTCATCTTCAAGAGCAAGTTAGAATCTCTTTGTTGTATTCTAAACAAGTTATTTCCCATATAGAACTTACCTTCCTCTAAGTCTTTAACATCAAATCTTTTATTTATTTGCTAAGAATTAGTATGTAACTTTAGATTGTTTAGATATGTTTATTTGACTTATCTTTTCGAAAACAATCTTGAAAAATCTGTATTGATCATTTCCTTATCAATATATATTTTAAATTTGAAAAGTTTTCTGTGTTTGTATTCATCCCCCACCCCTTCTACAAACTGTTGTACACATTTTGTAGACTCTAACGGGACCAACAAGTGGTATCAGAGCAGTGTTTTATCTTCTCTAGTTGTTTAGTTGTTTTCTGCATTATATTATCTCCTTCTTTAGATAATTTTATTGCTTTTAAAATGGCTTTACAAAACACAAACACATACTTTCAAGACAATGACTCTCTTGTCAAACCTCTCCGATTAATCCGAGACAACTTTAGTCTCTGGAAAAATCGGAAGTCCCTCTTTCTGGAAGGTGTGGATCCTGAAATTCCACACTACATAGAAAATGGACCATATGTACCATTTGCTATTTCTCTGGATGTTCCTGAAACAGCTACTATTGTCGTGATTCCTGAACGGCAGATTCCAAAGCTTCCTCACCAATGGAGCGATGAAGACAAGAAGAAAATAGCTATAGACACTCGTGCTAGGTCTATAATAGCTATGTCTCTTCCTGATAAGGTTTATCACTTAGTGATGAAACTCAAAATCTCCAAATCCATGTGGGACACTCTATGTGTTCAATATTAAGGAACCTCTCAGGTTCAAGAATCAAGGAAGATTAACTTAGTAAGGCAGTATGAAAGCTTTCTTTGTGGAAAGACTGAGACACTGTCTGAAGTACATCAACGTTTTAATTGTCTTCTTATTGATCTTAGGACTGTTGGCAGGGAATATTCTAATTTTGAAACTTTAACTAAGTTTCTAGAATATCTTCCTGAATCTTGGGACACTTATTCTATGTGTCTCAAGATGTCCAATGATATGTCCTCTCTCTTTCTTTCTACTCTTTACGGGATCTTGCTTAACCATGAGCAATCTCGTCAGCTGAAAAGGAATATGATCAAAGATTCCAGAGAAATGAAGAGCTCTCCGTTAGCTTTGATCTCTGAAGAAGCTTCAACTGAAACCCCTTCTTCTTCTTTTTTCTTCTTCTCTTTCTCCTGTTGTTATTACAGAGTTAGACTCTACTAACTCTGAGGATGTATCAGAATATGATCTTACAGGTTTTGATGAATCCCTGGCGCTATTGACTAAATATTTTAGGAGATTCACCAAGAAAAGCAACTTCCGCAGATCTCCCTCGCTGACCTTAAAGGAAAAGCCAAAGTCTGATAAAATAGACAAGGCTTCAGCGATCTACTACAATTGTCACCGCACAGGACACTTTGCAGGTGAATGTAGATCCAAGAAGACTGCGATGCCATCTTCCAAAACCCCATCCTCCTTCAGGTCCAGGGATGATAAATACCAGAAGCTGAAGGAGAAGTACAAGAAGATGAAGAACTACCAGCGAAAGGCTAAGGGTCTTGTCGCTGAAGAGCATGACTGGGCTGATTCATCTGATGAGGAAGATGCAGCCTATCTCTACTTAATAGCCAAGAATGTCAAAGAAGAAGCTTCAGAGACATCTACTTCAAATGATCCCTCATCCTCTTCTCCTGCTCAGGATGTCAAAGGCATATGGTATCTAGATAGTGGATGCTCAAGGCATATGACTAGAGACAAAACCCTGTTTATCAACTACAAGGAAGAAAGAGGACCTTCCGTGACCTTTGGAGGTAACGGAAAAGGATATACCAAAGGTTTTGGTATATTAACCAATGGTGCAACCACGTTCAAACGAGTTGCATACGTTGAAGGACTGAAGCACAACCTCCTCAGCATCAGTCATTTGTGTGACAAAGACTACACAGTAAAATTCTCTAAGAATTCGTGTTGCATTTACGACAAAGATGATAAGGTTGCCTTGACCGATTCTCGCTAGGAGAATGTCTATATTATCAATATGGATTCTTCTATCACTGAGAACAACTGTTTCTTCTCTAAAGCCTCGTCAGACATCAATTGGTTGTGGCACAAACGACTCTATCATCTTAACTTCAAGACACTCAGTGAGTTGTCTAGAAATGATCTTGTCACTAGTCTTCCTCAACACTCCTTTGCAAAGGAATATGTTAGTCCACAATATGATCAATCTTCAATATCTACTAAGATTTAATGGCAGATTCATATAAACATTCAAGAGCATCTATGAAGGAGTTGAGAGAAATAGTCAACAAGTCAAACTTCTATAAATTCTCTCAAATGAACGTATCACACAATTAAGCTCTTACATACTAATTCACTAGAAGACAAATCTATATATAGGGTCAAACATTGAACCCTTCTAGTCAAAGTCAACATTACAAGCAAAGTCAAACATGCTAACTTTACAATTATAGACTTTCAAGACGAATACAATTTAACATTAAAATTCAATCCCAACAGAATCTCTTCGCTCTACGTATGAAAAAGGAAAATAAACAAGAGCTAGCTTTAAATCAAGGCAAATATCTTCAGTGATTGCACATCTTCAACTACTGCACATGGATCTCTTTGGTCCAGTCAACGTGCAATCTATCGTTGGAAAGAAGTATACACTCGTCATTGTTGATGAGTATTCCAGGTACACATGGGTCTTCTTTCTCATATCCAAAAATAAAGCACCTGAAGATATCATTTTGTTCATCAAGAAAATAGAAGTACTTAACAACATTAAAGTACGATCTATTAGAAATGACCATGGTACTGAATTCAAAAACAATACTATGGATAACTTCTTTGAGGACAAGAGAATTTCTCATAACTTTTCTTCAATGAGAACTCCTCAGCAAAATGGATTCACTGAAAGGAGAAATCGAACAATCATAGAGGCTGCTCGATCAATGCTCAGCCAGTCCCATCTCCCTACTCATTTATGGGTTGAAGCTATCAACACCGCTTGTTTCACTCAAAATCGGTCGCTGATCGTCAAGAGGTTCAAGAAGACAGCTTATGAACTTTTCCATGTAAGAAAGCCTTCTATTAGCTTTCTACACATCTTTGGTTGCACATGTTATATTCTCAACAACCGTGACCAACTCGGGAAGTTCAACCTCAAAGCTGATGAAAGAATCTTTCTTGAAAATATTTTTCAGTATCCAAAGCCTTCAGAGTATTCAAAAAACGAAGACAGATGATAGAAGAAACTATCCATGTCACTTTTGATGAATCTCAGTTAGCTATTCAAAACCCATCTTGAATGATGATGATGAATTAGAAAACTGGATGTTTTCTCACTATGGACAACCTGAGCTTCCTTCAGTGTTCCTCTCAACACTGAAGCCCCTGAAGCTGAAGATGATCCATTAATCATTCCAGTTACAGCTAGTCAATTTAACGTATCTTCTTCAGAGATCGTTGCTTTGCCCATTAGTTGTGTTCCTCCTTCTACTTTAAACACTGATCAATTAGTGAATGAAATACCTTCAACATCTGAACCTATATCACTCGCTGAATCTGAGGCTCCTTTAGCAGTTGTTCCAATTGCTGAAGATACTGCAGCTGAAGCCTCATCCTTTGTTCCTGAAGCTATCTACTCAGATGATAATCTTCTACCAGCTCAACTATGGACTAAAGACCATCCAATTCATCAAATTCTTGGTGATCTAGATGCAGGTATTCAGACTCGTCATGGTCTAGATAATATTTGTCTCTTTATCAACTTTCTTTCTTTAGTTRAACCCAAGAAAATCAATGATGTTATCTCAGACCCTTGTTGGATCCTTGCCATGCAAGAAGAGCTCATTGAGTTTGATAGAAACAAAGTCTGGTACCTTGTCCCACGTCCTTCTGACAAAATAATGATAGGCACCAAGTGGGTCTATCACAACAAGTTGGATGAAGAAGGTGTGGTAACTCGTAACAAGGCACGATTTGTTGCTCGGGGTTATAGACAAGAAGAATGGATCGACTATGACGAAACCTTCGCACCAGTGGCTAGACTCGAAGCAATTCAACTMTTTCTAGCCTTTGCTGCCCATAGAGACTTTAAAGTCTACCAAATGGATGTAAAGAGCGCTTTCCTAAATGGAAAACTTCAAGAGGAAGTTTATGTTGAACAACCTCCAGGATTTCTGGACCCTAAGTATCCAAACCACGTCTATCGTTTGGATAAAGCTCTTTAATGGTTAAAACAGGCTCCTCGTGCCTGGTATGATACCCTTTCCTCGTTTCTCATCTCTGAGAAATTTGTACATGGAAAGATTRACCATACCTTATTTCTTAGGAAAGTTAAAGGTCATATCATTCTAGTCCAAATTTATGTCGATGATAGTATATTTGGTTCCACTAATCCCTTTTTGTGTTTTTGATTCGCTGATCGCATGAAGAAAGAATATCAGAAGAGCATGATGGGAGAACTAACCTTCTTTTTAGGTCTCCAGATTAAACAGTTAGATAAATGTATCTTGTTATCATCAAATAGGGGGATATTGTTGATCTTCTCTCTAATTGATTTGATGATAATCCCTTTTACCCTATACGAAGTATTTATGTTTCTGTTTTCAGTTCCAGCGATCATCACTGAGTCTGTTCAGTGATCACTGAAAAACTTGTATTGTAAATCCTATCAGCGACAACAATAATTCAAGAAGATAACACTCACACCAAAGAACCTTCAGCAAAAGACGAAGACTGAAACTGAAGATTAGAGACTAGCGAGTACGTGATCTGAAGCGGTATTCGGTGATTACAACCTTGTCTACATATGTGTGAAGACTGCCCAAGCMTCAGCGAATGCTGAAGAGACCTTCAGGTTATTCCAGCATTCAGCGATCAAAAGAAACTTGTTGAGCATGATTGTTTTTGTCTTGTCCTTGCACACACAAAGGACAAACCCATACCCTTTCTAAACGTTAGTACGGTATGGAGCCTATTAGTTGACTCTATTACCCACCAACTTTGTGAAAGGATGTCTGCTCATGAATAGAATTTTGTACTATTCATTGTAGCAAAGGACAAGGCTTCCCTTTAAGACTTGACACGCGTTCTAACCCTACCATGTTGCATTAAATGTTCAATGCAATCGATATAAATAGATGTGTTCTATCTCCATGCAGAGATACTCTTACCCTCACTCTGAACTTACTTACGCTTAAGTAAAAGAAAATATACATCTAAGAACATACGCTCATCTTCAAGAGCAAGTTAGAATTTCTTTGTTGTATTCTAAACAAGTTATTTCCCAGATAGAACTTACTTTCCTCTAAGTCTTTAACAACAAATCTTTTCTTTATTTGCTAAGAATTAGTGTGTAACTTTAGATTGTTTAGATAGGTTTATTTGACTTATCTTTCTGCGAACAATCTTGTAAAATCTGTATTGATCCTTCCTTATCAATATATATATATTTTAAATTTGAAAAGTTTTTTGTGTTTGTATTCATCCCCCCCCCCCTTCTACAAACTGTTGTACACATCTTGTAGACCCTAACGGGACCAACGGTACTCAAATATGAGCGATGAATATAAGAATTCCTTTTAAATCGCTCAAGCCTTAGGCAGATAACCCCATGAAACATGTATATCGCCTACGCCTTGGGTGGTATACTCGATAAACAGTGTATATCGCCCATGCCTTGGGCGATATACTCAAACTTCCTTTTATTGCTCAACAAAGAATGTACACGCTTGAGGCTTGAGCGGATTATAAGTATATCGGGCAACACTTTATCGCTTAATGATTGAATAACAAGGCAAACTGCTAAACATATGGTTATCGCCCACCAAATGATCCACTTAGTAGGTCATCACTCAACAAAGGATATCGCTGATACCATGAGCGATTTAAACTTCAAGGCACAAGAAATGGATACCGTTTAGCTCTTGGGCGATAAACTCATTTATCGCTCAGCACATTGAGCGATTTACTCCAAAAAAAGCTCATGACTTAGACGATTTACATAGTTATTGGGCAATGCTTTGGGCAATGAACACGAATATCACTCAAAACATGCAAAATTTTGCTAAGTCCAAATATATCGCTCAAATGCAGTTTCAAAACACCAAGTTACCAACATATTTTAATGGTTGATTAATTCAAGATATCGCTTAACTTAGCTTCATATCTTCATTGGGAGATATTCATCACATATGTCGCTCAAAGCACATATTCAACGAGCGATGAAACAAAATCTGGTAGTTTAAGTCCAAAAGTTCGACCAAATCATCAAGAAATCCAAAATTCATCAAATTAAGTCCAAATTGATGATTGAAAGGTGTTCAAATTCACCAGAAAACAAATCCTTTTGCACGAACTTGATTAGAACATTCAAAAACATGGTCTATTGATCAATTTAATCCCAAAACAGTCGAACATGAAGCTTGTTCATGTTGAGCACTGTTTCATTGATAAAAACAGAAAAATTTCACTTGAATCTGCTGCAGAAATATTGATCGTATTGAAAAATGACCGATAATGCTCCGATATCAATTACGAATCCCAGATCATACAACAAATCAAGATAAAAGATGTAATTAAGAGATGAGATTGAAGAACCGGTCAGATTCCATTATTGAAGAAAATAGAAATTATAATAGAACTCTCTTAATGACTTTAGACGACTCTCATGTGAAACTAACAAGAATGAACAACTATAAAATCTAAGCCCATGACTCATATTTATAGGGTCATTTACATGAAAGCCCATTGTGCATATACAAGATATTGCTTTTATAAAGCTTTCATAAACTTGGGGCTATTTTAGTCCCAACAATCTCACTCCCCCTGGCCACTCTCTGTTATCTCATCGTTGTCCGTTCTTCATATCATATATCACATTGTTGGCCCCTGCCATCGATCTCCCTCTTTTTGATCTATTTTTATCCATCAAAAGATAAAAAAAACATATCAAAAAGAGGGAGACCGATGGTGGGGGAGAACAAAGTGATAGGCAATATAGAGAACGGACGACGATGGGCCGACGAAGAGTGGTGAGGGGGGTGTTACCGGTGTTCGCATGGGGTTTGAAATGACGTAAGGTTTGAGAACGGTGAAATTGATTTAGGTTTCTTTTTTACATTAAGATTTTTCTAATCAGTTACATATAGATTTTTTTAAAATGATGTAAGTAACCAATTTCTAAAAGTTCGGTAGTTTATTTTATTGTAAAAAAAATGTTCAGAGACTTGATCATTCAAAATGAGAAAAGTTAATAGTTTTTTCATTCAAGAAAATAGTTCTGGACTTAATCATTCAAAATAATAAAGTTTAATTATATTTTCATTTAAAGAATAGTTCAATGACTTCACCATTTAAAATGGAATACTTGGTTGGATTTTTCTAAACTTTCCCTTTTAATAAATCAAAATCAGTCTTTTATTTATCTCTATGTAATCCATAAGGTTCATTCATGATACAATACATTTCAATCAATTTCTCTCTCACACACACACTCTCTCTCTCTCTCTCACACACACACATATGAAAAGACAAAAAGAACCGGAAAACCCCGAAAAACCTATCGAAAGCGTTAGATTAAAATAATTTAACGTGTATGACAAGATGATTACATCAATTCTAATTATAAGTTATCCCTCACTCCCCCCCCCCCCCCTCTTTTTTTCTTATTAATGTAATATCCATATTGATATACATTTTCATCTTTTTTTTAGTAGTTCTTTGGTTATCCTTTTCGGAGAAAACCCTAAAAAAGAAATGAAAAACCCATCCAAATCCAAAAGTACCTTAATATTATGGTAAGACGTGTAAAGATGGCCGCCTTTATATTAACCACTGAAGGTACACCTTCAAGTTTATAATATTACCACTTTTACAAAATATTAAACAACCTTCTCACAATTAATACATTAAGATAAAAAATTTTAAGGTTCTCACAGTTCTCATATATATATATATATATTATTTAATTATGCCCTATACATAATTGATGATGGTACTATTTTAGTTTAACTTTGTGGCTATGAGAAAATGGTAATGAGGTTGTCATAGTTTAAAGCCAAAAGGGACATCTTGTGGTGTGTATTTGGAGTTTTCTTTATCATTTTCCATTTCTACTTCCAAGCATTCATTTCTATTTTCAAATTAAGTTGTTGAGCTTTTTTTGTCATGCAATTAATGCTCGTATCCACACAAAATGAATTCTTTTATAACGTCTTTAGACTTTCGGGGCATGATTTTGGAATCTTTTTAGAAAAAGACATCAAATATAACGTACATTAGGATTCATGGTTCCCAGTTTTTTGACTTTCAGACTATCAATAAAATGATTTTTTGACCATTCTACTGAGATATCTCTTTATTTTGTTGTTATATGTAGGGATGTACGAATGGGTCAAGGATCGGGACTGATTTAAGACCAACTCGACTCGACTAGTATCGGTTATAAAAGAATTGTAGTTGGGCCTCAAGCAAGGCTAAAAGCCCAATCAATCCTATAATTATTGCAAGGTCACGTGCCCTAGTTAGTCCCAAGGCCCAACCCATTCATAGGCCCAATCAAACCGGTTGCTAAAAAAACAGACTATTTATTTTTGTAGCTTTTTGATTTTTGAAGTTGTAGAAATACATTTGCCTTTCACCATGGCTAGTTTGAGAGACATTATAAAAATATAATTTGTTAAGTTTTAGATTTTACTTATCATATATATATATATATATATATATATATATATATTCTATAGTTAAAAGATTAAACAAGACTGGTTCGGGATTAAATAACCGGTTTGAATCCAAACTTGATGATCAAGATTGATTTAAGACCAAACCCAAATGAAGTTCTTGACCCTACAGGTGATTAACAAGCATTAGATGACTCATGTGAATTTGTGTGTAATCTTTTATTATCAAGATAACATTTATTACATACTAGAAGTAGAAGAAATGTATAATAGATATGAGAATTGGACCATCAAGGATCTGTCGGTTCAAGTATTTGGATTTGATTAAGTTGAGAATTTCAAACATAAGGATCGATTAAAAAACGAATGGTTAAGGATATCAGGCTTAATCCACGATCGTGTTGTGGATTAAAACTCAATTTATGAAGGTTTGTCCGGTTTTACTTTGAGGAAAGCAATAGTTAACTTGAGAACAACAAAACAAAACAAAATCAAGCTCGATCAAGGCTAGTTAAACTCGATCAATACTAGTTGTTAGATCACAATCAGTTAAAAGACCAACTTTTTTCTTAGCTACTAGGGCGGGCACTCAAGGGACACTGAACCACGTGCTACCTCCAGTATAACCATAATCATGTAATAAGACTGGACTCTATGTGTATGTAAGGGTATCTGGATATATATTATTTTTGTAGGACAATGTATGCATACGAGAATAGGATAAATATGTACACATACATATAAAACGTAATGAAAAACCAGTACCAACCAAAGAGACCGACATTTACCAAACCCTCACTTATTAAATGACTTCTTTGGTAGGAATCATAGGAACAATCGAAAATCTTAACAGTAAACACATGGCCACTTAGGGATTTAATCTCCAGTTAAAAAAAACTTATGCATTAGATAAGATAATATCTGTTTAAAGGAGCAAGGGAATGATAACTGAAGACACAAAAACGAATTAGATTCCCGCACAAACTCATTCCTTCCCTTCACACAAAGAACATGCAATCCTTCAGCCCTGGTTCCAGATTATAAAACGCCTGATTATTGTACCAACCACCCGATGCCGCTAACGCTGGAAGTTGTGCCGCCACTTCTTGAAACATACGACCTCTGTACGCAACCAGATCCGCATAGTACACTGGGGTCACGAGAGATACGGGTTTCGTGCACCGTGCATACGTGTAACACAGATAGTAGATCAGCTCCTGCATCGTATCAGACGAGAACCCATTCTCATCCCACAGCACCGAGTAATGTGTCGGCTTACTCGTTCCCAGCCCTCCAAAATGACTGTTGAGATAGAAATCGAACTCCAAAGGATGGATGATACCTTCATCTACAACTGTCCCTGGAGGTATGTTCCCAGGGTGCACCCCATCCCTCTCCGTTTTTGGAAATAAACGAGTCGTGTGCCGTTTCTGTGCAACTACGAGCGTGATCGATGGCTTGTAATCTTCGTCGTAAATGGCCAATTTCAGATCGACCAGTTCGTTGTTGAGAACCATATAGAATTGGCCGTCACTTACACCATCACGAAACACAATGATCTTGTTGGGTTTACGCCGATTCACCTGTTCGTAAGTTTTGATCAGATCCAAACACATTTTCCCCAAGTTTTCAATCTCCTCTTGTCGGTGAAACTGCGGGGAGACACGGGCAGCATAGCGGGTTGCAGCAGGCCAGTTAACAGAAGCCACAACAGCAGCTATGGATGGGGACGTTTTGTTGGATGCAGCAGGATGATTTACGTCGGCACCGATAAACATAACGTGATCCTCGTCCGAGAAACAACTGAATCTTTTAACAAGCTCAACATTACTACCTCCGAGCTTGGCATTAATCTTCAAACCAAGGTTCGCAAAGTACTGATCATTTGCTTTGTTGATTTCAGTAGACAAGCAGCACTGAGTCACCACCCCGATCCTTGTCTCGGAGACCCATTTCAGAGACTTATAACCTTCATCCCTGGAAGCCATCACACAAATGATAATTTGCAATTTCCCTTTGCATCTCCGATCAGCCTCTTCAACTATGTTTGAAAGAAGACGAAAAAGCCCATCAACACTAGACAGTTCTCTCATATTAGAGAGACGGACCACTAGAGGATCCTCCATGCCTACACCGAGGCTTCTGCATCGATTCATCAATTTGTCAATAAAATAATCTGTATTACATTTGCCGGCACTGAAATCGATCAAGGCCCAACACTCGGCTGCTTTTCCCTCGACTACAGTTTTCCCCCCAAGAAGATTCCATTGACATTTAAGCTTGTCGACTTCCATAGACTGCATCCTGCCGTTTGAGGAACCAACCTTCAAATTAGGTGGTGGCATCACTCTGCCAGAGACTTCTGTCATGCTCATGCCAATCCCAAATTCAAAATTTTGAATGACGCGATCCCTGTTAAACACATAATACACATCAGAAACAAGATACCAGCAATCTAAATCAATCTAATATGAACATAATCAACTTCAACCATGCTTATTGGGATTTCTGAGAACACCAGCAATGAAAACATGACTGTTTGGTAATTGCTTAACGATATAGCAGGTGGTTTATCAGTAAGCTTCTAGAGAGAGCTTTATGCAGAAAGCCAAGTTTTTTTCTTCCAAACATGCCCCTTCCAGTTGATAAACAGAGTCAACATTATCTATACAGGACTTAACAGTCGGCATATCTTTATATAGGACTTAATGAAAAACCAACCAAACAACCGCTAAGTTCTCATTTGCTTGCTTATCTAGTTGAATCACTCATCTTAATTGAATCACATTTTCTGCTTATCTAGTTGAATCACTCATCTTAATTGGCGGGTTAACGCATGTCTGTCGTATGTTTTCTTGGGTTGTTTCTACGCTTGGATTTTTTTACTTTAATTCTGCTTCTATTTGAGCATTTACTTGCCGGATATAAAATATAGCATCAGTTTTACGATTACTAAAAAAATGACGGGTGAAAGATACTACATACCTAGAGGCATGAGGTCCATATTCCTCTTGAACCATTCTTTGTATCTCGGTCCTTCTCTGCCTTGCAGGAATAAGCGACAAGCCCCTTAGTTTCTTGTTGGCTTCCTTACTCAGTTCCTCCTTGGAACATCTTTGACCCTCAACCAACACGCAAAACTCCATTGGAACACTGTTTGGCTTTTTACCCCTTCCCAACTGCAAACAAGGAATATCTTTGTATTGTATTTCTTTGCCCCATTTCTCCTGAAAGTAAGCCAAAAGCATGACGGTTTTTGGTTCTTCTTTGCCCTTGGGGTCTTCTTGCTCAAATAAGATATTCCTTGTGATTTCATCACTCAATCCAGCAATAGTGTATTTCTGTTTGGTACGACGATGAGTCACAGTTACCTTCAAGCCCTTCAATTCATCTGTAACTTCCCTCTGTAGCCTACGAACGTCACCAACTCCTTGAAAGCTGGGAATACGTTCCTTAAGAAAGTCAATAACAGGCATCCGTTTGCGAAATGCCAAAACAGAGTAGTCCAAACACATTGCTAACCCATTGGAGGTTGGCTTTAAACTCTGCTGGAAACCTTTAAATGCCGCAACACCACAATAAAGATCATCCCCCTTTTCAAACACTCTAGGATAGAACCCCCTACCACCCTTCCCAATCGAGATCTTGTGAGAATAAAGATTTTCCTTCATTACTAAGTCCATTCCCTGTAACACAACACGAGGAATTTGCAAAAATTTCCCGCTCAAGTAGTCTTTTAGCATCGACAGCCTTACCTCATTCACAAATTTGATGGTGAATTCATATGTTCGGCCATTAGTAACACCACCATCAGATAATTGGACCTTATAGGTCCCTACCGGCAACCGAACTGCACTGAAAATATTCTTCTCGCCATCATAGGCAGTTTTCAGTAATGGGAATAAATCAGGTCTCTCAGAACATAATTTCTCCCTGATTAAACGGAGATCATCCTTTGTTATGGACCTTTTAACCGACTGATTGTCACAAGACCCCTCTCGTTTGACTTCTACATCGTAGTGTAGTAGGGTGTTTGATGGATTGAATGAGACAGGAAAATGGTTGACAAGAAGCTTTACCGTCCTCAATGCAAGTGTACCACCGCGGTCTGGGCGCCTAACCGGATTAAATGCATTTTCAACGCTACCCTTTGAAGGTTGACGTGCTTTTGGAACCTCCTGAACTTGAAGATCCAATGATGGTAAAAGAAAAAGTTGGTCTTAGTATCAGGTGACAGTTCTTACATCAGAAGAAATAACAGAAATGTGCAATGTGCAAGCCTTTGGGATTAAAAAACAAGTTACTCAAATAGACAGACTTTATCAAGATTTCATCATACAGTTGATTTCATGAACTTAAGTAATGCATTCAACCTCATCCAAGAAAAGAACTAGACTCCATGTCACAAATATTACTCTATGGATACAAATACTATCCAAATTAGACCATTGCTTATAAAATAATAAATAAATGAAACAACAAGGCACAAACACAAACAAACTAGACTACAAGCATGAAAGAAGATCTACTTAAATTTCTTCTGCTTATCATCAATTTTGATTTTCAAGTCCTAATCCTTTCTGTTTATATGTTAATTGTTACTATATACGAACTTATAATATACTGGATTCTTGATGACTAAATAAAATTCTAGAATTGCGGGATATATTTAACATTGATTTTACCTGATAACATCAAAGATCTTCTTGATAATTCTATACAGAAAGTATTTACTTTCAATTTTATGTTAATAATTTTTGAGCAGTCATATTACAGCTCATAATGCTGAAATGGTACTTAGGTCCCAAACGCTTACTCCGGTAAACGCTTTCTCCGGTAAGCGCTTACTCCGGTAAGCGCTTACTCCGGTAAGCGCTTACCAAGTCACTTTACTTTATCGGATGAATATGGCAAAGACTAAAATCTTACCCGGTAAGAGCGAAGGCAAAAATCAAGAGTCTTACCCGATAAGTGAGAACGAGAACTCTTACCATGGTTAGCGCTTACCGGGATAAATTGTTGCATATGATGCGTTTTAGTGAACAAAATCTTACCCGGTAAGTAAGCGTTAGTGTTGAATTTTACCGGTAAGTGCTTATTGGGTAATCGTTTAGGTAAACGGCCCCTTAATATTCTACTCTCTCTTGCTCCATAGATTTCTCAAGCATTAGCATCAGTTTTACCTTCCTGTTTTATATCATTTTCCTTATTGTTTTCCAGAAAGTACATTCAAACTCATAATAAAATTCTTGGTATTCACCTCAAGTTCAAACGCGAGCAAGATCAATATAAGAGAATGCCTATATCTTATATGATTTTAGACTAAATATTACATGTGATTCAAGTTCGGTCACACGAACCTCTAAAATCACATGTGATAATAGGCGTTATCAAGTTCTCTAATTGGAACCCAAACCTATAAATAGTTAGATTCTAGCGAGAAATGCATTTTTCTCGTCAGATGTGTCTGTAATGTATCATTCACATGATATATATGCTATATATATATATATATATATATATATATATAATGGTACCCCTATATTGTGTAGGTGATCGCCTTCATTCCCCTTCACCACCGTCACAACATATAAGCTTCACAAAGAATAACTTAACATTCACACAATACAAAGTACTCTCACCGCTTTTCTCAAGTCTACACCTCATAATATCAAAGGCGGTGGCCTCCGACTGATTTGGTAGTAGTGGCAGTGGGTTCAAAGACCAGCGTAACCGTGTATTTTGACCCTTTGAAACTTTAATATCAAAGATGTTGGTCTTCACGAAAAAATGATCTAAGATGACCTTAAATACCAGCAGATATATCACCTCAAGGTCCAAAAAGTTGCATACCAGAAATGCTACCAAGCATCTGAGTGAGAATCTGAGTGAGAGTCTGAGGTGCAACATTGCCGGCCGATGTCCCTACTGATACCATCCGATCCTCTGCCGATCGGTTGCGCGGATGGCTTCCATCATCGCCGCCCTCCGAAACCCTACCTCCTCCGTACGGATGGTGTTGCGGTGGGTGCTGGTAGCCTCTGCCTCTTCCTCCTCCGTACTGATGGTGTCGCGGTGGGTGCTGGTAGCCTCTGCCTCTTCCACCACCGTAACCACCACGCCCACGGCCAGAGAAGTCACCTCCTCTTCCTCCGCCACGTCCGCGACGAAATGAGTCACCTCCTGTTCCGCGGCCAGAAAAATCAACTCCTCTGCCTCCACCACGGCCTCGGCCACGGCCATCATAATCCCCACGATCGTTGTTACCTCGATCCATTGCGTCAAAGAAGACGTTAAATGTTGGATTCCCAAGAGCGAAGAAAGCTTGACGTTCAGTTTCTTGGGGATTTGCAGTTTTTATGGGAAAAGCAACATGAAATGGAGCTTATACGATGGTTCTAGAAGATTCACACGCTCAATCAGCTGACCCTCACGTTGACTTGATTTAAATTGATTTTTTAGGGTAAACTACAAATTTGGTCCTCGTGGTTTGTTGTTTTTAACACTTTCAGCTTCTACGGTTTTAAAATTACAAATTGTCCTTTGTGGTATGTAAAAACGATCAGATCTACCTTTTAAGGCTGTTGGAAGAGTCCAACAAGTGACGGGTATTTTAGACTTTTTACAAATTTCTGTCATTTTTTCTAGAAAATGAAATTTAATTATTTTTATTTTAATTATAATATATACACACACACACAATGTACCCTCCTCCCCCCATTTCTACAATGAACCGTTCCATACCTCTTACCAAACATCTCTGACGACACCTCTACCCGCCAACACATGCAACTTTCTTGAGTTCCCTACCAACAAATCTCGTTTCCTCACTCATCTCTTCGAAAGAATAAACGAAAAGAGCAAATCGAAGAGGAACACATGCGGAGAACAAATTTGGGTCTCCTCCCGCAACCATGTCGGCTACAACCATCCATCGGCATTTGTTCATGCACAAACAGTGAGTGGTTTAGACCAATGATGACCCCTCTCTTCTCTGTACGTCACCGACCTCCACCATCATGACACACTCTTACACTACGTCCTACCTTTATCTGTTGAAGATGGTGATATGTAAAGATGGAGACGTGGGGTGGTGCTTGGAGGGTGAGGGTCGTGAAGGGACTGGACCAACGAAGCTAGAAATTGAAAACCTTGGTTACTAGAGCTTGAAAAACGAAACCCCTATTGTCGGAGCTCGAAATTTAAACACTAGGTAGCTGGGTTTTTTTTCTTTTTCTGTTCTCCCACCTTCTTAACCAATATACAGAATTTTTAGCATGGACTATTTGAGTAACACCGCAAAATTTGGGACAATTTGTAATAAAATAAAAGGTAGTTAATTAAAGGATTTAATAAATCAATTTAAATATTTTCAATTTTAAAAATATATTTATAATTTGGGAAGTGGAGAAAATGGGGTGATGATTATGGAAATGAGATCATCAACCATTTGTTAAGCCAATGAATAATTTTGAGTATAATAATCGTTGGAAAATTTTGAAATTTGATTTGCTACTTTAATTTAATCTATAGACAAATGTGACAAAGCAGGAAGTAAAAGGTTGGTTTCGTCAATATGCCAAACTTAATGAAAGGAAACTGTAACAACCCACAATTTTCATGTACAGATAATCCACATACATATTCTCATAAAATAAAATATAGTATAGTTTACAAAACACGGGTTAATAATAACTTTCTTCAATACATTTATGAGTAACTTATTTCATCAATTACTAAACCTTTTCCTTGCCTTTATCTTGCGAGGTATGATGACCTGCAAAACATGTTAGTCCAACAACTGAGTATTAGACCCAAAAGGTCTGGTGAGTGTACATAAATAACATACTTTCTAAACTAGTAGTTTAGAATCAAACATGTACAAACACAAGAATTTTATCTATATTTGTCACAGATCCGTTCTCTCTTGCGGTTACACCGCCATTTCATCTGTCTCGCGGTTACACCGCCATTTCATCTCTCTCGCAGTTACACCGCCATTTCATCTATCTCGCGGTTACACCGTCATTTCATCTCTCTCGCGGTTACACCGCCATTAAAACCAAAACTGGTAATAAAAATACAAACACTTTAGCTGGATTTGAAGTCCGGTCATCCTTGTCCGGAGATCTAATCCGGACAACTCTTGGTGTTGTGTTTGAATGATTTAGCCAAATCCGAACATCTCATGGCCGGTTTATGGGAAATCCGGTTGCCTCTTGGGCGGTTTAAGAAGAATCCGGTTGCCTCTTAGGCGGTTTAGGACAAATTCGGTTGCCTCTTAGGCAGTTTAGGACAAATCCGGTCAAAGCTTAGTCGGTTTAAGGTAATTCCCGGACACCTCTTGTCTGATTTAGATAGCATACCGGACATCACTATTCCAATTTAGGATGAAATCCGCACAACAAGAACAACATATATATAATGTAATAACAAACCAGATCTATAAGCAATTAAATTGTTATACAAACAATTGATACTTCAAAACTTTTAATACTCACCTTAAAATGTTGAGCGGATTGAATCCTGCAATTATTCTCTCAATGTATGAAAAAAACTCTTAGGAATCGAAAAACCCTTGCAAAGTGTATGGCCGTCTTTTACAAAAGTCGGCTATACACACACCTCATCACCTTCACACACTTTCATACAATCCTTTCACACACACACACACACGTATATATATATATATATATATATATTCAAAAATCTTAAAATCAAAACTTGAAACCCGAATATTACAGAAACCGATTCATTTTTGGTAACTTTCTCATTCAATCACTTCCATAATCATCATTATGGGGAGGAGCCATGGGTGTTGAAAGGTTAAGAAAAAAAATACATAGAGAGGATGAAGAAAAGATGAAGTGGTGTGAAGAAACAAGTAAGAAATCGACAGTCGAATGAGTAGACTTTCTTCGAACGAAAAACGATTGGGGGTACATTTCTTAATCAAATTCGATATTCTATGTATGGTTGGATTCAATGTTCTTTCGAATGGTATAAGTTTAGAGGCCAATAACAGTCGTATGTCACGTATTTCGAGAAAAACGCTACTATAACGGCGGAGTAAGAAAACTTGAAATAAGAGTTATTTATTTGATTTTAAGGGCTATGAATTTATGTTGAATAACGAGTATCATGATTTTATGCAAACAAATGGTGAAAAACGACGTTAAATTGGGTTAATTTGATTGGATAAACTTTAGGCTCGAAAACGCGTAAAAACGTCTAAACCTCAAATTCGGAGACTATAATCCATGAAAATTCATGATTATTGTTTCTAGGGTTGAAAAATATTTTGATGGTGTTATTTTGTAAAGAAAAAGAAAATCATTGAAATCAGTAATAAAAAATGAGAGAAACGAATGAAAACCATGAAAATGGACGAATTCATGTTTTTTCGTCGAACGGAGTCCGGCGACACATTATGGGCCGGGACGAGCTATGGGCTATGTTTTCGTGCTCCATGATGGGCTTTAATTACATTAATTGGGTTTTTATTAATCAGGGATTTAGTTATTAATTAGGTTATAATTAATTAATTTAATGTCTAATTTAATTGATATATTAATTTAAATCTTTTATTTGGTTAATATATTAATTTATTTTAGATAATTAAATTTATTTACTTGATTATTTCCTAGAGAGAAAATCATTAAATGAGTTAATAATCATTTTTAGTGACGTCGTTTGGGATATTCGAATTATTTGAAACGTTTTTAGATGGGACGATGGGATTGTCTAATTATAAAGATTAATTAGAGTATGAGAATTATATAGTTCAGTACTTTGAGGTTGACCAAGGTTGACTTTCAGTTGATTTTCGAGAGGTTAAACCATTAATTAAATATTATGGTATGAAGTTGTAGGTTATCGATTGAGTGTTGACTAGAATCGACCTATACGTAGAGGTGAGTCTTCATGAGACTTTAACTAAGATGCATGCTTATGTACAAATTATTTGAGCATTACGTTATCTTTTTATATACATGTTTATGGGTTTATTACATATATATAAATTATTATTGTGGGTTGCATGCTATTTTGTTTACGCGTGCTTAAACATTAATTAACATGCTATAAACGGGTCAATACTTTTGTCGGTTATGGGAAGGGGTCAAAAGTCATAAGGGATGCCACATCCTAGGGATCGGTGATCGGACAATGGATAGCCGTATAACTCGGGAAAGTGCCGATGACAGTTAGATCTTAACGCGATGGGAAATTAAGATATCCCATTATTATTTAAATAAGAGTTTGAAACAAATGTGCATATTATTTTATTTTGGTTATTGTGTGTTTTATGCATGATGAGATATGTACGATTGTGCACAAAAATCATGAACTCACTGAGCTTGGTAAAACTGACTACTAGTACGCATCTCAGGTGCAAGAGGTTCAAGGGTGGACAAGGGCAAGGTTCTCGCCTAGAGAATTATATTATTGTTATTTTCGAATGTTTAGATGATTTATGTTTAAACTCACTTTTAATGTAACCCGGTATAGGACGGGGCGTTGAGCTATAAATTTTATTTTAATTTTGATGAATTATTTGATATTAGAAATAGTAAAAACAGTTGTTCTCCGAGTAGAGTGAATGAATTTYTTAAGTCTTTTACTTCTTTTAGACCATACCAATTCATGCATTCTGTGATATCTTCTGTATCTAAAAGCTTGATGTCAAAAGAACGTTGGTTTGGTACGTATAGCATACCGCCAATGAAATCTCAGTT